>NC_142028.1:22113230-22713230 GCF_982192425.1 Myodes glareolus
ATGGGGCTCAGGCTTGCCCTTCTGCAAAGGCTTCCTGAAGTTTGAGAGTCCTTATTGCCCTTCTGAGGTTTGGTCTACATTCTACACAGGACATTTATCAACAAGATTTTTAAATTGGTGGTGGAGCAGAAAATAGCTACTCAAGATGCCATTATCATGCTAAAGATTTTAAGGAAAATCACACTAAATAAAGGTTTTAAAAATGATGGCCAATATACCTCTGAGGAAGTACAGCTGGATTCACATGACACAGCCATTCCTCTCTAGTAGACACAACTCACACACTTCACAACAAATGATCACAGTAGAAGAAAAAGTGGTTTGAAAACATACGAGCTGTTATATTCTGTGTTGTCCATCCACCTCCAAGGGTGCTCTGGTGACTCTCTGTGCAGGCCAATCCAGTAGTCAGAGGTTCCTTTGTATCTTGTCAGGAAATTCTGTCATAAAACACTGAAAGTGAATATATGTGTCTCTCTGTTTCAGATGACCCTTGAGTGTCCCTACCCACAACTTCCTCATTAGATGACAGGAGAATACAACTGAGAGACATAGACTTTGGAGTAATAATAGCCCTCATTTCTCAGTAGATCCTGTTGACAGTCATAATTCTTAAGTACCTTATTTGAATTAAAGTACAAAGTTTAAAAACATATTCTTTATGGTTGTGTGAGTTCCTGGTTAAGCCTCCCCTTATAGTTATTAACAGTTGTTGTCTTAGGATGCAGCATTTGCTGGCTTGGAGAAAAATGCTCATCACCAGCAGGTATCTCAATAAAGTGGCATATCCAAACTTCTGATTGACTATGAGCACTAATGAGAAAACGTTGCTTGAATGTCTCAGGGCTCCAATCAGAAATGTTGCATTAGCAAATGGACACACACACATGTTCCCCATGTCTCCATCTGCAAGTTGTGGGATCCTTCCTCATGCTTCATATTTAACCAGTTTATCTCAAGGCAATACATGTTCAACAGAAGAAACAAACAAGCAAACCAATTCCTGATCCTTTCTTACCAGCTCCTCTATGTTGTCAAATCGAGCTAACTGGGCCTTTTGTTCCAGGCAGAATTTCTGGCTTAATGTCCAAGTACTTGAGTCTTCAGAAAAATAAAAACATTTATTCCGGACTCCAACCCAGTTTCTTGGGCAAGCAGCATACGTTTTTTTGATTGAGACCTGTTGTTGGCTTCTTTCTAAATTTGGGTAATAAAATGAATTATAACAAGAATTGACATATCCTACTCAGTTCAGGTATGAGGAGTGAATTTGACTGTAATTTACCTAACTGATCTGTAGGAGTCATCTCCTTAGGATGATGGTCCTTTATCTAAAGGCATCCCAACCCAGGCCTATGTTACAATCTCTCTCAGGTGCTCATTGACAATAGAACACCCAAGAAGTGAATTTATATAATGTCATTGCTTTCTGTGCTTTATGATTGTTCACTGCAATAGGGGTCACTAGAGCAACAAACACTCTGTATGGGTACCTACTTTGACAGTCAGCCTGATAATTGAGATAACAGGGAGGACTGCTGGGAAGATAGTATATACAGTGTGGGCCTGTTATACTAAGGAATTGCTCATGTATTGGATTACATGCTAGCCCATTAGAGGTTATAGCCTGCCATAATCTATCACCTTTTCACCAAGCTTGACAATAAGGAACTTCCTCCCTCCCCAACGAAGTTTCCTGTCTCATATAGCCTTATATGAAAGTTGTCCCAGGCCTGGAGGACTAATCTTACCTAAAAGCTGTTTCTAAACTAGATGCCTGTCTTTAAAACAAGATGCTTGATTCATCTTTAGATTGACGTTTGATATAGAGCCCTGCTAAGAAGACTTGTGCTAGGATCTCTGCTAAAGGACCCTACTGCTATATAACAGGTCTTGTGATAGGACGACACCGTGGTTTGTCCATAGGCTCCTCAATCCTATATATTCTTTATATTCTGGAATGAAGTTGAACTGATTTAACTAAGTCTGTTTAATAGAAGTCTCTCTTCATCTGTGCTTATGTATGGTATATAAAACTTTCTGTCACTTCTTCTTTATCTTTCCCCTCTCAACTTGGTGGCCAACTGGCCAAAAGGGAAAGAGAACCACCCCCCACCCAGATGGCAATAGTAGAAGACTTTTATGATACTTTTCTGAACAGTGTAGTTCTAAAGTTCTATAAATCGATCACGTCAAAATCCTTTCATTGAATACTTTCAAAAATACAGTTGAACATGATAACTAACATGATGGGTAATAAAGGGAGGTGCTGTGTTATCCTGGCCATATTCATTTTCTCTGTCCTCACATTTCCTTTAGCTTCCTCCTATGGGTATTACTCCCCTTGTTCTCTACCTTGAATAGTTTCCCAACGTAGACGTATATCTCAGGCTTCTCTCTAGAGGTTACTATATGTCATTTTCCCAGGGATGTTGAGCCTGGTCTCCTGTGCATATTATAGCCCGTGCTCTTCTTTCTCTGCATCTTCTGGCTAGACTGTAAGTTCCTAGAGAACAGGAATTTCCAGTGTGCTTTCACACAGTGCCTGACTCGCACTGCTCATAAAGTGTAACTGACAGTGTGGATGTGGACAGAATGCTGCAGAATCTGGAGATGTCACTCACCTACAACTGACAAAGCAACTGAAAGTACAATTACAGCTACAGTGAGGATGATGATCACTGCATAGCAGCAATAAAGTTTAGCAGGAGACACGGGAGAGATGATTCTGAGGTATTTTCTTTTGAGTCTTTTACCTGAAAAATATAAATATAAGAATGTCAGTCTCAAGAATCTTCTGATCTTGCCTTCCTTGCTCACATTCTCCCTCCTTCTGCTTCTCATTTGGACCTAGGGAGTTAAGTCCAGTGTTCCAATGTGGGTCTCTGTCTCTATCTCCATCCATCGCCAGATGAAGGTTCTATGGTGATATGCAAAATATTCATCAGTATGGTTATGGGCCAAGGCCGGTTCAGGCACCCTCTCCTCTGCTGTCCAGGGAACAATCTGGGGATCTCTCCTTGGACCTGGGAACCCCACTAGAATCAAGTCTCTTTTAAACCCTAAAATGGCTCTCTTAGTTGAGATATATACTTCCCTGCTCCCATATCCATCCTTACTCCCTCCTCCCCATCCCAATCCCCCAAGCTTTCCCCAATATTCCCCTACTCCCTTCTCTCCAACCCTCTCCCCTTCCATCCACCCCCCCCTATGCACCCAAGGTTTCCTGGCACACTTGTCTACTTCCAATGTCCAGGAGGATAACTACATGATTTTCTTCAGGTTCACCTTCTTATTTAGCTTCTCTAGGATCACGAATAATAGACTCAAAGACCTTTAATTATGGCTAGAATCCACTTATGAGTGAGTACATACCATATTCCTCTTTTTGTGTCTGGGTTACCTCACTCACGTCATTGTTTTTTACCGTTGAGTAAAACTCTAATTTATATGTGTTCCACATCTTCTTAAACCATTCTTCTATAGGGAAAAAGATAAATTTACTCAGAAACATCTGTTAGTTTGGCTTGTACTCCTCCTGTGCAAACACCCTTCTCAGAAAGTCCTGGTCTGGAAATGATGTCTATGGCTCACAGGAAAACAGAAGAAAGGAAAACAGAAGTGTTTCCATGGAGTCTTCCAGTTTTTGCACTATGAACCAATAAAGGGGTAAGAAACAAAAATAGTGAAAATCCGGATAGAAAGAAATAATGGCAAAAAAATACCACTTGCAGAGTTATTTCCTTAAGAATAGACTAGTTAGGATTGAGGGAAACATCATAAGGGTTGGAGGTCATAGGGATCAGCAGGACGCTAGAGATATAGATAGCTGAGAGGTTAAGAAGAGTTGTTAACCTTCTAGAGGACCCAAGTTTGGCTCCCAGCTTCCACATGGTACAGGTCCTGACTGTCTTTATAACTCCTGCTCCAGTCAACGGGACAGATAAGTTATACACTTCTGCAGTTCTAGTGCTAGAGAGGCAGACGTTGGAGAGTCAGGGGTGCAAGACCAGCCTTAGGTACAATGGAGGTTTGAGGCCAATGTGGCCTATAAGGATTAGTTTCAAAAAACTTAGCAATTAAAAATTTTGTAAGCATTCACAACACATAAATACAATAGACAACACTGACTTTATTAATGGGTGAAATATGGGACTATTTCAACAAGTTTACAAAAACCATGTAAAATATTAATATTACTCCAAAATAACAAAACTCTCAACAGGTTAGGAATTGAAGGAACTCTTCCCAATACATTTATGGATATAGGGCATTTCAAAGAAACAAGCAAGGTCTGTCATTCTTAACTTTATTTTTTATTTTTTGCATATAGTTGATTTGCCTCCATATATGTCTGTGTTGCAGAATATTTGTACACAGTGAAGATGTATCTCAGCCAAGGCACTTTCTGATTGGTTTAATAAAGAGCTGAATGACCAACAGTTGTGTAATAGAGATTAGTGGGATGACTGCCAGACTGTAGGATCCAAGGGAGCAGCTCTTGGAAAAACAAATGTCAGGTCAGAGGAAATAAATGACTCGGAAAACTGCAGTGTGCCTCAGAGGAACTGAAGTGGAGCTATATGTCTATATTTCACTGTGATGGAGACATGGGCATATGTCTGATATTAGTATACATCTCCAAGTCAGGAGAGAACTGATGCTTAAACAAGAAAGACAATGCTTAGGACTAGAGGATTGTAAGCATTTTATAATGTCCTTTGGATTTTGACTACATACAAAACTCCCAATCTTCATTTCTACTTTTTTCTTTCTACTAAGGTGATACTCAAATTGTTCTTTAATCTCCCCAATAACAACCCGTTTGTTTCACTGGTCTCTGTTAAATTGGGGGTGTCGCCCCAGCCCCTGGCCTGGGAGTTGCTTTGCTCTGGACTCCAAATCCCAGCATGACCAGTCCCAGAGTATTTAAGGGGCTTCCTAGAGCAGGAACACGTGGTTTTCGGGTCTGCGTGGTCTCTTTGCTGTCCTGTCTCCCTGCCATGCGCTTGGCCCTCCAAGAGCATCACCCTTAATAAAACAATGGGCATTTAGATTTGGTTTGATTTGACCTAGTCGGATTTCTTGCGCAGGTGGAGCTGCTCTTATTCTTACCAGGCTCCTGAAAGTCAGTCATCTCTAAGTCATCCCTCATGTTTTTTCTTTCTCTTTTCTTCTATTTTTTTGCCACCCCATCCCTAGATTTCTAAACACCTTCAAACTTGAAATGTCTATACTTACTGATGCATTCTGAGTTTAGCATTGTGCTTAAAACCTCTGAATAGACAATCCACAGTATTAGCAATATTAGAAATGAGTTCTCAATAAACAAAGAAATGAAACATTGCTGATCTGATTTTTAGCTTTATTTTATTTACGTTTTTTTAAAAAGGTGCTGGTGATCCCAGTACTCAGGAGGCAGAGGTAGGCTGACAGATCTGTGGGTTTGAGGGCACTCTAGTCTCCAAGAGTGAGATCAGTATAGCCAGGGCTACAGAGTGAAACCCTGCCTTCAAAAACAAAAACAAAAACAAACAAATAAACAAAAACCTTGCTTCACTCACAGAACCAGCTATGGTTTCAAATTAGAGACAAGTTCCAAGGTACAGAATGCCTCCAGTCACACAGCATCTGCCCTTTGGACAGGAGCTCCACATTCACAACAGATATGTTCCCTCTGGGTAAGTATTTGGTTTCAAAGTCAACCCTGTTGGGGCAAAGGGAACAGAAGTTATGGGCCAGCTCGAAAAACTGTATGAGACTGTCTCAAAGAATTAGTCAGTCAGCAGCAGGCAGAAGAAGCAGCAACAGCATCAATAATGAATAATAATAATAAATAATAATAGTGATAATGATAATAGTGTTTCAGTTAGGAGAATACCTGGTTTAAGTAATAAGCATTAATATTTTGTATTTTGGTAAATATCAGTCTTGTTTTTTCAAAATCCCATATCTTTTTTTAAATGAAAACAATTAAGTTGGAGGGACAGGGAAGAAGAAAAAAAGAAGATAAAACAGTGAAATGTAATGAAGCATAGACATTTTCAAAACTCAAGAAACACAATATCGCTTCATTCCTTAAGACTGAAGTAGAAAACACATTATATTCTTTTCCCATAATTTACTATGAAGAGGATTTGGTCCTGATGGGGTGGTCAGCCTGGACCCCAAGCCTTTTCTTGCCTCCTTCTTTCAGTCTTAGCAATCTCAGTGAATCTGCATAACAAAAGCCCCAGCTTCCCAGGCACCTCTGTCACTACAAACTGTAGAGCTGTTATTGTTTGAATTTGCCTTTGCTGTTGGGCTTGTAGAGCAAGCATGTTCTACAGGGACTTGGTGTGATTCACCAGACTGTAATTCACCAGATCCCTGGGAAAAGCATAGACTAGCAAGCAAAGAAGAAAAAAAAAGAAAAAGAAAAAAGAAAAAAGCTTTTGTATTGCAATTCACTTTTCACTTATCTTGCACGAGAACTATCTATATGCTGCAATAGAATAACTAATATAAAAACTTCTTAGCTAACTAAACTCGTGTCTACATTCTCTAGCTCTGCAGAAACCCATGGTGACAGGCTCACAGGTGTGAGGTTCAGCTCTTCCACCCTTCTCTTCCGTTCCTGTCCCTGGCAAACATCTCTCTGCTCTGGTAGTTCTGTTCGCATATGCATTAAATACATACCCAGCTCCTCCTCCTGTACACTGTCTGTGGTACTGAGCTTGCCCAAAAAAGCCTCTGCAGATTCTGCAGCACTCATCGCAGAGTCGACAAATTGAGTTTCACCAACAACAAGAAAGGAACTGTAATTCCTGAGACGATGAAACACTGCCTTTGCTTCAGGGTCCGTTCCACTGCACTCTGTCTGAGTGTGTTGTGTCAGCACACTCCTCCTTAGCAATTACCACTCCTCCCTGCTTTGAATACCGGACAAAGGGCAGTGAACTTCTGGAAAGATGAACCCCAAGCTGCAACTCTGGGTTTTGAGGACATCACTGAAGAAGGGGGCACCAAAGCCAGGTCCCAGGATTCTGTGTGCAAAGGATCTAGAGACTGAATCTGTAGGAGACAAGAGTCAGAATGGAGAGAGCTGGAAGCACAGTGTTCACAGTCAGTGAACACATTTCTCTCCTTTCTCGGAATAAGAGATTGTCCATAAACCCACACAAAAACTTCAAATCCTGATCCCTTTCCCTGTCATATTCTGTATAGCCTCTTCTGCCTCTCTTCTCTCTCTCCCCCTCCCTCTCTCTGCTCCTCTCTATATCTCTTTTTACTTCTCTCCCCTTCTCCCTTCTCCTTCCATTCTCATTCCCCTGCCTTCAGCTCCCTCTCTTTCAATCTCCTGATCATAAAATCCTGCTGTAATAGGAGAAGAGTCCATGGCAGCCATGGTGGTGCCATTTGGAGTCTGACGTCTCATTTACTGATTAACTTTCTGTTTCGTTCTTTTCAGAGCTCTGACTTGAAGTGAAACTGTTAACACAAGAGATTTTACTATGCCCCAAAAGACTTTCAACCCTCCCATAGCTGGAGGCCTCTTCCTCTAAACCCATGATTCTGAGCCAGAGATAAAAAACCTCTTCCTGGATCATAAATGTAGCCTGACCCAGTGATAAGGACAGTAAAGCCTGGCACAGATGAGGACAGAGTGAACTCTAGCCCAATGGTAAGGACCTGTAATCCTCTTATCCTATGCCTGCAGCAGTTCTAGGAGTTGGGGAGCCCAAGAGAGGTATTAGGCAGAGCCAGATTCCTAGTCTGAGTTGGGAAGACATCACTGGAAGCCCAGAAGCTGTTAGGCAGTGAGGCCACAGTGTGTAACAAAGTAACGGTGAACACAAATATGTGTCCATGATTCTAGACCCGCAGAAGGCACACTGCCAAGATCAGACTGACTCAGGGTCATAACAGAGTCTATATTTATTCCTGCACTGGGTGACCATGCTTCTCACCTTCTCAATATAAGGCGTTGACCTTAAGAAAATGGATCCAGGAAGGACAGCAAAAGCAAAAATTCTCAGTACTTTCCACTCAGTTTTTCCGTGATGCTGGAACTACTCTTGAAGTCTACTCCCTTGCCCCCCCCACCCCAAGGAAGACCCAGAGCTTTGTATGACATTGTAATTGCTGGAATTGTCTCCAGGAAGGTCAGAGGGTTTTTTTCTTGACCTTAAAGGGCCTTTACTACCACTGTAACCACTTCAGAAGTACCTGCAGTTTGTTTACACTGACTCTCAGAAGCTATAGGAAAGTAGTAATGGGATGAGCCATCTTTTTTCCTTGGAAAACATATTTTACTGGACAATAAATAATTATATCCACTAACCATATTCACCTATTTGAAACATGGTAGAGTTACCTATTGGCCATTAAAAATTAGTTTACTCACTAGTGATGGTGGCATATCCATGCCATAGCATATGTAAGAGGTCATGCAGTTACAGGAGCCAGTCCTCTCTGCTTCCATTGACAATACTTTCTGTCTTGTTTACAGATTTGGAAGAAAGTTGCCTACTCTTTTCATAATATATGTAAATACAGTAGTGAGCGCTTCTTTATGATTTTTTAGGAACTCTTCAATTTCTGAGTACAAATTACTTTTTTGGAACTACGACTTCTGGGCTGGAGAGATGAAGACTGAGCAGTTAGAAGATTTACCTGAGTTCTGTCCCTAGAAACCACACTGAGTAGATCGTAGCTGCCTATAACACCAGTCTCAGAGGATCTGTTATCATACACACATGCACATAAATCTTTAAGAAAGAAAGGAGGGCTTTGTTTTAAATAGCCTGCCTGCAGCAAAGTAAGACTGCAGGCAGGGAGACTTCTGACCAGCAAGTGGCACTGATCCTGTAGCAGGAGATACAATGGAGGGGTAAGTGTGTGCCTGACCTGCCACAGGAGCCCAGTAAGGGAACACACAATCTTCCCGCCATCCTTATCTCCCTGGGTTTTCTGAAGGGGTGGCTTCCAACACCTAAACCCTCTCTCCCTCTACCCCATCACCGCTTTCAGCCTGGAACCCCTTCCCTTCCTCCCTCCCTTTTTCGGGGCATAAAATCTTCCAACTCAGCCTGGGTGGGCACTGCCGGGACTGGGCAGTGAGTGCAAATGGGAGGGAGTTCCTTTTGTTTTAATAGCCTGCCTGCAGCAAGGTAGGACTGCAGGCAAAGTGATTCCGGGCCAGCAAGGGGCACTAATCCTGTAGCAGAAGACCCAGCAGAGGAAAGAGCCATTGGAGAGCATCTGAAGGAAGAGATGGGCAGGCACCAAGGCAAGAATACCTCAAACAATCTGAAAAACAACATGAAAACACCAGATCCCAGCGATCTTACGACAGAAGGACTTGAACACCCTATTCCGGAAGAAGTGGAAAATAGTGTCATTATGAAAGCAATAGAGTCTCTTAAACAAGGTATGAATAACTCACTTAAAGAAATAGAAGAGAAATATAACAAAAAGATTGAAGAAATGAGTAAAGAAATAGAAGAGAAATATAACAAAAAGTTTGAAGAAATGAGTAAATTCATAAACGATACCCTGGGAAACCAAGAAAAAAGAATCAAACAGGTAATGGAATCAGTTAAAGAATTGAAAACTGAAATGGAGGCAATGAAGAAAACACAAACCAAGGGCTGGTTGGATATGGAAAAGCTAGGTAAACACCAGAGACTTCAGGAACAAGCATAATCAATAGAATACAAGAGATAGAAGAACAAATCTCAGATTATGAAGACACCATAGAGAAAATAAATGCTCTGGCCAAAGAAAACAGCAAATCCAACAAATTCTCATCACAAAACATTCAGGAAATCTGGGACACAATAAAAAAACCAAATCTAAGAATAATTGGGGTAGAAGAAGGAGAAGAATTGCAGATCAAAGGTCCGGAAAATATATTCAACAAAGTTATAGAAGAAAACTTCCCCAACCTAAAGAACGATATTCCTATGAAGGTCCAAGAAGCATACAGAACACCAAATAGGCTGGATCAGAAAAAAACATCCCCTCATCATATAATAATCAAAACACAAAGCATTCAGACTAAAGAAAGTATATTGAGAGCTGCAAAGGAAAAAGGTCAAGTAATTTATAAAGGTAAACCTATCAGACTTACACCAGACTTCTCTATGGAAACCATGAAAGCCAGAAGGTCCTGGATAGAGGTACTGCAGAAAATAAGAGACCAGGGATGTAAGCCCAGACTACTATACTCAGCCAAGCTATTGTTCACTATCAACAGAGAAAACAAAATATTCCAGGATAAAAACAAATTTAAACAATACGCTGCTACAAATCCAGCCTTACAGAGAATATTAGGAGGAAAATCACCACCCAAGGAAGCCAACATTCCCAACACTGCCACTGCCTACAAGAACTCAGACATCTAGCAACCCTTCACAAGCACAACTCAAAGAAGGAAAACACATACACTCTACTACTCCAAAAAAAAAATGACCAGAGTCAACAACCACTGGTCATTAATATCACTTAATATCAATGGACAGAATTCACCTATAAAAAGAAACAGACTTAGAGACTGGATATGAAAACAGGATCCAACATTCTGCTGTTTACAAGAAACACACCTCAACCACAAAGACAGACACCTACTCAGAGTAAAGGGTTGGGAAAAGGTGTTCCAAGCAAATGGACCTAAGAAACAAGCGGGTGTGGCCATTCTAATATCTAACAAAATCGACTTCAAACTAAAATCAATCAGAAGAGAAGGAGATGGACATTTCATACTCATAACAGGAACAATTCATCAGGAAGAAGTCTCAATCCTGAATATCTATGCCCCTAATATAAAGGCACCCACATATGTAAAAGAAACTCTTCTAGAACTCAAGTCAGTCATCAAATAACACACACTAATAGTAGGAGACTTCAACACACCTCTCTCACCAATGGACAGATTAATCAGACAGAAACCCAACAGTGAAATAAGAGAATTATTGGAGGTATTGAATCAAATGGATTTAACAGACATCTATAGAACACCACACTCAAATAGGAAAGAATATACCTTCTTCTCTGCAGCTCATGGAACCTTCTCGAAAATTGAACACATACTCGGTAACAAAGCAAACTTCCACAGATACAAAAAAATATTAGTAATCACCTGTGTCTTGTCAGATCACCATGGATTAAAGTTAGAATTCAACAACAATGCTACCCCCAGGAAGCCAACAAACTCATGGAAGTTGAACAGTCAACGACTAAATCACCCCTGGGTCAAGGAAGAAATAAGTAAAGAAATTAAAGTCTTCCTTGAATTTAATGAAAATAAAGACACAACATACTCAAACCTATGGGACACTATGAAAGCAGTGCTAAGAGGAAAGTTCATAGCACTAAGTGCCCAATTAAAGAAAACGGAGAAAGCATACATTGGAGACTTAATAGCACACTTGAAACCTCTAGAAAAAAAAGAAGCTGATTCACTCAGGAGGAGTAGAAGACTAGAAATAATCAAACTGAGGGCTGAAATCAACAAAATAGAAATACAGAAAACAATCTAAAGAATCAATGAAACAAAAAGCTGGTTCTTGGAGAAAATCAACAAGATCGACAAACCCCTATCCAAATTAATCAAACGGCAGAGAGAGAACATGCAAATTAATAAGATCAGAAATGAAAAGGGGGACATAACCACAGACACAGAGGAAATTCAGAAAATCATTAGATCTTACTACGAAAGTTTATATTCCTCAAAGTTGGAGAATGTAAAAGAAATGGATATTTTTTTAGATAAGTACCATATACCAAAGTTGAACCAAGAACAGGTGAACAATCTAAATAGACCTGTTAGTCATGAAGAATTAGACACTGTTATCAAAAATCTCCCTACCAAAAAAAGCCCAGGACCAGATGGTTTCAATGCAGAATTCTACCAGAACTTCCAGAAAGAGCTAATACCTATACTCCATAATGTATTCCACAATATAGAAACAGAAGAGTCATTGCCAAATTCCTTTTATGAAGCTACAGTTACTCTGATACCAAAACCACACAAAGACACAACCAAGAAAGAGAATTACAGGCCAATCTCACTCATGAACATCGACATGAAAATTCTCAATAAAATACTGGCAAACTGAATCCAAGAACACATTAGAAATTGTCAATTATGATCAAGTAGGCTTCATCCCAGAGATGCAGGGCTGGTTCAACATACGCAAATCTATCAATGCAATCCATCATATAAATAAACTGAAAGAAAAAAACCATATCATCATTTCACTGGATGCTGAAAAAGCATTTGACAAAATTCAACACACCTTTATGATAAAGGTGTTAGAGAGACTGGGGATACAAGGATTATTTCTAAATATAATAAAAGCTATTTACAGCAAGCCGACAGCTAACATCAAATTGAATGGAGAGAAAATCAAAGCATTTCCACTAAAATCAGGAACACGATAAGACTGTCCACTCTCTCCATATCTCTTCAATATACTGCTTGAAGTTCTAGCAATAGCAATAAGACAACATAAGGGGATCAAGGGGATTCGAATTGGAAAGGATGAAGTTAAACTTTCGTTATTTGCGGACGATATGATAGTTTACATAAGTGACCCCAAAAACTCCACCAAAGAACTCCTACAGCTGATAAACACCTTCAGTAATGTGGCGGGATACAAGATCAACTCTAAAAAATCGGTTGCCCTCCTATACACAAAGGATAAAGAAGCAGAGAGGGAAATCAGAGAAACATCACCTTTCACAATAGCCACAAATAGCATAAAATATCTTGGGGTTACTCTAACCAAGGAAGTGAAAGACCTCTTTGACAAGAACTTTAAGTCTTTGAAGAAAGAAGTTGAGCAGGATACCAGAAAATGGAAAGACCTCCCCTGCTCTTGGATTGGGAGAATCAACATAGTAAAAATGGCAGTTCTACCAAAAGCAATCTATAGATTCAATGCAATCCCCATCAAAATCCCATCAAACTTCTTCACAGACCTTGAGAAAACAATAATCAAGTTTATACGGCAAAACAAAAAACCCAGGATAGCCAAAACAATCTTATACAATAAAGGAACTTCTGGAGGTATTACCATCCCTGACTTCAAACTCTATTACGGAGCTATAGTATTGAAAACAGCTTGGTATTGGCATAAGAACAGAGAAGTCGACCTATGGAATCGAATAGAAGACCCAGATATTAACTCACAAACCTATGAACACCTGATTTTCGACAAGAGAGCTAAAGGTATACAATGGAAGAAGGAAAGCATCTTTAACAAATGGTGCTGGCATAACTGGATTTCAACCTGTAGAAGAATAAAAGTAGATCCATATCTATCACCATGCACAAAACTCAAGTCCAAATGGATTAACTCTTTTAGGTAGATCCATGCTAGATGTGGGGCACCATATGTAAATGGAGGTTTGTCTCCAACTTGCCAACTCCCAAACAGATACTCAGAGGCTTAATATTAATATACCTATTTGGTCAATGGATCAAGCATATTACCAACTAGTTCTTACAACTTAAAATAACCCATTTATATTAATCTATATATTGCCATGTGGCTGTGACTTACCAGTATTGTATTGAGATCTTACTCTTTAGGCAGTTACATGGAGTCTTTCCTGGACTCTGCCTTCTTTCTCTCCATATCTTTTTTTAGATTTGCCACCTTGCTCTATTCTTCCCTATGATATGCCAAACAGCTTTATTTATCAACCAATAGAAGGAACACATACTTGTAGCATGCAGAAGGACATCCAACATCCCACATCATTTCCTAAATCCTTTTTAAATGATTCATTTGACTAATGATAAATTCCTATCTCTGTAAGAAACAGGTTTGAATAGCTCACTGGCAGCTTGTGGGGAAATTCCTTAGAAGTGTCAATGCTCTTGAAAATATATTGTTTCTTTTCAAAATTATTTCCACAGAACTATAGAAGAAAACTTACTGTGTGTTTACTATAAGTGAGATGGAGGTACTGACAAGACATTTCCCTGGGTTATCTCATGATGTAGGAGGGTCTTCTATCTATCTATTGCTTTCATTGGTTATTAATCAAGAAAGCTGCTTGCCCTGATAGGTCAGAACATAGGTAGGTGGGGTAGACAAAACTGAATTCTGGGAGGAAGAAAGCAGGGTCAGAGAGAGCTGCCCCCCATGAAGCTTCCAGGTCAGACATGCTGCATCTTTCCTTGTAAGTCATGACCTCCTGGTAAGATACAGATGATTAGAAATGGGTTGAATAAATGTTTAAGAGTTAGCCAATAAGAGGCTACAGCTAATGGGCCAGGCAATGTTTAAAAGAATACAGTTTCCATGTAATTATTTCAGAAAAGCTAGCCCGGTGGCAGGAATGCAGCCTGCCATTCCTTTTACAACAGAGTGATGCCCAATGTGATAACTAACTCCATGTAAAACCTAAGAGGGATTAAAAAGGAATTCTAGATACAAATATAGAGCTTAACACAGTTTTTTGCTGTTTGCTAGGACATACCATAGATAGATTTCCGTATTCAGCAACAGCAGCAGAAGAAAAGCTACATAGTTTTAAAACACAGCTTCCTGGGCCCTGCCGCCAGTGCAAACTCCGGCTATGGAGCATTTCTGGGCCTGGACATTTGTGTGCCCACTTGGGGTCAGGAACAAAGTAGCTGAGACCATGCCCATGGCCTAGCTCTTCCTACCTGAGTAATCTGTGGGATCAGGTCTACTAGAACGTGATGGTTTTGAAATACCAGTTTCTGGCCTGTGCCCCCATCACGATCTCTGTCTGGCTTCTGCAGCAGACAGCTGCATTTACTCCAAAAGCAGCATTTGGAGTAAAGTGCTAAGATTTGTTTGATGGCAACTAGACTCACTCTGTGCCTAAAAGGGGGTCATTGCATGCTGCGGCTCAGAGACACAAGTGCTTCCGCCATGCTAGCAGTGCAATGTGCAAGGCTCAGAGGCACGAGCAGCTCACTCATGTTGGGCTGGGCGGGGCAAGCAGGCAGTACCTGTTTTTGACCTAGGAATATCACAGCTTAGATTCTTAAGTGCTTAGTGATTTAAAAACCACAAAACAAAAATGCTCCTAGATAGTAAAAAAATTTACAGATTCACAATAGGATAGATTCAGACATTAAAGACCTCTAAATGGGTCACAGTGTTGGATGAGTGTGTATGTAGGCTTGGGAGAGAGAAGAAAAAGAATATAGAGAATAAAGTTAATGCCTTTAAAAAAAAGGGCAAAGTCGTTAAAGAGACAGAGTATAGATAGTTATAGATTAAAATAAACAAAGGAAAAATAAGCCATGTAAAAATGGAAAATTCACAGAGAGTCCGGATTATGTACATTGTGTTTTCTTTAAAATTTTTGACTGTGGAGGGTCTAAGTACAGAGAGACATTTCATTAAATAGGGTGCTAAGCTGAACCTGCATATATGTTCTAAAGGTATTTTGACTTCAGAATTTGGATCTAAAGATATCATGCTTTGGAAAATAGGTTCTTCTTTTGTTTTCACAGAGGATGAGACCCGGTGGATTGCTTCTATCCCAATATGGTATGACAGACCATGCCCTCCTGCAAGGTTACTGTGAACACCCTCAAAAAATTACTTCATTCAACTGCCAACTGAGATGAACCTAGCACACAGGTTTTACTGTGAAAGACCTGATTAACAGCACCCCTATACAGCAAGAAGAAGTTTCGAGAGAAAAAACTGAGTCCATATTCCCAAATATTGCTTATAAATGTTCTTTTACATTTAAAGGGGGATATGATATAGATGTGAATAGTTTGCATTGGTATGGATTTTAAGGTCAATTTTGTTATATGTATATGTATTTCTGATCTTAATTAAGGTATTATGATAGCTTAGTTCATTTAAAAATGTAATGTATAATTAGGAAATATAGGTTGTTAATGGATAATCATCAATAATAGTCAAGCTTGTAGTCATGTTAGTTAGATTTTCTAGATATATAGAGATATATTTCAGTTAAATAGGCATTCTTCATATCTTTAAAAAACTACAGAATATGGCATTTTAAATGTTTTAATAACTTAGGGCTTTTCTTGACAATGAGACACGTCTGCTCCTGGCAGCACCAATCTACTTCAAGAGTAAGATGGTCATTGAAGAGGCTCCTTATGGAGTTTGATAGTCATTTGGGCAAGAAACTGCTCTTGCCTGGACTGTTGCTTAAACTGGACACAAAGAACCCACAGAGCGAGGACTGCAGAACTTGCCTAAAGGTGAGATGGTCTTTTGGGTTTCCTGATTCATGAAAGAGTCTAGGAGACATCCTACAGGACACAGCAGATAGTGACTGAACTGTCTTTGTAATTTCCTGCTTCATGGAAATGTCTGCTGTAAACTATGGGCCTGTAGGCTGAAGATAGATGCCCCAATGATACAAAAGAACTTTGGGTGATTGTACAGGCAGCGAGATGTCTCTGTCATTTCTAGAGTTTTGACAATTGCTTATTTCTTGTTTACTTAGGTAATATTATATCCTTCTGGAGTCTTTGATGGAGTTGAATAATAGATAGATAGTTATAGTTTTCCTTAGTTATGATGAAAGATAAAATAGATATAAATATTGTAACTGTAATTCTTGCTTAATAACAGCTTTGTTGTATGTAATTTTACCATGGTAAAATGAAAGCCTTCTCTTCTGTTTAAACAGAAAAAGGGGAAATAATGGAGGAGGGTCATCTGTCTATGTGTTGCTTTCATTGGTTAATAAAGAAACTGCCTTAGCCTTTGATAGGACAGCAGCTTAGATAGGCAGAGTAGACAGAACAGAATTGTGGGAGAAAGAAAGCAGTGGCAGAGAGCCACCTGCCATGAAGCTGCCAGGTTGGACATGCTAAATCTGTCCTGGTAAGCCATGACCTTGTGGTGATATACGGATTATTAGAAATGGGTTGAATCAATATGTAAGTGTTAGCCAATAAGAGTCTGGAGGTAATGGACCAGGCAGTGTTTAAATGAATACAGTTTGTGTGTTGTTATTTCTGGGTGTAAAGCTAGCCATGCAGGAGCCAGGCGGGAATGCAGCCCACTGTGGCGGGCTGCGTTCCCGCCACTGGGCTAACTTTCCCAAAATAATTACATGGAAACTATATTCTGTTAAACACTGCCTGGCCCATTAGCTGTAGCCTCTTATTGGCTAACTCTTACACTTTATTCAACCCATTTCTAATAATCTAAATCTCACCATGAGGTCGTGAGTTATGGGGAAAGATTCAGCATGCCTGACCTGGCAGTTTCATGGTGGGCAGCTCTCTCTGACCCTGCTTTCTTCCTCCCAGAATTCAGTTCTGTCTACCTATGTTCTGACCTATCATGCCAAGCAGTTTTCTTTATTAATTAATCAATGAAAGCAACAGGTAGATAGAAGACCCTCCTACATCAATGTCATCTGAATCTGAGGAGTTGTTATGAGTAGACCTATTTTTCAAGTCTACTATGAACAAGATTATTAGGTCAGATAAGGTCATGAACCTGTTAAGTCTCTTTTGTGGATAAAGTTAACACAATTTAAAGATATTAAATGAAGCTTTTGTAGAAATATAGCTTTCTTTGTCAGGGACTTAGTTGAAACTAATCAGTCTCATAGTCATAATTATGAAAACATGGTTCATTCCATAAATCTGCTTTGAAGACTCCTGTGTTGGATTCACTGCTAGTTCCTGAGGAAGATTTCGACCTTCTTATAAGGATGTAGAAAGTAAAACAAATTGCAAGAAAAAATTTTTATTCGGGCTAAATGAAATATGTGTGTGTGTGTGTGTGTGTGTGTGTGTGTGTATAAAGGAGGGGGCTGAGAGGTCATTTCCCAGAATAAAATATACTTTCCTTCATCTAATAAATAATAAACTATAGCTGTAAAATAAGTACTATACATTACTCAAAAGTGACTCACACTATTCTCTTAATTAAATTTATATATATACATATATATATGTATATATATAAATCTCCACCTCCTCCCAGCCCCCCATTTTCCTCCCACTCCCCTCCCTCTCCCTCTCCAGTCCTAAGAGAAGTCAGGTTGCCCTGCCCTGTGGGAAGTCCAAGGTCCTCCACCCTCCATCCAGGTCTAGGAAGGTATGCATGCATTCAAACAGACTAGGCTCCCAAAAAGTCAGTACATGCAGTAGAATCAAAACACGGTGTCATTATCATTGGCTTCTCAATCCGCCCTCATTGTCAGCCACATTCAGAGAGTCCGGGTTGATCACTAGCTCGTTCAGTCCCAGTCGAGCTGGTCTTGGTGAGCATCCATTAGATCAGTCCCACTGTCTCCAGGACACCCCTCGTGGTTCTGATTTCCTTGCTCATGTTCTCCCTCATTCTGCTCTTCATCTGGGCTTTGGGAACTCAGTCCAGTGCTCCAATGTGGGTCTCTGTCTCTATCTCCATCCATAGCCAGATGAAGGTTCAGTCTGATTTGATCTCCTCAGCACAGGAACAGGGACAGCTGGTAGTCCGAGGACCACGTGGACAAAAGGGCGAACTTGGGGGGAGGGCAGGGTCATGTAGATCAAAGAAGCCCCTGGAGCCTTAAATTTATATTTTAATATAATTTTGCATCCCTTCCCTCTTCCCATTTTCACACCCAACCCCTTTACCCTCACTTATGCTCTTGAATGTTCAGAAAGGGACAGGTACAAAATGTGGAATTTTTACTTTACAAAAACTTAACATTTCAAAGTTTGTCAAGAAGTGCCAATAAAAGAAACATTGAAGAAGGAGAGATAGTTCAGCAGTTAAGAGGATTTGCTGTTCTTGCAGAAGACTTGGGTTTCATATCAGTGCCAACATGAGTTTACATGTCCAGTTCTAGGGAACTGAATCCTCCTGAGCTATGCCTGCTCAGGTAGTGCGTATACACACACACACACACACACACACACACACACACACACACACACACACACATATTCTTATACAAAATCAATATTAAAAAGTAGATATAAAAGTATTTTTTGAACATAACCATTGGGAGAGGACAGGATGAAGAGGTCAATAGACACTTTGCAGCCTGGTATTTCATCCTTTTTGGGAATCATCAGTACCGTGCAGTTGCTCTATAAAGATTTTAAATGCTTTGATTTTTTTTGTGTCTAATAGTACACACACCACTGACAGCGTAAGTAGTGAATAATTGAGGAGTTTAACTAATTGCCATTTGATGTGAAATAAATCCAGGAAATTATTAAGCAAAATGGCAGTTGTTTTTAAGATGTACTTAGAATAGAATAGTTGGAAACAGCAAAATTAAAACTAAAGTAGAGAAACAGTTTGACAATGTCCCTAATGTTTTAAATTGGAGAGTATAAAGTAAATCTTAATGTTAAATACTTGTTAAATTTTTCTGTATGTTGTAATAACGTTTAAAAGCAATGTGTAGTGTGAGTCCCCAAATTCCAAGATGGGTGCAAATGGATTCTCATCTTCTTTATCATTAGTATTCCCATACTTTCAGATCCCACTTGTAAATCTGTGACTCTCCTGTTTCAACCCTTCAGCACCTGTGGTTACAGGTGTAATTATAGGTCAATCAAAAATACCCATGCTGCTTACCCAATTAACTGGATTGGATTTGGGAGTAAATATTTTCATTTTTCTGAAAACATAAGTAATTTTCTGAAAACACAAGTCATTCTGCTTCTCATTTTTTCTTTTTCTTTCTCTTTCTCTTTTTTTCACCCTGAAGTAGGGTGTCTCTGCGTAGTTTTGGCTGTCCTAGAACTTACTTTTTAGATCAAGCTGGCCTCGAACTCTCCCTGCCTCTGGATCCTGAGTGCTAGGATTAAAGCTTTCACCACCACTGCCTACTGCTTTTCTTTATTTCCTTCCATTTTTTTGTTTTTGGTTTTGGTTTTTTGAGACAGAATTTCTCTGTGTAACAGCCTTATCTGTCCTGGACCTAGCTCTGTTGATGAGGCTGGTCTCGAACTCATAGAGATTTTCCTGCTTCTATCTCCTGAGTGCTGGAATTAAAGACATGCACCACCAATGGCAAGCTTCTTTTCCTTATTAAAGTCTATGAGCAATTGCACATTGAGGAATTCATTTTGGTTTTCTCATAAATTCAAGAGGAGGACAGTCTTCACAAAAACGTCTTTCCATAACAGTGGGGTTCACTAAACCTTAATTGTACTTTAGACTGAAGGTATGAGTGCCAACACCTATTTTAGCCTCATCTATGTTCTGTAACCTTGTATATGCAGTTCTCTAAGGCAGATTTCATTTGGATATAAGGAAATATCCTTAATCATTTTGATAGCAATGTTGACAATAGGGAATAGAGCAACAACTATAGATACCAGGTTGCGAAGGATCTCTTGGCAAAGGAGGATATAGCTGTGGGGCTTGCGACAGATCCATCTCTTCTCTGCATAGATTCTAGCACTGCTGATTCCGTTGCTGTTCAGGTAGGCATGTTTTTCCACTCCTCGGATGGGAACCCTGAAAATAAACCAAAAACAGTAGTGCTGGAGAGTCCAGAACTGCTTTCACTTCTGCAAGCAAATCTTGCCTGTCTGCACTGCTTATTTGTAATATGAATCAAAGACAGAGTCCAAGAGAATCATGTGCACCAGTTTTGTACCTACTGTCTTTTACATTTTTAGGATTTGATTTGAATGCAGTATCTTTGACATTCATCTAGTTGAACCAACCCTTTGTGTACAAAGCACTTGACTAGTACTTGTTACCCTCTTCAAATGAACTACAGCCATGGGTGGCCTCACTGTAATTTTCAATGAAGCATTTCACATATGGGGAAACCCACATTTTTATGGGGGATAAGGGTTTGAGAGAGGGTTTCTCTGTAGCTATAGAGCCTGTCCTGGAAGTAGCTCTTGTAGACCAGGAAGTCAGGGAACTCGTAGATATCTATCTGCTGCTGCCTCCTTAGTGCTGGGACTAAAGGCATGTGTCACCACTGCCTGACCGAAACCCAATTCTTGGTAAATTTCTGAAAGGACTTTAATGATGAACAAGACTGGGTCTGTGATTTCTCATTCCAGTATAATAGCTGCATTCAAAACAACCATTCTCACATCGAAGAACAGTCTTGGTGCTCTTTAGATACAAGTCTTTAGAGGAGGTTTCCAAAGCCTTGAAGCTTCTGCTTTTGTGAGCATGTATAGTCACGCACACAGTGGACTGATGGGTCTCAGGCTTGCCCTTCTGAAGTGGCTTCTTGAAGTTTCAGAGCCCTCATTGCCCTTCGGAGGTTTTGTCTACATTCCACACAGGGCATTTATCAAAAACAAAAAAATTTAAATTGGTGATGGAGCAGACAATAGCTACTGAAGATGCCATAATCATGCTAAAGATTTTGAGGAAAATCACACTAAGTCAAGGTTTTGAAAATGATGACCAATATACATCTGAGGCAGTACAGCTGCCTTCACATGATACAGCCATTCCTCTCTAATAGATACAACTCACATACTTTAAAACAAATGATCACAGTAGAAGGAAAATGGTTTGAAAACATACGAGCTGTTATATTCCATGTTGTCCATCCACCTCCAAGGATGCTCTGGTGACTCTCTGTGCAGGCCGATCCAGTAGTCAAAGGTTCCTTTGTATCTGTTCAGGAAATTCTGTCATAAAACACTGAAAGTGAATATATGTGTCTCTATGTTTCAAATGACCTTTGAGTGTCCCCAATCCACAGCTTCCTCATTAGATGACAGGAGAATGTAACTGAGAGACATAGACTTTGGAGTGATAATAGCCTTCATTTCTCAGTGGATCCCATTCAAAGTCATAATTCTTAAGTACCTCATTTGAATTAAAGCACCAAGTTTAATGGCATATTCCTCATGACTGAGTGAGTTCCTGGTTAAGCCTCCCCTTGCAGTTATTAACAGTTGTCACCTTCAGGATGCAGCATTTGCTAACTTGGAGAAAAATGCTCATCACCAGCAGGTATTTCACTAAAATGGCATATTCGACCTTGCAGATTGACTGTGAGCACTAACTGAGAAATTGTTGCTTGAATGTCTCAGGGTTCCAATCAGAAATGTTGCCATTAGCAAATGGACACACTCTCGTGTTCCCCATGTCTCTATCTGTAAGTTGTGGGATCTTTCCTTATGCTTCGTCTTTAACCAGTATATCTCAAGGCAACACATATTCAACAGAAGAAACAAACAATTTCTGATCCTTTCTTATCAGCTCCTCCAAGTTGTCAAATTGAGCTAACTGGGCCTTTTGTTCCAGGCAGAATTTCTGGCTTAATGTCCAAGTACTTGAGTCTTCAGAAAAATAAAAACATTTATTCTGAACTGCAATCCAGTTTCTTGGGCAAACAGCATACGTTTTTTTGATTGAGACCTGTTGTTGGCTTCTTTCTAAAATTTGGACAATAAAATGAATTATAACAAGAATTGGCATACGCTACTCAGTTCAGGTATGAGGTGTGAATTTGACTGTAATTTACCTAACTGATCTGTAGGAGTCATCTCCTTAGAATGATGGTCCTTTATCTAAAGGCATCCCAACCTGGGTCTATGTCACAAACTCTCTCAGGTATTCACTGACAATAGGGCACCCAGAAAGTGAATTTATATAATGTCATTGCTTTCTGTGCTTTATGATTGCTCACTGCAATAGGGGTCACTAGAGCAACAAGCACTCTATATGGGCACCTACTTTGACAGTCAGCCTGATAATTGAGATAATAGTGAGGACTATTGCAAAGGCAGTATATACAGTGTGGACCTGTTGTACTAAGGAATTGCTCATATATTGGATTACATGCTGGCCAATACATTAGAGGTCTCAGTCTGCCATAGTCTAGCAGCTTTCTCTCCAAGCTTGACAATAAGGTACTTCCTCCCTCTCCAACAAAGCTTCCTGCTCTCATATAGCCTTATATGAAGGATGTCTCTAGGCCTGGAGGACTAATATTACCTAAAACCTGTTTAAAGCCAGATTCCTGTCTTTAATACCAGATGCTTGATTGATCTTTAGACTGACGTTTGATATTGAGCCCTGCTAAGAAGACTTGTGCTAGGATCTCTGCTAAAGGACCCTACTGTTACATTACAGGTTTTGTGATAGAACTGCACCATGGTTTGTTCATAGGCTCCTCAATCATATATATTCCTTATATTCTGGAATGAAGTTGAGTTGATTCACCTAAGTCTGTTTTGTAGAGGCCTCTCTTTATCTGTGCTTATGTATGGTATATAAAACTTTCTGTCACTTCTTCTTTAACTTTTCCCTCTCAACTTGGTGGCCAAGTGGCAAAAAAGGAAAGAGAACCACCCCCTCCACCCAGATGGCCATAGTAGAAGACTTTTATGATACTTTTCTGAACAGTGCAGTTCTAAAATTCTATAAATCGATCACCTCAGAAACCTTTCATTGAATACTTTCAAAAATACAGTTGAACATGATGACTAACACGATGGGTAATGGGGGGAGGTGCTGTATTATCCTGGCCATATTCCTGTTCTCTGTCCTCACATTTCCTTTAGCTTCCTCCTTTGGGCATTGCTCCCCTTCTTCCCTATCTTGAATAGTTTCCCAACATAGACAAATATCTACTGCGTCTCTTTAGAGGTTACTATATGTCATTTTCCCAGCGATGCTCACCCTGGTCTCCTGTGCATATTATAGCCCATGTTCTTCCTTCTCTGCATAGTCTGGCTAGACCCTAAGTTCCTGGAGAAGAGGAATTTCTAGTGTGTTTTCTCTCTTGCCCTTAACACAGTGCCTGACTCACAGTGTTCAGTAAGTGTAACTGATAGTGGGAATGTGGAGAGAATGCTGCAAAATCTGGAGAATGTCACTCACCTAAAACTGACCAAGCAACAGAAAGTACAATTACAGCTACAATGAGGATGACGATCACTGCATAGCAGCAATAAAGCTTCGCAGGAGACACGAGTGAGATGATTCTGAGGTATTTTCTCTTGAGCCTTTTACCTGAAAAATATAAATATAAGAATGTCAATCTCAAGAATCTTTTAGGGAAAAAGATAAATTTACTCCAAATCATCTGTACAAAAGAGGCTTGTACTCCTCCTTCGCAAACATCCTTCTCAGAAAGTCCTGTTCCGGAAATGATGTCTATGGGTTGGTACAGAGCTGTGATCCGTACCGGGAGGGTGGTGATGCATACTCGGGTGTGGTGCTTGCCACAAATGGCCCTCTGGGTGGGCATGAGAAAAGCTACAACTGAAGAACACGCGTCTGCAAAACCATCTGCGAGTTTTGAAGGGTAAGGATTATCCGTGGGGGTCACCCTCAGGAGGCTGGCCCGCGGTAAGGGAATTTACGGAGGGTGAATTGGCCTGGATTTGGCAAATGGGTGCGGGAACTTCTGCTCCAGGGTTAAGGCCAGTAAACAGGCATGGTTAGGTCTTTGGGGTAGAATTGGGCACCGATATTAAGTTTGAGACGACATGAGAGTTCCTTAAGACATTTTTCTTTTATGTAGGTAGTAATTGCCTAATTTTTTAAATAGAGCTCAGTCCCTGGCTTTAACTTGCGGGGAGCTTTAATTGTTACTAAAGAGAACAGGCTGGCACATCTAGCGCCTGGAGGGAATCCATTTCCTAGGCAACAGGGCCCAGCACGGCTGGCTGCTAGCGAATGGCCGACGGCTCTTGGGAGTGCGGACCTCGGGCTGAGAGGAGATTCAAAAAGCAGGAGCTAAAAGTTCTATTGAGAGTTTTTGAGGAACAAGAAAGCAGCTTTACAGAGCCTGTCTTTCGTGGGGAATAGGAAAGCTCCCATGTATGTTTCGGGGGAGGGTCTCAGAGATGGTGGCCGCAGCTACATCGGGCAGAGCCGCGGGTCCGGGAGGGCGCTCCCTCGCCCTGAGGCAGCTGCGGGCCTGGCGAAGGGGCGGCTAGACGGGCACCGGGCGCTCACCACGGCCAAAGTACACACACACACACACACACACACACACACACACACACACACACACACAGAGGAGAGAGAGAGAGAGAGAGAGAGAGAGAGAGAGAGAGAGAGAGAGAGAGAGAGAGAGAGAGAGAGAGAGGTACAGAGAGAGGCTGACCACATGGGCCGGCGGATAGTGTCGGAACAGAGCGGGACCAGGCGGGCTGCCGGGTGGCGTGAGGAGGAGCGCCCCCGGGAGGGGGGGGGCGCGGAGAGACGTGAGCGTGCAGCCCACGTGGAGCCACAATAGGCCAGACGGCGCGTGTGCCCGAGGTACTGGCTGGCACGGGGCCGCACGGCGCCGCTGGCTTCATTCCCTCCCCATCTTGGCCGGAGTCAGCGGCGTCTGCAGGACGCCGTATCTCCACAGTGACGTGGGCAGGCTGAGGGCCGGATGACGTCGGAGGCTGTGTGTAGCAATGTGTTTGGGGTTCGGAGCGGCGCCGGCACAGCAAAGGCTGCCGCAGCGCCTACGACAAAGGCCGAGCCAGACACTAAACGGCTAGATAGGCTGCGGGGAGCACGGGCCCAAAAATCTGACACGGCCAAAAGAGCTCAGGCCCAAAACAACCTACAACAAGCAACAAGGTCCAAAAGAAAAAAGTGTGGCCACATTGGTGAACTCTAATGAGCTGAGGCGGATGCAGGAGGCGATGGTGGGGGCTGGGCCCTTAGCGCCATGGTTACTAAGCTCAAGAAATTTTTGCCTGACAACGGGCTGACAAGATGGCTCTGAGGTTAAGAACTTTGACTACTGTTCCAGAGGTCCTGAGTTCAATTCCAAGCGACTGCATCTGTTTGTGAGATCTGGTGCTTTACCTTTTCTAAAAAAAGGTTGTTCGCACATTCTTTTTAAATTGCCCTTACTTAACATAAGGACAGGAGAGCAATTTTCTTAGAGTTGTATTTTTAAAGATATAAACTTGGCTGTACCAGCCTTAAAACGGTTAGCCTATAAAAGGCTTACAAATTTTATGTCGGGAGGTTTTATGCCCCCATAAAATGTCAATTTTAATGATTTTATCCGGTTATATGATAACACTCACATGCTGGATCAAATAATTACTTCTGCTCCTAGGAAAGTTCCAGGCGGAGCTGGTTCTAGGAGCCATTTTTAGGGATGGTCATTCAGCCCAATTCTAAGGCCTGCTGTGGTGGTGCGGGCCAATAGGATTTACTCTTTGGAACAGAGACCTACAGATCTCTATGATCAAGACCAGCCTACACCAGCGCTGGCTGCACTGTGTTTTTTTATTATTCTTAAATTAGGTATACCCTATAGTCTTCAAAAAACAGACTATAGCAAAACAAATACATCGTACACTCAAAGCTAATTTACATAAAACAAAAAGAAAGGATTATTAATTTGGGAGAGGAGTTTGTCTATGTCTTTCTGCAGAATGCAGACCACCCCATTTGGGTACCGGAGCCACTGGTGCAGACCGTGGATTCTTCCATCCAGCCTCCTCATCCCCCTCTGGCTGGGGGGGTTTCCTTTACTGGGGCAAAAGAGTATATTAACCCTGGATTAAGCTGAATAAACTGGCATTCACCTCTTGGCGAATGACCCGAACTCTCTGTATGTGTGTGTGTGTGTCAGTTTTAACCCTCAGGACCTTGCTCAGCTTATGAGTTGGTACGGAGCCGCGGGTACTGGAAGGGTGGTGATGCAGTCTCAGGTGTGGTGCATGCCACAACCAACTTCTGGAAAAAAATGTCAGGTCAGAGGAAAGAAGTCACTGGGTAGAATCTGTAATGTGCCTCAGAGGAATTTGAGTGGAGCTATAGGTCTATATTTCACTGTGATAGAGAAGTGAGCATATGCCTGATATGAGCATACATCACCAAGTCAGGAGAGAACTGATGCTTAAAATAACAAGAAAGATAATGATTAGGATTAGAGGATTGTAAGCATTTTATAATGTGTTTTGAATATTGACTACACACAAGTCTTCTTTTCTATTTTTTTCTTTCTACGAAGTTGATAGTCAAATTGTCCTTTAATCTCCCCAATAATGACCTCTTTGTTTCACTGGTCTCTGTTAAGTTGGGGGCATAGCCCCAGACCCTGGCCTGGGAGTTGCTTTGCTCTGAACTCCTAATCCCAGCATGCAAGGTCCTGACCTCTCCCCGGGGGGTGTGGGGGAGTGGGGGGTGGTCAGGACCAGTCCCACAGGGTATTTAAGGGGCCTCCTAGAGAAGAAACACGTGATTTTTGGGTCTGCTTGGGCTTCTTGCTGTCCTGTCTCCCCACCATGTGCTCAGCCACCCAAGAGCCCATCATCCTTAATGAAACAATGGGCATTTGGATTTGGTTTGATTTGACCTAATTGGATTTCTTGTGCAGGTGGAGCTGCTCTTATTCTTACCAGGCTCCTGAAAGTCAGTCTTCTGTAAGTCATCCCTCATGTTTTCTTCTCTTTTCTTCTATCTTTTATCATTTTAAGTAAGTCACTTACTTTTGGGAATTGCAAACCTTTATAAAAATAAAGAAAATTATGCTAAATTCTCATGTACTCACTACCTAGCTCCAACAATGGTCTGCATGTGAGAAATAAATTTTCATCAGTTTTCTATTCCTCTTTTCTATTCACCCTATCCCTAGATTTCTAAACACCTTCAATCTTGAAATGTCTATACTTACCAATGCATTCTGAGTTTAGCATTGTGCTCAAAACCTCTGAATCGACAGCCCACAATATTAGAAACGGGCTCCCAATAAACAAAGAAATGAAGCATTGCTGATCTGATTTTTAGCTTTTTTTTTTTTTTTAAGTGCCTGGTGATCATAGCACTCAGGAGGTAGAGGTAGGCTGGCAGATCTCTGGGTTTGAGGGCAGCCTGGTCTACAAGAGTGAGATCAGTATAGTCAGGTTGCACAGGGAAACCCGTCTTGAAAAACAAAACAAAAACAAACAAACAAATAAAAAACCCTGCTTCACTCACAGAACCATCTATGGTTTCAAATGAGAGACAAGTTACAAGTTGCAGAATGTATCCAATTACACATCTGCCCTTTGGACAGGACTCTACATTAGCAACAGATAACTGGGTAAGTATTTGGTTTTAAAGGTCAACCCTGCTGGGGCAAAGGGAGCAGAAGTTGTTGGCCAGCTTGAAAAATACCATGAGACTGTCTCAAAGAATTCGTCAATCAGCAACAGGAAGAAGCAGCAGCAACAACATCAATAAATAATAATATTAATAACAACAATAATAATAATGTTTCAGTTAGGAGAATACTTGGTTTAAGTGATAAGCATTAATATTTTGTCATGAATTTGGCATTTTGGTAAATATCAGTCTAGTTTTCTCAAAATCCAGTATCCTTTTCTAAATGAAAACAATTAAGGTGGAGGGACCGGGAAGAAAGAAAAAGGAAGATAAAACAGTGAAATATAATGATGCATAGACAAGTTCAAAACACAAGAAGCACAATTTTGCTTCCTTCCTGAAGACTAACGTAGAAAACCCATTATATTCTTTTCTCTATAAGTTACTAGGAGCTCAAAATACAAAAGATTTGGTTCTGAATGTGGTCACCCTGGACCCCAGGGCTCCTGCCTCCTCTTCACATCCTTTTCCATCTCAATAGATCTGGAAAGCAAAAGTCCCAGCTTCCCAGGCACCTCCTGTCATTGCTCACTGCAGAGCTGTTATTATTTGAATTTGCCTTTGCTGTTGGTCTTGTAGAGCATGCATGTTCCACAGGGACTTGGTGTGATTCACCAGAGTGTAATTTACCAGATCCCTGGGAAAAGCATAAACTAGAATGCAAAAAAAAAGAAAAAGGAAAAAAAAGAAAAGAAAAAGCTTTTGTATTACAATTCACTCTTCATTAATCTTGTGTGACAACTATTTAAATATTATATGCTGTAATAGAATAGCTAATATAAAAATATTAAAACCTATTAGCTAACTAAACTCCTGTCTGCATTCTCTGGTTCTACAGAAACTCACTGTGACAGGCTCACAGGTGTGAGCTTCAGCTCCTCTGCTTTCTGCTTCTATTCCCTTCCCTGGCAAGCAACTCTCTGCTCTTGTAGTTCATTTGAATTCGAACATACATTAAATACATACCCAACTCACCCTCCTTCAGACTGTCTGTGGTACTGAGCCTGTCCACAAAAGCCTCTTCAGGCCCTGCAGCACTCATCTCAGAGCCTACAAGTTGAGTTTCAGTGACAACAAGAAAGAAACGGTAAACACTGAGACTATGAAACACTGTTTTTGCTTCAGGGGTGGTTCTCTGCACGCGACCTGTGATTTATATCAGCATACTCCTCCTTCCCTATTACTCACCCTTCCTAATTTGAATAAAAAGAAGGGCAGTGAACCTCTGTAGAAGTGAACCCTATGCTGCAACTCTGGATTTTGAGGACATCACTGAAGAAACGGCACCAGAGCCAGGTCCCAGTATTCTGCGTGCTAAGGATCCAGAGACTGTCTAGGAGACAGAGTCTGAATGGAGAGGCTGGAGGCACACCGTCCATAGTCAGTGAACACATTTCTCTCCTCTCTGGGAATAAGTGATCATTTATTCTGAAGGCAATTATGACTGATTCAGGCTGTCTCATAACAACAGGTTCCAATAGTCTCTTTGAGTCTAAGGCTAACCTGGTCTACAGAGGGAGATCCAGGCCAGTCAAGGTTAAGTTTAAAAAAATACTACAAATTTAGGGTCTGGAGAGATGACTCATTGGTTAACAGCATTGGCTGCTCTTCCAGAGGACCTGAGTTCAATTCTGAGTACCCACATGGCAGCTCACAACTCTCTGTAACTCCAGTTCCAGGGGATTTGACACCCTCACATCAATGCACACAAAATGGATCAGTTGAAATGCTTTAAAAATTCATAAAAATAAAATATATTAATTATATAAAATATAACCATAATATATAATCAATATAGCAATATATCATATTAAATACAAATATATTATGCATATTATAAAAATGTGAGTTAATAGATATGGAGTCAGAGGGATTTTGAATTCAGGTATTTGGCGTACTCAACTGTCAATGTAGTTGGAGATGAGTGTCACCCAGATTTTATATGTTCAAGTATGTTACACAATAATTTTTACACTACATGAAAATATGTCTATGATTTGTCTCATCTCCTACGACTCCTGATGGATTTAATAAAAAGCTAAACGGCCAATAACTAGGCAAGACACTACCGGAAGGATTTCTGGAGAGAGAGAGTGGAACTCTGGAATTAAGAATGAAGGAGATGCAAGTGAGACAAAGAGGGAGTTGGACATATAGAATAAAGAAAAGATAAATAGTCACATAGCAGAATGAAGTTTAATAGATTAAGTTATAAGAGCTAGTTTGGAATAAGTCTAAGCTAAAGGCTAAACTCTGGTAATTAATAATAAGTCTCCATATCATTAATGGGAAGTGGCAGTTCACCCCCCCCAAAAAAGGCTGACAAACAAGTCTTATAACAAAATAGTTATTTCCTCAGATGTCAGCACAAGTTTGAGCTACAAAAGAAGAATATAAAAATATATCTCCTGAGGTTTTATAATGCAGGAAGTAGCTAAAGGTAACCCAACACCATCTTTTCTGTCCAAGCTGAAGATAATCTTTCATCAATGTCTTTCTTAACTAATGAAGTCACCTGGTTTTGGTCCTCATTCATTTCTTCTTCCTCATCATCTTGACCTAAGACAAAGCCTGGCAGCTTAAAACATGGAAGGCTTTTAATCTGTCCAGTAGCATACTCTGTCTTCCATAAAATCATATAAAAACTTCAAATCCTAGCCGAGCGGTGGTGGCACATGCCTTTAATCCCAGCACCCGGGTGGCAGAGGCAGGTGGATCTCTGTGAGGTTGAGCCCAGCCTGGTCTACAAGAGCTAGTTCCTGGACAGGCTCCATAGCTACAGAGATAAAAGAAAAAAAAAACCTTCAAAGTTTGATCCCTCTTGCTGTCCCACTCTATATCCGCTTCGGCCTCTCTTCTCTCTCTCCCCTTCCTTCTATCTTCATTCTGTTTCTCCCCATCCCTCTCTCTTCCACTGTTTATGTCTCTTTCTACTTCTCTCCCTTTCACCATTCTCCTTCCACTTCTAGCCCCTGACCTTAGGTCCCACTCTCTAGCAATATCCTTCCTAAAATCTTGCAGGATCAGTTCAAGTGTCCATGGCAGCAATTGTGGTGGCACCTGGAGATTGACTTCTCATTTCCAGATTAACTTTGTATTTTCTTTCTCTTCAACACTGGAGTCCTCCTCCTCTAACCCCAGAACTCTTAAGTCAGAGAGATAATAGATCTCTTCCCGCAGCAGGGGGTGACACAGTGATAAAGACAGTGAAGCCAGGCACAGGGATGAGGACAGAGTGAACTCTGCCCAGTGATAAGGAACTGCAGTCCTCTTATTCCAGGCCTACAGCAGTTCTTGGAGTCACGGAGCCCAAGAGAGGCATAGGCAGAGCCAGACTTCTAGTCTGAATTGGGGAGACATAGCACTGGAAGCCTAGGGTTGGTTAGGCAGTGAGGTCACAGTGTGTAACAAAGTAAGGATGAAGACAAATATGTGTCCATGATTTCAGACCCACAGAAGGCACACTGACAAGAGCAGAATGACTCAGGGTCATAACAGAGTCAATATTTATTCCTGCACTGGGCATGTGGGCTTCTCATCTTATCACTGTAGGGCGTTGACCTCAGGGAAATGGATCTGAGGAAGGACAACAAAAGGAAAAAGTCTCCATACTTTCCACTCAGTTTTCCTGTGATGCTGGAACTGCTCTTAAAGTCTACATTTTCCCCCATGAAGGAAGACAGAGAGCTTTGTGTGACATTGTAATTGCTGGAACTGTAGATCTCCAGGCAGGTCACAGGTTCTATTCTTGACCAGGAGTTTTCCCTTAAAGGGACTTTACTATGACTGAAATAATATCAGAAGTAAGTGTAGATCTTCTGCCCTGACTCTTAGGAGCTGTAGGAAATCAGTGATGAGGCGAACCAACTTTCTTCCTTGAAAAACATATTTTACTGAACAATAAATAATTATATCCACTAGCCATATTCACCTATTTGAAACATGGGAGAGTTATCTATTGGCTATTAAAGTTAGTTTACCTACTAGTGATTGGGGGCACATCCATGCCACAGCATATGTGAGAGGTCATGTGGCCACAGGAGCCAGTTCTCTCTGCTTCCTTGGGTTATACTTGCTTACAGATTTGAAAGAAAATTGCCTACTCTTTTTATAATATATGTAAATACAGTAGTGAGCACTTCTTTATGATTTATTAGGACTTCTTCAACTTCTGAGTACAGATGACTTTTTCAGAACTGGGACTTCCTGGGCTGGAGAGATGATGACTGAGCAGTTAGGAGATTTACCTGAGCTCTGTCCCCAGAACCCACACTGGGTAGCTCATAGCTGCCTATAACACCAGTCCCAGAAGATCTGTTACCATACACACATGCACATAAATCTTTAAGAAAGAAAGGAGGAAGGAAGGGAAGGAAGGAGGGATAGAGGGAGGGAAGGAGGGAGGGAGAAAGGAAGGAAGAAACTCCTTGAATTTATTCAAGTTATTGAATAATAACTTCAGTTATTGCCCTCCTACCTTACCCCATTGCTGCCCAACTTCCTGAAACTCCTCCTTCAACCAGAGTCCTGGGGTTTCAAAATCACAAAAAGGGACAGGTAGAACCTGGGGAAGCAGTACTCTGGAACCAGTGGCACCACCCATGAAGAAGCCAACATTCAAGGGGACGTATCTGATACTCCAGACCATTAGATAAACATACTAAACATCCTGAATCCTGGATTCCCCCATTCTCCTCATGTAATCTCTTTTGTGACAACTAGTTTTGGGGACAAGAAGATTTGTTTTTTAGCAAAGATGGGTCATGCTGCCTTCCTGCTCAGTGCCTGTCTTCTAAGCAATTTTTATGTGGTCTGTTGGTGGGTAATTTTGTGGGACTAATTCTATGTAAATTTGACTGTTAGAACCAAGGATGAATGTTATCTCTCTAAGGCCTCCTGGTGTGGGGGAATGGAGCAAGGTCACTCCATTGCCATGCAGAAGTCACACTGCTGAGGTGTTTTGGGAACAAATTCCATTTCAAAGGGAAGAATCATGGCTTCACAAGGATTCTGCTGATATGACAGTGACTTTTCCAAAAGACAAGTGTTCCTGCAGCTCTGCAAAATGGGCTGTTCCATGTGAATGTGGATGTATACAATTTCAGTGGATCTGCCTATTGGTCTGTCAGCTGTGCACTCACTGTATTGTCTTGTGGGGTCCAACAAAATATGACACATCAAATGCTGTGACAAAATAAGGTTCTCTTCTCAGTGTCATTCCATCTATAAAAATTGAAAACCATTTACAGGACTATTTCAATGTAGTGAAAGTGAATCACATAAAATCATGACAGAACCTGTTATAAATGGGTATCAGTGAGGATTTTGAACATACAATTTAGCATATCATCTTTTATACCACTTTAGTAACATTTAAAAATAAAAACCTAACCCTACTGAGAAATTATACAATGTCTTCATTCATTCTCTAGAATGTATCTCACTGAAACCAGCTGCTCTTATGTAAAACATCCAAATGGAGTGCAAGGCTAAAGGTTTACATCCAGAAGGACTAGGGTTCAGTTGTCGGCCCCCATGCTTACCTCTCCATCTTCCTCTTTGCCAGGCATGATGGTAGGTATCAAATAAGCAAAGAAACTAATAAACAAGTAAATGTGGGGGCCAGCCATGATAAGCTAAGTATGAACAGGTCACCCATGGGAAGTTCTTTACTTCCAACAATTATCACCTGCCAGGGTAGAACTCAGCCATCCATAAATTTAATACGAGGCCTGAGTCTCAGTAGTTTGCCCCGAGGCAATACCTGGTTGCAGAAAGAACCATAAGCTGAGATTACCCAACCACCTCCCCAAGAACAGACCATTCAAAGGAAATGCCTAACATTCTAAGTGTGAGAGGCCCAAAGATTTTCCCTGTTACTGAGAAGATTGTCTAACCTGTTTTCATGGGAAAAAGCAGATCGATTCCCTGGGTAAAAGGCCTCTTTTTGCTTCTGTGTGGGTTGCTTTGCAAACCCAGAGCAGGCCTGGAAATGGCAGGTCTTTTGTTTTATTGGAGGAGTCATATGGTGCTGCAAAAGGTGGCATGTGTCTCTGTTAGAAGCTCTTATTGTTAAAATGCCATGATCTCAGATCTATAATTGTACTTCAGAGCCAGGTAACTGTAATACTAGTTGTGTCTCTTTAAGAGACAAGTGATGCCCACTCCCTCCTCCATCTGCTGAGGCAGGCTGATCGTCAGCTTCTGGCCTGAGCTCTCTCTCTTCTCTGCTTTCCCCCTTCTCTGTCTGTCTTTGCTCTTCTCCTCTCTCTCTCTTTCTCTCTCTCTCTCTCTCTCTCTCTCTCTCTCTCTCTCTCTCTCTCTCTCTCTCTCTCTTCCCCCTCCAGAACCCCCTTGAATAAATATCCAACCTTACTCTTCATGGCGTTCCTATCCATGTCTCTGTCTCTTGCCCACCCGCCATATGTCTCCCTGCCTGGGATCAGCCACCGCTTGGGGACCGGCAGCCGTCTCTGCCTGGGACTGGCTGCTCTCACAGCCAGCTGCCTGCTGCCACATGGCCTGCTACCACCGCTTGAGGACCTATAGCATTTCTGCTGCCTACTTCTGCTGGTGAACCTGCAGCATTTTAAAAATTTGTCCATTACAGTGACATTACCTGGTATTTTAAACTGGGCATATAAGCTAAATTTTTAGAGCTGTTGTAATCTGGAAGCACACATATACACAAACGTAAATTCACATTACAAAAGCACAGTTACACACTTACATAAGCCACATTATTTTAACAGAGAAGCATATTGTTATTCCTTTGGTTTCTGGTCACTTTAAGGGACAAGCCATGCCCACTCCCAGTGACCTGTGACCTCTCGTCATCATCTTTAATCTCTTCTGTTCTCTCTTTTGGCGTGTGCACACATGTCTCCTCTCTGTCTCTCTGTCTCTCTTTCTTTCTTTCCCTCTTCTTCTCCCTCCTCTTTTCTCTCTATGTTCCCCTCCCTTTCTCCTCCATAACCCCCTGAATAAATATTTCAATTTTTTAAAACTCAAAATTTGAAAAAATTCAAATTTTATTCACTCTACATGTGGTATCTATCCAGGATGCGGGAACCGCCTGGGGATCTTGGATAGGGTGCTCGGGAACCACCCGCTAGCATTTTAGGAACATTACATATAGTACCTTATAGTAGCCTTAGGGACCTGTGTCAGCTAACTAGTTGTTGCAAGAGAGAGCAGAAACATAAGAATGAAACATTTTTGTAGAGTTTTAGAGTGGAAGGATGGAGAAAAATGGAATTTGTTTTCAGCAGGGAAGGGCAGGGCAGCAGAGGTCTGAGCGTGGATGGCAGAAAGCAGGGAGAGAGCTATGGAGAAGGTAAGGTCAAGCGCCCAGCCTGTGCCTGGCCCAGATAGAAACCTGTGTTGATGCAGGCTAGTGAAAATGATGAGCAAGTGCTGCTCTACGAACCAACCACATCCAAAAGAGGAGCCAGTCCCTCTATTGGGTGGGTGGCTTTGGAGCACTTTGGAACAGAAGGTCAGGACAAGGCGCTAATGTGAAATTGGCCACCTTTTTTGGGCACACAGCCCAGTGTGGCTTTGAAGCAGAAGTGAGGGCAGTGCCTGCCCTCTAGGCTTAGATCTCGGAAATGGTTAAAAGTAGTGCAGCACTCTGGAACCTCCCGAGGGGCAGAAGTGTGTGAGAGGCAAAGCGCTGATGACGAATCAGCAGAAGGAGAGGCAGAAGTTGGGGTGGGACGAAAGAGCTGTTGGCAAATGAAAACATAGAGAGAGATGGAAGAGGAGGTGGGACAAACCAAGGTCGCCAATGAACAAAGAAAAAACAGTGAAAGAGGCAGGACAGAAGCACCATACTTGAAAAAACGCAGGCTTTCAAGCATAATTTGCTTTAAGTTAGATTGATGCAATTTAAAGGTTTTTAAGTGCCCACTTAAAGGTGTTTGAAATCGACTAGGAATCGTAAGAAACCCACTTTAAATGCATGCCTCTGCCCCTTGCACAAGCCCCTTGCAGTCCATCCACAGGAAAGTCGCCGAGTCAGCCGTTTATGTACAGAGTACGTGAGAAATTGGCTGGGAACATCTTCAGGCACCCAAATCTCATCTCATCAGGAGGAGAGCAGCCTCTGCTGTGTGTGTCAGGCTTTAGGCATGGCCATGACTTAAAAAAAAGCCCAAAAAAGGGAATGGGTCACCCCGAAACCCTAGCGGCATGCACTTTAAAAAGGGGAATTCACCAAGTGAAGCCGAACCTGATGGAGAGCGTGTTCAGGAAGGCCCATTTTCCAACGTGGCAGGCGCCCCCAAGAAAAATTAAGGCCTCTTGGTGGGAAACTTCCATATATTATGAAAAAAATTCTCAAGAGGGGCAGCTCCACCGGTGCAAAGAAATCCAATTAGGTCAGATCAAACCAAAATAAAATGTCCATCATTTTATTAAATACAATGTTCTGGGGTGGCCAAGTGCATGGCAGGAAGACAGGAAAACGGGGAGCACATGCAAACCTGAAACCACGAGTTTCTCCTTTGAGAGCCCACTTAAATACTCTGTGGGAGTGGATCAGGACCTGGCATGCTGTGATTCAGAGTCCAGACTAATGCAACTCCCAGGCCAGGGGCCTGGGATGGATGCCAGGGGCTGGGGCTATGCTGCAGACTTAAGAAAGACTAAAGTGCATTCCCTAGGAAAATATTTTCAAAATAAATGACATATATTTTATTGACTGACTACATTTCCTACTAGTGTGTATGTGTGTGCCTGTGTGTGTGCTTGTGTGTACACACAAACATCTACACACATGCAAACATGTAAATGTACACGATGCAAGAAAGATCAGAAAGGGGTATCAGATGTCCTTTTTTTTTTTTAAATCACCTCTCCCTCCATTTTGTTCATTTGAAACAAGGTGTTTTGTTGATCATGGAAGTTGGCTGGCTGTAGCTCCAGTTATTATTCGCAAACCACCCCCACTTCCCATACACACAGAACCAACACATGCATATCACAGTTGCATGGGCAACTATACTCAGATTTTTTGATGCAGGCGTTGGAACTGTTTTAGTTTTTAAGATAGGCTCTCATGTAGCCCAGGCTGGTCTCAAACTCTTTATGTAGCTGAAGATGACCTTTAACTCCTACTGCTCAGGCCTCTACTTCTGAGGTGCTGGGATTGTAGTTATAGACCACCACCACTCCTGGCAAGAAAGTACTTTTGAGGCTATCCAGTCCTAACAGATTTTTCCACACATGCTGTTTGAAGTTTAGTACAAAACCAAATCATATTAAAGTTTCTTATGATGGGAGATAAATAAAAGCCCTAGTTCCCTGTGTTTCTTCATATTTATGCCCTGTGTAATGGGACTTGAAACTCCTTCCATCAAGGAGATGTCAATTCCTGACCCTTGAACTTGGATTGGACTTGACTCATCCAGCAGAATGTGCATGAGTGTACACAGGGCTGCATGGAAGGCAAAGTCTTGTTGTGTCTTCCAACTTTGTCCAATGACCATGTAAACAAGCTGTTGAAACACTGGAAACATGTGGAATGCCAGCCAGTCCTCAGATGACCATTCAAGATCCCATGTGTATGATTCAGTCAAGGTAAAGTCATCAGAGACTTGACCTGTGGAAATATCTAACCTAAGCACATAACAAAACTGAAGCACTGTTTACTAAGCTGCAGAACATGGGGATGATTGTCATGCTGAATAGGGCACCAATGACAATCATATTTACAGTTATTTATCCCATTGTAATTCTAGCTTAGTGTTATGTAATTTCATGAGGTGATTCTGAAATGAGTATAAATCACTTGCTACTGATTTGTTTGCTCTGGTTAAAATGATGAGTGTTTTCAGCATTTTTTAGTTGTTCTTGTTGTGTTGTTGTTATTGGCCTGGGTTATTTCTGTTTGTGTACAACTGGTTATCACTATGGGTTCTAACTGAGAAAAACATATAGCTCAACCAAGTAAATTATGTGCTAAGCAAGTGGTAAGTATTGTAAAAATGTTTAAATACATGCAACATATGGTCCTAAAGAGTCACATTTCACGTAGTGTAATAAGAAAATAGAAATAAAAAAGTATTCAGAATATATGCACTACAAAGATCATGGACAAGATTGGACTTGCAGTGTGACTGAACAGAAAACAGAATTTCCTGCAATCACTAATAACCATAGGCCCCACCCTAGAGCACAGAATTAGACATTTTTTCCTAAAAATTTATTTCAATTTATAAGTTTGCCAAATACCTGAGGGTTCCCAAGGAGGCCAGAAGAGGGTATCAAATCTTGGAAAACTGCAAGGGATTTGAGTTGCTATCATGGCTTCTGGGAACAGAATTCCTGTCCTCATGAAGAGCAGTAAGTGTTCTTAAACATTGAGTCATTGCTCAATTTCCTAGAGTTGGATTTTTAAACAATTATTTAAAATCTCCAGTATGTGAAGAAGAAAAAACGGATATCAGAAGAAAAATGAGTATGAACAGTCACATTCCTTCAGACTGTCTCCAAAAACAATTAGCCAGCAAAAAAAATCTTAAAATTCCTTTCTGTTTTCTCATTCATTTGTATTTGCTGAGCACTGCACACTAAACAGCCCTGCCATGCTGTTTTGATACATTGGTTCAAAAAAAAATTAGAAAATAAAGGTGTTTTTGAGAGGTTTACATTTTACACTTGAGTGCAATTCTTCACTGCTCCTAAAAAAAACCAAAAAACATTTAATTAATGCATTTAAATCTTTTGGTAAGCTCCAAATAAGAAACTGACATAAAGCATTAACAATCATATATTTTCAATGCTTTAATCCTAAAATTACTGCTGATGAATATAAAAAATAATAAAAGTAGGCTAAAAAAATTATGGCCAGCCAGGTCACCAAGTGGTGTTGGTGCAAAACTTAATCCCAGTACTTAGGGAGGCAGAGGTAGGCAGATCTCTGTGAGTTCGAGACCAGTCTAGTCAACAGAATGAGTTCCAGAACAGTGAGGACTGTGGCACAGAGAAACCTGTCTTGTAAAGAAAAAATCATGGCTACCAAGAGAATTCCAAGAGAGCTCCATAGAGATGTATAAAGAAATCCGTTAACCTGAAGATGAAGACAAACAGACTTGTGAAACCAAAGGGAAGATAAAATAAAGTTTGAATATAATTATAAAAGAAATGGGGAAAAATCAAGTAATCTGTAGTGACAGAAGATAATACACACCTTTCAATAATAACTCAAACATTAATGGTGACCATTACTCCGTAAGAAAATCGACTTGCAGATTGAATTAAAAGATGGAGCCTTACCATTATTAATCCAAGACAAACACCTCATCATCAAAGATGACACTAGAGTAAAAAGATACAAAACTATAATCCTCCTACATCCTCCAGCTTTTAAAATTAAATTTTAGTGTGTCTTAGATTGTATCCTTTTATCAGGATATATGGTGAGAAGAAGATTGTTTGATGGTACAATGGAGGTGTTTTAACTTTTAAGGAGAGTAACCTCTTCTTGTTTTTATGGTGACAATGTTAACTTTCATTCCTACCAAGGTAGACAGTTTTCTTTTGCTACATAACCTCCACATTTTCATCTCTTGTGTTGTTTGGTAATTGACATAAGGCAGGGTTTGAACAACAGACTAAATGTAGACTTTTGCCATCGATTCAAGTAACATTTAGGTATATCAATAGATACTGACTCAAATGAGCCAGACAAGAGTGCACACCTATAATAATCCCACTAGTTAAAGTTTTATATGGTAGAATTTAAAGGCATTTCAGTTAAATGATAATCCTAATAAATTTTTTTTCTATTGAGATACAGGCTTGAAGACATGGCTTTCTGGTGGAATTTCTCCTTTCTAGTCTAAGGAGATTCCAGCAATATCCTATCCAATAGAAGTTAATGCTGGAACAAAAGTGACAGAGACAGGCAATATACTTTTGGGGGGTAAGGGTCATTGGAAAACATTCATATGGGTATGCCTTTAGGATTATTTGATTTCAGATATAACCCTCATGTATGATGAATCATGACCCATCAAGAAGGACTCAGCTATGGAGCAGAAGAGATGGCTTGGAGGTTAAGAGCACTGACTGCTCTTCCAGAGGTCCTAAGTTTAATTCCCAGCAACCACGTGTTTGCTCACAACCATCTGTAATGAGATCTGGTGCTCTTTTCTGGCCTGCAGACACAGATGCAGGCAGTACACTGTATGCATAATAAATAAATATTATATATATATATATATATATATATATATATATATATATATATATATATATATATATATATATATATATATATATAAAAGAATGGGTCAGCTCATCTTGAACAGCACCAGAAGGCTGGTACCAACACCTTCCCAAGAGGCAGTGTGCACATTATCAATTATGGGAATATTTCCATCTGATTTGCTTTCAGATGCTGTCATTGTTACAAATGAGAGTTTCTTCTCTATTGCCTTCTCACAGAAATTGGCCAAAATATAGTTTAGGAGAATATTGCTTAAAAGGACAAAATAACTAAAAGTGAAGATACTCTCCAGAGTAAGATTAGAGCAGGCCAGCCTGAAGGTGGGCAGTTGCCCACTGGACTGTGCATGGTGCAATTTACAGAAGTTTCTTATAGTCTCAACTCTGTGATGTCATTGTTAAGTCAGAGTTAGGAGAAAAGACTTTAATCAAGGTTCTGCAACTCAGACATGAGATAGCTCCGAGTGGAAGGTAGAGTCAGGACATTGCAGATGACCTCATGCACAGACATCAACAAAGTACACAAAAGGCCTCCAGTGCCCCCTGCTGGCCTAAGCTTCCTCCTACAGAACACCTCTGTTAGAATGGTATATCTGTGTCTGTGTAGACTTACACTTATAGTTAGTTATAGACACACTTTTAGTTATACAATAAAGAAATTGTAAGGGAAGAGTCAAAATGATCTTATAGTCCATGCTTTGTGCTACTAACTGTGCACTGGGAGGGCTACCAACTTTGACAGTTCAATGCAGAGATCTCCTGTGGAAGGTAAATCAATAGAGAAGCCATTCACAATCAGGACTCAGGACATGGAATTTCAGGGACATATCAGCTTCTTTTGACAGACCCCACGGTTGTCTGCTCAAGTCAGAAAGTACTTGTGCCCCTGAGATGACATCATAGCTGTTTTCTTCATCTTTAACAATGATTCCTGATCTAAAGAGCAAATACTAGCTGCTCCTAGCACTTAGGAGTTTCTTCCAATTATCACATCAGGCATTTTTCTTTGGACTTTTAAGGATGCTTTAGATTACATAGTATTTAAGCATAGTTGACACACAGTAACAAATATTATAAACATGTAGAAACTTTAAAGATGTAGCTGATAGAAACCATAATTTTCAGTTTCATCCTCACTGGAGAAAAATCTTCCAGCAAGAATAATCATAATGACTTAAAAAAGGAGAAGTTTTGTGAAAGCTCCTCGTTCTACTATTAACATGTCATAAGATCATGTAAAAAGCATTTGCATTTTGCTGAGTTTCAGTTTCCTTAAACATATAGTGTATTACCAGCTGATGTTTAGGCAAGCTATCGAGGTATGCATGAAAGCAAGACAACAGTTACACACAGTAGCTGTTCAGTAAATCTATTCAACCTACAGAGTATACACAGTGGGTGAAAGTTTCTGCACCCCACAAGTCTCTCTGCTGATGCAGAAATCCAAACCAAATCAAACAGAACTAAAAAAAAATCCCAGATTTAATGGGTAACGCACCCTGCTATAATTTTTCCCATCCTTTCCCCAGAGAGGACACAGGAAGAAGACAAAAAACCACATGTCTGTTTTCTGGTGTGAGGGGCACAGTTTAAATACCCTGTGGAAGTGGTCTTGAGCATCTCTGGGGGATAAGTCATCATTTGGCAGGCTTCCTGATATGAGGCAGGGTTTGGAGAGAGTTAGAGGAGAAGGTTTGAGCTGAAGCTTCCACCAGAATATTCCAGACTGTTTGACTATATGAATGCCAGAGGCTGGGGTGAAGCTTCCACCAGACATCCCAGAATCATTGGTTATATGGATCCCAGTGGCTGGGTTGGAGCTTCCACCAGAACGTCCCAGTCTGTTTGTGTATATGGATGGTCGGCGATGAGAAGAGTTTCCACCAGAACAACTGGTCTAAAGAATTGGATACAGACAGGAAAGGAACCTCAACTCATTTAGAAAAAAATCTGGTTTCTTCCCTTCTCATCCTGGAGTTCGTAGTTCTCTGCTTTATCACAACACTAGTCCTACACCCAGGGTTCCTATGATCACTGCAGGTGGAAATGAGACCAGAAGTCAACACTAACACAGATATCTTCTGGAGTGATTAAAAACAAGGGGTGTGTTCAAGAGCAGTCAGTCTCTAGCAGAGGATGGCACACATCAGGCAGTAGGCAGGGCTCCCTCACAGCTGTCTCTTTGCTTTTATTCATTTCTTTATGAAGCTCCTTGGGTCTTAGCAGCAATGTGATGCCTCCCTTGCTCCCAGCTTGCTGATCAGACTGTGAACTTCCCCCAGCTGGGCTTCTGTAAATGTGCCTACATTCTATTCTTCATCCTTTAGCTTCGTTCTTCAATCTTCAAGATCTTTTCCTTAAGGTCAATCTGTTCAAATTAATGACTTCTTTTCAAAAAATCTTTGATGGATTCCCAGGTCTTCCCCAGCCAGACTTCTGGTGAATGATCTAACATTGTCTCATTTAACTCCTCAAATAACCCTGTTTACAAAATTTTTACTTTGCGCCTGTTTCTCCAGGTTTCCTTACTTGAAAACCTGGGCTCAGGGTGTTAAAATAAACATTTACTTGTGTTTGTGTGACAGAGTGGGGGAAGGGAGTGGAGAGGAAGAATTAGAGCTTGTGTAGAAGAAGTCAGAGGGAGATTTTGGGGACCCTCTCTTTTTTATGTTGTTTCTACCACTGTGCTGTGTGGTCCAGGCTCACTGGCCCAGGGGCTTCTGGGTGATTCTCCTGTCTCCACCTGGCATCTCTCTGCAGGAGTGCTGGGATACAGATGTGGTCTTCTGAATCTTGCTTTTTTATAAGGGTTCTGTAGTTTGAACTCATACTGTGAGGTTTACACAGCTAGAGTTTTTACCCAGAGCCATTCCTCAGTCCAGCTGAAACAAAAGCTGGGTTGACTGACTCTTTCTATTGTAATAACTTTAAAATTATAGCTTAAGAAATTCTGTGTAGGGTCTAGAGAGATGGCTTAGGGATTAAGTGTGCTTACTGCTCTTACAGAGGACCTAGATTCAAGTTCCAACACCCATTGGTCAGCTCACAACCAACCTTAATTCCAGCTCCAAGGAATCTGATGCCCTCCTCTAAACTCTGTGAGCTCCTGCATGCACATGGTACACATACATACACCCAGGCACACACATATAAAATGAATAAATAATTTAAAAAGAAATTCTAGGTTAGTGTGTATATGTGAAAAAAGAAAAATAGAAAAAATCTATGTATCAGACTGACAGTTAAAAATATTTTATCTCTAACCCTAAGAGGGTAATCTATTTCTTATCCTCTAAAACTCAGTTCTAAGTACATACACACACACACACACACACACACACACACACACACACACACATTATTATAAATTGTTGGTGTCTACATGTACATGAAAAGTTTTAACTAACTTTGGAATTGTCTTTTCAGCCTACTCTGACCTGCTCTAAAATTTTTTAACTAAATCAAATTACTAAATTTCATTTTCAATACAATGGATGTGAATTGAATATTTAAATTAGATCATTTAAAACTTAGAGATCAGGAGTTAAAACAGAACCATTTATCCAATTTCAGATCTTCTCTGCTGGCACATAATTTATTCCAATGCAAAAAAAAAACAGTTCTTTTTCCTTTAAGAAGTCCTGCATTGATCTCCAATCAAAGATTGGAGTGAGAGAATTAATCTACAATGTTTTTATTTATCATTTATTCTCTTATACTAACCTTCTAAAATAGTATTACTCCTGTTTGTTTGAAGTCCTTCCTAGATCCCGATCAGCATATTTCTTTCATAAAATTGCTTTCCATATATTTGTATTTTTAATTGATCATCCCACAATATTTGGTTATTAATTGATTATTCTTTAAGACTCTCTAATTATGAACTGCCTAAAATCCAAGTCTCCACTCCCTCAGCATAGATAATTAGTTAAAGTCTAAAGTTGTCAGCATAATTACGGGAAAGTGTTATGTTCAATCCCACCCTGTTCCTGCCACACCACAATCAGTTCCCCACAGTAGCTACTTCAATAGCCCATGCTGAAATAAGCTAATGATGTCATTTGTCAAGGAATCACAATGACAAAGGATTCATGTTATGTTTTGTTTTTATTAATTAACTTCAGACAAAGTAACTGAGGATAAAATTTCAGCAAACTGGATTAAGGGACAAGTGTGAAGGCAGTATTATGAACCAGTAAAGAACAGAACACATAGATTCAAACACCTTTGAGGTTGCACATGATTTGATTGAGAAGTCAATCTGTGGGTGTTGCTGAAACTCTCAGATTGCTCACAATTGCTGAGCTTGCTCATCTTCAACCACACCCAACCCAGGAGAAAGTTTAGCAGGCATTTTATAAGCTAAATATGGAGGGCTTTTAGTTTTTTTCATTTTTGTCATATTTTGTCACAATTGTTAATTTTATTTTTCTACAATTCTATATGCACATGTGCTATACCTCAGAAAAATTAAGAGCAGGGAAGAATTGTGAAGTTTCTGTAGTGGAGAAGAGATGTTGTCTTGAAACATTTGATATCATTGACTTTCCCCTAGACTCTAGGTGGTCAAGTGCAATGAAGAGGATCAATGTTTATGTGGGAAATTATGAAGCTAAAGCTCTTGCCTCACTTACATGAGACACTGAGTCCAGCCATGCTCAAGACAGGAAGGATCAGCCCAGCACAGCCAAGTCTCAGAGCCCAATGCTGTCATGGGCACTGACAGTCATCTAAGGAGTACAAAAAATATTCTTGTTAAATCATCTACTTATGTACATCTGGGATAAAAGTCAAGATGATTTTGTCACCACATACGACCTCCCTTAACTATAACAATTCTGTCCAACACTCCTAGTGAACTGACTGAAACTGGAGATAGTGTTGAACACACACACACACACACACACACACACACACACAAACACACACAAAGTTTTCCATCTTAACTATGCCCACACTACATCTGGTAGCTATAAATTTCACAACGTATGTATGTCAATAATTACAATTTTTTTCTGCCAAGTGGAGTAATTTGAACTATCACCTTTTCTTTAAAGTAATGCATTATGGCTTCTCTTTAGAATACTGAGATGCTGGTATCACTACCTTTTCAATTTGGGGTCATCACTGAGTAAGAGAGTATTTTTGGGACACAAGCACTGGTAACTAGTGAATCACTTCTTACCCTAGATGCTGTGAGAGCTCATTGTTGCTGATTAAGGTAGTGTCCCGCTTTAAACACCGAGTTAACTATTCTTGTAGTTTTATAGTTACTGGTTTAAGAGCACTGTTGAAGTGACAGATGCTACAGACACTGAAATGACAAATAAATAGGTACTGTGCTGTAACATGACATACACTGTGTCTATAGCAGATAAGGGGCATTGTGGTGTAAAACTGGGGGTGTCTTTGTGACCACAATAGCCAGCAGTATGCACTGGAGACAAGAAGACAATTCGGTCTAATATGACTAAGTAGCCAGTGTTGGTTCAAACTTCTGGAGTCTGATCCCAACTAGTTTAATTTAGGAATATTTAACCACAGCAAAATTTGGTAAAAATGTCTCTGGTGATAACTAACTCAATCCCATGCACACAATGAATCTTACAATGTGACTACATCGAAACTCTATGTAAAGTACATGTGTCATCTTCCATAAAGTTTGGCTCTATAGATTGACAAGCTCACAATAAGTATCTGGAACAGGAGTAGTGTTGACATCTCATTGTCTTTCTCACTCTTCACTTTCTTACACTCATTTCAACAAGTCCTTTCCCATCCTTTTGTTAGACTTGAACACAGGAAAAGAAAAGCTCACTTCTTCCTATCACACTGGCTCGCTGGAATCCTCCCAGCAGTGTCAAAGTCTCCACGTTCCCCTGACCCTAATGTGAAGATGATAATGAAGCAGATTTGATGGCTCTGAGATGTTTTCCTAGTTTAAATTTTTATAATTTATTAGATCCTAATCTAAGATACTACAATGTTGATAATCACATAGTTTCCAATATATAAAAATAAAGTCCAGTTGAAAATGCTGTAATGTTATTGATAGTAGCAAGTTCAGTTAGGTCACAGAATGCAGATTCATGACAACGTGACACATTTTCTACCTCAGCTTCTTGTCCCTTTTCATACTCCCTCACCTTGTGTTATCCTTTGGGGTGCAACTGCAGGAGAGCTGAGTCAAAGTGCTGTTCTCTACCAGAATCTGGAATATGTGAGCTCTTACAGCAAGGCTGCGGTGTCTCTAAAAATATTTTTCTGATTATATATGTAAAAGGCTATTTATTCAGGGTCTTATAACTGAGGAGAAGCCCTGTTCCTGTTTCATGAAGGATACTTGAATAAAGTGACAATGTGTAAGCCTTTTCCCTCTGAAGTTGTAGTTACTGCAGGCAAGCTGTTCCATGCTGGTCAACACTCACCATACCGCTGCTTCAAAGCAATACTTTTTAATTAGTGTGTGTATGTCTGTGTGAGAGTCGGATATTTTGTCACAATACATATCAGAATTCAGAATTACATAGATCATGTCAGTAAAATAGGTAGAGAGACAGACAGCAGACAGACAGGCAGACAGAGAATGAGTGAAAGAGATTTCAATGTGATGTTAACACAAACAATGTAATATTAAATCAAAGCAAATCAATCCAGAGGTTTAGAGTTTGGCAATAGTAAAAGCAATATTGAGGGTCTCAAGGAGAAATAAGGACAAGTTTTTAACTAGAAGTCTATTTTGATAGTAAACTCTATCAGATTAATAATGGGAGTTGGAATATACAAAAAAATAGAGCAAACTGAAAACAGTAGTTTACTCTATCCTGTGAAAACCAATGTAATAAGGTAATGATTGTATGCAAGAAAGTGAACATATGATCTGAAAAGTGATAATTTTGAGGTAAGATCCTATGCTTCAGGCTAAAAACACAAAGAAAGGGTGGCATGAGCAGAATGGCTCACCAGGAAGCTAGGACACCTCATTCACCATAGAGGCGTTTCTTTAGGCATTGCCATACAGCCCACAGAACCACTACTGGAAGTTTGGAGACTAGCTGAGAAGTGGCAACCCCAACCCATTTTAAAACCAAGGAGATGCATTACAGAGAAGGGGGTGGGCAACTGCAGCTGTCTCCCACCTAATCCTGGAGATTAAATAGAAATCTCCCACACTGTTGAGAGACAGACCTATCCAAGGCTCTCTTAGAAACCGCAATGAAAGGACAATAGGAAAATAATTAATTGTTTTTGCCCAGGGGTGAACTTGGCAAGGCCAGTCTGTAGTTGGGGCAAACCCCTGAAAGAACTGAACATTTTGGTACTAGGACCAGAGATTTTTTTTGCCTCATGAAAGAGGCAATTAAAAGCCCCGTGGCCACTGTGTGTTTGATCTGTCATGTACTTTAGATGCTCCATGTTCCCTTTGTGCATGACTGCTTGGTTAGCTTCCTGCTGATTCCATCCCATTGTGTGATAGCTTTTTCTAACTCTGTCTCATTTCTTCCCAGGAAATAGTGCATAACATGCTGTATTTTTTTAATAAATTCATTGACTTAAGACATAGCTTCCTCAAGACATCTCAATCTCACCTGTTCTAGCTTCTTTATCTCTGACCCCCTGGACGTTCAATCCCTGGACCTGTCACTGAAGAATGACCTGGTAGTCATGGTCATCACAAATAGGCCCCTCTTTTCAAGGAAACAAATCAAACCTAATGGCAAGAATGGAATGTTTGGGTTGTTTTGTGTATATCTGAGAACTGTTTCTGTTTACCATATCTGGATTGCCTATGGGCACGTTCCCAGTTTGGAGAAAACAGATAAGAGAAGAAACCTTGATGTTTGATGTACTGCTCATTAGTAGGCACCACAAAGAAGAGACAAGAAACTCAATTTGAGAAATAAAGTAACCTCAAACTGATGAAAATTTACCACAGATGAAGAGCCCATGAAAAGATGGAGAGAGTTAGAACTGGTTTTTCAAATGCCCTAATTATAGAAAAAAGTTAAATATCAGTTTATGATTCAACAAGAGAAAGGAAAAGAATGCAGAAACTCATACATCACAGATGTATGAGCTGCTTGGTAAATAATTTATTTCTGTTTTTTTGCATGTGTGTATGATACGTGTTATTGGGAAAATGAGTGTTCACATATGTTTAGGTGCACAACATATGTGTGCACATGGAGAAAAGAGTTTGATACCAAGTTTCTTCTTTGGTCATGATTTATTTTATTGACTGAGCAGGGTCTCTTAATAAACCCAGAGTTTATTGATTCCATTATTGTAGTTAGTCAGCTTGCTCCAGGGTCCTCTGCCTTCACCTCTTATGCAGTGGGACTGTAGATGGGGTGTCCTACTTATCAGTATTTATGTAAGTGCTAGGATTCTGAAGTCTGATCTTCTTGCTTACATGTAAGGAAATGACTTACTGAGCCATTTCTCCAGTTCTTGGACACAGAATCTTTAAAACTTACCATAAAGATATTCATTGACACCAGAGAGATAAAAAAACTGTAGAGAAGCAAGACAAAGATAATGATGCCAATGAAGACATAGAAAATGTAGATAGAGATCCGGGCGGTGGTGGTGCACACCTTTAATCCCAGCACTCGGGAGGCAGAGGCAGGTGGATCTTTGTGAGTTCGAGGTCAGCCTGGTCTACAAGAGCTAGTTCCAGGACAGGCTCCAAAGCTACAGAGAAACCCTGTCTCGAAAAACCAAAATAAATAAATAAATAAATAAATAAATAAAAATAAAAAAGAAAAAAAAGAAAAAGGAAAATGTAGATAGAACTAAACAGAAATTCTGGAATAAAACATATAGTAACTGAGCTAAGAATTATAATAGTTTTAGGAAAGGATGGGGCTAGTGGATTTGGAGCAAGAAGAGGCAAAAAATGGGTTAGCGGAAACTAAGAATGCCTGTGGAAATGTTTGTGAGTCAGTTTGACATTGACACATTTTCATTTATTTTCATAGCTGGTCAGTGGTGCTTCTGAAGACCATTAGCTCAGTTTCAGGCATGTGACATTCTACAAGTTAGTAGTCAGGGAGGATGCAGACTTCCCCAGAACAACACAAGCTATTGCCGTTGTCTTTGTTGTCCACAATTACTATTAGCCAAGCCCTAAGATGAAGATATCACAGGGCTTCAGAACATAAATAAATCAATTAGAATTGACCAGGAAACCTCCAAGTTGCTGTTCAGCTTTCATAACACTGGAAGGTACTGTTCAGACTACTGAAGAAGAAGCTGCTATGAAATTGCCTGCGTGTCCCCAGCAGCTTGTGGCGGGGTCCTGTGCCTGGTCCCGAGCAGCGGGGGCCAGGCAGCGGGTCCCAAGAGCTGCCAGCCCTGGGCAGGGCCCAGCCATGCAGCTGCATCAGTTCCAGGAGAAGGTGCAAGTTCCCAGTGGTGAGTGGCATGTGGGCAGGTGAGCGGGTGGGAGGCATATGGACAGGACACATCGTACAAAATAGAATTGGATATTTATTAGTTGAATTATGGAATAGGAAGGAAAGAGGGGAGACAGAGGGGAAAGAGAGGAGAGAGAGAGAGAGAGAGAAAGGGAAGAGAAAGAAAAGGACAGAGAGAGAGAGAAAGGGGGATCAGAGAAGGGAACAGAGAAAGAATCAAGATGGAGAGAAAAAGGGAGGGGCTTCCGGGAGTGGGCGTGGGTTATCTCTTAAAGTGATGAATATTCATAACAGTAGCCATCAATAGTCTTGTGTTACAACACTAACAAGTCACACAAGATGACCCCTGGTGCAATGGTGGTATGAAGGTTATGGTGTAAACAACTGATTTGCAATTAGATTTGAAGTCTTCTACTCCACAGGAGAGAATTCAAGCCTGGTGCTGTATAACACCCATGGCTATGGTTGTCTGAGGTCTAAAGTAAGAATCTATTGTTGTTCTTTTTGTAAATGGCTATACCGTCATAATACTTTCTTTTTTATATTATTTATTTATTTATTTATTTATTCTGAGATGGGTTTCTCTGTGTCACTTTGTTGCCTGCCCTAGAACTAGCTCTTGTAGACCAGGCTGGCCTTGAACTCACAGAGATCTTCCTGCCTCTGCCTCAGGAGTGCTGGGATTTCTAGCATGTGTCACCATTGCCCAGCTTACTACTTTTTAAATATCTGTGCTTATCCTCATAGATTAATGGTTCTCTCTACCTTGGTCAGAGAAGATTTTTTTTTCTCTTGAGTCAGCAATGATAAATGCAGTATGAATGTAACTGCTCAGTGTACTGAGAATAAGTAACTGTGAGTGCCCAGCCTTAAATGGGATAGCTATATTAATTCCCACACGGGGACTTAGTTTTGGAAAAAACATATAAAATAATGCAAAAATATTCTAAAATTCTGTCTCTGGACATGACATAGTCATTTCTCTTACAAATTCACAGCAGCTGTGGCTATCTCCACAAAATCAAGCCAGTCAAAATTCCAGCAAGGTCCAGGAGTATTGACTCATGCCTTTAATACTAGCACTTGGGAGGAAAAGCGAGGAGGTTCTCCATGTGTTCAAGAACAGCCTGGTCTACACAGTGAGTTCCAAGGCACCAGATTACAGAGTGACATTTTGTCAAAAATTCAAAAAATATCAGCGTGGTTGCATGAGGGTCTCACAAGACCCCACCCCTTCTTCAGGAGCTATTAGCAGTTCATGACATTTAGGAAAGGAAGAGTCAGCTTTCTTTGTCAGCGTGGCCATTGATGGGTTGGTCATGTTCTAGTGATGGCCCTACAGCTGTGCATAAAGAGGGAGCATTCACTGACCTCAATGGGTTATAAATAAGAAAACAAAAAGAAAAGAAAAGTCATAGATTTGGGAAAGGTTATATGGAAGAGGGGACAGGGATGAGTTGGAGGGGAATGATATGAGGGCTGAATATGATCAAAATGCATTATGTAGACATGAAATTCTCAAAGAATGAAAACCTTCTAGACATGCATATAAACAAGCTCACTAGAAATGATAAAGTAATTTAACATTGCAGAAAATAAAATTAAAATGCAGAAATTATAATACACCTTGCATCATTTAAAGGGAATTTTAAGGGAAAAATTTAAAATTCCATTTCCAATGTTATATAATAGACTGAAATATTTAGGTCAATTACAGATATGAAGGATTTGTACAGTGAAAATGGTTAGACAGTACTGAATGAAAGTAAGTAGAAGTTAACTAATGAAATCTTGAGTTAATGGGCTAAATGACAATGTTGTTGGAGATTATCATATTACACAAAGTATCTATAGTTTCAAAACAATCCTTATCATAATCTGCATTATGCTGGGCAATGGTGGCACATGCCTCTACTCCCAGCAATCCGGAGGCAGAGGCAGGTGGATCTCTGTGAGTTTGAGGTCACCTGGTCTACAAGAGCTAGTTGCAGGATGGGCGACAAAGCTACAGAGAAACCCTGCCTCAAAAAACAAGCAAATAAACAAAAATAAATTGTTGTATGAATTTTCAAATTATCTTGACAATTGATGCAACTGGGGAAAATAACCCCCTCAATGAATAATTTTTAGAACACTGGAAATCCTTGTACAAATACTAAAGAGTGATTCTCATATTATACTATTATAAAAAAGCAAATATGGATTAAATAACTAAACATGGAACCTAAAATTATAAAATCTCTATAAGAAATGACAGAGAGAAATAGCCATGACACTGTACTTGGTAATGTTTTGTGACAAAAAAGAATAGGAACCCCATGAATTTAAAGAATTTTTACAGCAAAGGTTATAGTGGACAAGATATAAGGAATATGAGTGTGGCTGTTTCAATAATAATGGCCCCCATATATTTGATTGCTTAGTGCCTATTTTGTGGAACTGTTTAAGAAGGAAAAAGAGGTGTGGCCTTATTGGCCAAAATATGTCACTGGACATGGGTTTTGAGGTTTCAAAAGCCCACACCATTACCAGTCAGTTCTTTCTCTGCCTCCAGTTTGTGGATGAAGATGTAAGCTCTTGGTTACTGCTCCTGAACCATGGCTGCCTGTCAACTTCCATGCTTCCCTCCATGAGGGTTATGAACTCTGGGACAATGAGGCCCAATAATTTTTTTATTGTTTTGTCATGGTGTCTCTTCATAGCACTAGAAAAGTAACTAAGAAAGAAGCTGGTGCCAGGAGCCAGGCGCTGCAGTGACAGGCCTGACTTTGCTCTGTCTCGGAACAATGTGGAAACAATGAGACTCTGGACTATGAAAGTGGTTGAACAATATAAACAGATGTAATGGGTCAGGCACCCAAGTGATACACAGGCATACATGTTGGCCAAATTCTTATTTTTAAAAAAGTGTTTCATTTATGTATGTGGGTGTCTTTTCAACCCCCTTCTACTGTCATGTCTCTCTCTTCAGGTCCCCTGTCCCTGCTAACATTTCTCTCTCCCTTCTTTCCTTTCTTCCTACCTTCTTCCTGTCATATGAACACATTAACCACTTTTTTGTTGTTTTCCTACCTTTATATTTTTTGTTTTCATAATGATAATTTCAGTGGTGTTTCATCTTTCTTGGTCATGTTCTACTTAAACCACATAATTAAGAATGATTTGTAGCCCTAGTGGAAAACCTATAGTTTCTGTCATTGCATACAATGACATGCCCTCTCTTGAGATAGTTTTAGCTATCATTTCTCAGTATAAACATATATCTCCCCTAAAAGTTGTGACTGATAGTTTATTCTAGAGCCAAACAAGAATGCCCATGGCCCAGTAACATAGACTCAAGTTATCCCCAAACTTCATGATCCAAAGTTTATACTAACAGAACAGAGTATGCCATGAATCAAGACACTTATTAAGTATGGTGAAAAGATCACATGGGCAGGTTAGAGCAATATGGGGAAACCTCTGCTATAGGTCTCGCATGCTACCTGGTGGCATTCTTTACTCTTTGCTTGGTGGAAGCTAAAAGTCTGTCAATATTTTCCAAATCTATTTCACTTGTCAGCTATAAGTAAGTTAAGTCAGACAGAGGTCTGGGCAGTGAGTGGATATTATTTTAAAGATAAATTGTAACTGAGCCCTGTACCTGCAATGTCACTGCCTCTTCACAGTCACTGAAGTACTGATAAGGGAGTCAGGGTTTGTAGAAGGTACAAAATGGAGTGCAATTTTTATTGCACAGGATTTAGGGAATTCTTTACAGAATTTACAGGAAGTGATGATTGCTAATACATGTGTCTGAGACCTGTATAGGCATGAGAACATGTTTTGTTCACTGACTACTCTGAGAGAACACACACTAGTCTTTTATTTCCAGCCATTGAGGCTACTGTGAAAGAGCCAGAATCATGTCTGATGTTTCCATTGGTCTCAACTCACTCACTCCTTATAATAGACTTCCATGGGATTTCATGGATTATTCAGACGTATTTGTCATTTCCTGAAAGTTTGCTGTATTAAAGTTCAACTTCTTGCTCTCTGTTCTTCAGGAATATCAGTATTACACTCACAAGATCTCTTAATTCTTTCATTGATTTTCCTTTTCATTGCTTTAACATGGCTGGCAAAATCAACTTCATATTCAGCATTTCTAATGCAGTTCTCCTTTAGCCTTTAGTGTCTTTCATTTATTCACTAACCACTGAAGTTTCATTTATTCCTAACATAAATATGCTTTTATTAAAATCTTAATTCAAGTTGATATGGGTGTTCCTTTACTGAAGTTGTCCCTAAGTTAATAAAGTATAAAGAGCTTTCTGTAAGATTGTATTTTATTTATCCTAAAATGTTTATTCTAATGTAAATTCTTCATCAACTTTCAGATTTGTTTTCCCCAGCCCCTAATGTTGTTTGTGGTAAAGGAATGTGAGAAACATGTCTATGCAAAGTCCCCAAGCAAGTTATTCTTGTAATTACATGTTGTGCACATCGTGTATGGAAATGTCAAAGACCAGCTGGATGAGGGTTCTTTCCTCCACCTGGATGGCAAGAATTTCTTCCATTTCTGTTTGTAGAAGTGGGGCACAGCAGCTCCCCGGGAATCAGCAGCTACCTGTGGTCTCAAGTGTTCAGTCCAATCCTTGTGCAATCCTCAATGATCAAGGCCCTAAGCTCACAAGGGTTCATTCTCCTGGACCCTGGAGCCATAGTGCTTAACAGAAGCCTGCTTTACAGCTCTTAGTTCTAGGTCTGAGAGCCTTGTCTGTGAAGTCTTGGTAGCTCTCTGAAACTCTTTTGGCAATAAGGACCTGCTGTTCCACTTCACTAGCTCCTTTCAGCCCTTTATCCTACAACCTCTGCTCTGCCCCCTTTGTCCTCTTTCTCCTTCTCCTCTTCTCCCCACTGCCCTGCATGCTCACAAATTGATCAGCTGCTGCTTCTTCAGTTGCCAATCATTAACTGCCTTGCTGTGTTCACTGCACGAACTGACTACACTCAGCTCTCCCTGCCTCTGTCATTCTTTTGCCTGTGCTGTCACTGCTGCTCTCAGCTATCCTTGCTGATACTTCCCTGGTATTAGCAGCTCAGCCTGAACTGCTTAGAAAAGGCAAGAAAAAACTACTTCTGGGGCTGGAGAGATGACTCAGAGGTTAAGCGCACGGACTGCTCTTCCAGAAGTTCTGAGTTCAATTCCCAGCCAGCACATTGTGGCTAACAACCATCTGTAGTAAGATCTGGTGCCCTCTTCTGGCCAGCAAGCATACAGATGGACAGAACACTGTTTACATAATAAATAAATCTAAAAGAAAAAACTACTTCTGGGAATTCTTTTTAGGACAGATGTTGCAACAGCTGGGAGGCACCACAGGAGGGCATAGAGAAGACTTGGTGAGGCAGATCAACATTCCTGAGTACTTCAGAAAAGTCACAGTCATGGCCATCAGTTTCTGACCAGTCACAGCACTTTGTATAGGTCAATCACAGTCTTGACTTTTGCACTGAAAGACCTGGATAAATCCAGATCCCTCTAGCAGGAAAACAGAGCCAAAAATCTAGCTGGAAGAGAAGAATCAGAAATCTAGGATTAACCAATTTCAGGGTTTCAGGAACTAGCTGAAGATAAAGGTAGATTGTAATCTTGAGAGTAATCTTGAGAAACAGAGAGATTCCCCCTAGTAATTATCATTGGTATAGGAACTAGCTGATTACGATCTCGAGAATGATCTTGAGAGGCAGGGAGTTGCCCCCTTGTAATCATCACTGGAATTTTCAGTTTTCTGTGACACCCTCCCTGCCCCCCTTTCAGATTACTGGGCTGTGTGGTTTCTTCCTATAAAAACTACTTCTCCCGGTCACTCCAGGTCGAACTCTTCCCCTGCGTGGGTTATGAGTCTGGGCCCCAGTGCACTGGTCCCCATCTTGTCGTCTTGTCATTAAATCTCATGTAATTGCAGCAAGGACGGTCTCTCGTGAGTTACTGGGGGGGGGGGGGGGGTTCGCGTCATCCCGAGGCTTGAGTGAGAGTCTCCCCTAATCGGGGGGTCTTTCACATCAAAATACTGTAATCTATTTGGGTTACTCGGCTAAGTCTAAGTTTTTTTAGCACTCCACTTGGCCTCCTGAGAAAGCCAACAAGGGCTGATAAAGTTTCCCAAGCTTTCCAGGGCTGGGATTTAGGATCCCTGTCTGCTCGGAACAACTTTCATTGCTTTGTCTTACTGGGAACTAAAGAGTTAACTTTCGTTTCAGCTTGGAGTTTGCAGCTTTGTCAGCTCATTTAAATATCAAAAGTGACTTTACTGAAGGGCTGACACACAGCACCTGCTTCATCAGTCTATCAAACTTCTTGAGCTGATTTATAAACTCAAATGGTGACTCCCCAACATTCATAAACTATTTTTCCACGCTGTTTCTCTCATCTCTGCACTATAAATCTGTTTCTTCTTCTCTTTATCTCTATATGGATGAGGCTGCAGCTGAGCTCCTGGTTTGTTTACAAAAATTCCAGGCTGCAGGAACTTCCGGTTAGCGCATTCAAAACGAAGTCATAGGAATTAGCCTTATCCATGTTGTAAACATTCTACACGATTTTTCAATTCGGTTGGAGACGTCCACAAAAACTGCATAAATCTTACTGTATAAATGCTTATCAACTCTTGTCATCTGTGCTTTCACTTCGGTCTCCGTCGCCGCCCTTCCCCCAGGCCCTCTGTAGGTAACTCTTTAACTGCCTGAAGCTGCTCTCTTCATTCCCACACCTTACTTAAAAAAATCTACCTGGCCGCCATGGGCTGTTTCATCTAAAAATCTTGTCTGTCTTCCTGTTGAGATGTCCGTGTGAATGAAAATGTGACCCCATTGTGATTGATTTTTGACTGGTTTTTGAATGTCTGAATGTGTGCTCTGTATCTTTTTCTGGCAGCAGCTCAGACTTACACTCAGCTGGCTGACTGCTTCCTATATCTGTTTCCCAATTTTCATCTGACCTTAGTTTGAAATAAACCCTTCTCTCTTTGCACTCATACAACAGCTATCTTAGTTTCTTTAATGTAACTATTAAATTTCATGGTGCCCCTTAAGGATGTATAAAGTTGCCAGTCTCCCTATGTATTACTTTTGTGATTAAAAGATTTTGTGTCAATGCTAAAAGAACTTTGATTCATAATTATTATTTTAATCTAAATATAACAGGGATAAAATATAAAATTCTAAATCTATTAAAAACAACTCATTTACAAACTGTTAATAAATTTACTTAAATTGAAACTCTTGAGAATAATTAGGAATGCAGGTTGAAGTATACTAAGTAATGTAAATAATTCCTTGCTTAGTGCTTTGGCATTTCAATGTTTAAGTTTCCCATATTAGACAAAACTGTCCCTGGCCTCTTACTTGCTGCCAGGGCTTTGTTAAAATACACTTTTGGGTCATATAGATTGTATTTCTTGTTACATAGGTCTAAAAATCCTTGACCTTGTTAGCAAATTCCAAATAAAGGAGAGCTCACCAAACAGGTTTCAAAGTAACTTTTTAGTATTCCTTTGGTTAAAGATACTCAATCTACATTGATTGTTCAAATAATTATGATCTATGTCTCTTGATTATTAATAAAAAGTTTAGGATGTAAAATTGTTTAAGACTTCATAGCAGCATTATTTGTAATAGCCAGAACCTGGAAACAACCTAGGTGCCCCTCAATAGAAGAATGGTTAAAGAAGGTGTGGAACATATACACATAACAGTACTTCTCAGCGATAAAAAACAATGATTTCTTGAATTTTTCAAGCAAATGGATGGAAATAGAAAACACTATTCTGAGTGAGGTAACCCAGACCCAAAAAGATGAATACGGTATGTACTCACTCATAAGTGGATTCTAGCCATAAATAAAGGTCAGTGAGTCTATAAATCGTGGTCCTAGAGAAGTTAAAAAAGAAGGTGAATCAAAAGAAAAACAAATAGTTATCCTCGTGGATATCTGAAGTAGACTAGATTGCCAGGCAAAAATTGGGATCTTGGGGGTGGGGGTGGGGTGGGTGAAAGGGGACATGGGGAGAGAAAAGTGAGGAGGGGAGGATGGGGAGACCCTGGGGTGCCAGGCCAGCAAGGCAACTATCCTTCTGAGCAAGGACATTGGGCTTAACATGCAACACAGCTTCAGGTTCTGCAGACAAGTCTTTATTCCACTTTCTCACACAGTATATATAGCCCTCAGCAGAGGAGGCCAAGACAGCAAAAGCAGGAAGCTCATCACTGTAACTCAATGGCTTAGGGGTAAACATCCTTAGAAACATTGCTGAAAACAACAGGTTGTTCCTGTTTTTGTTCCTGTTTTCAACCAAGTGCAAGAGTGAAAAACAGATCAAGTGGGGGTGCGAAGGCCTGTCCTCTAGGGACCCAACACTGGGGGAATGGGATGGTTGGGATGGAGGAAGGGTGGATATGGGAGCAGGGAAGAAGATATCTTAATTAAGGGAGCCATTTTAGGGTTGGCAAGAGACTTGACTCTAGAGGGGTTCTCAGGTGTCCATAGAGATGTCTCCAGCTGGTTCCTTGGGCAGCTGAGGAGAGGAAGCCTGAAGTGGCTCTATCCTATAGCCACATTGAAGAATATCTTGCATATCACCATAGAAGCTTCATCTGGCGATGGATGGAGATAGAGACAGAGACCCACATTGGAGCAATGAACTGAACTCCCAAGGCCCAAATGAGGAGTAGAAGAGGGGAGAACATAAGCAAGGAAGTCAGAACCGAGAGGGGTGTGCCCACCCATTGAGACACTGGGACTAATCTAAGGGGAGCTCACCAAGGCCCACTGGACTGGGACTGAAAAAGCATGGAATCAAACCGGATTCTCTGAACGTGGCAGACAATGAGGGCTGACTGAGAAGCCAAGGACAATGGCACTGGGTTTTGATCCTACTGCATGTACTGTATTTGTGGGAGCCTAGTCTGTTTGGTTGTGCACCTTCCTGAACCTGGATGGAGTGGGGAGGACCTTGGACTTCCCACAGGGCAGGGAACCCTGACTGCTCTTTGGAGTGCAGAGGGAGGGGGAGGGGATTGGGGGTCGGGAGGAAGAGGAAATTTTTTAATAATAAAAAAAATAAAAAATTATACATAAAAAAGAATCTAAAGGTTTAATTAAATGATTTTGGGAGACTTAAAAAATAAGGTCTAGATACATAAAACAATCAAACATGTTATAGATTTCCTTCCCCTTTTATGATATTGTTAACATTTCAAAAGTCCAAAGTTTAACATTAATAAAATTCTAAATAAACTGATATAATAATTATGCTTGCTATTCAGCCATAAGATCAGGATTCTGTAATCCCTGGTCATTTCTTAAATATAAACAAAAATGCTTCTGATTTTAACAGAAACATTTTCTTGATTTACATACATCCAATCTCTGACACAAATAACAATAAATATTACTGCTATTAACCAAAATTATTATTAGGTTTCCAAACTTCTATTATGACTCAAAAACTGAGTCTCCTTACTTCTTCTATATCATGGATTTCAATATAGACTACATATAATAACAATAATTTGAATAATAATAATAATGATAACATATCTGACATTTTTGCCTCTTAAAGAAAATTCTTGTTAGCTTCAAGAGGTCAACTTGGATCAGCCACTGTTATGGTTTAGGTAAAATGCTGTGGTTTTCAGAGTGGCCTGTGGTTTCTACAAGGGCCAGCAGGACTCAGGCAGGGAGCAATATGGAGCAACCAGTCCCAGGAGGAGCGTTAAAGGAGCCACAGCAGGTGAGAAACAGATAAGCATGCCATGCAGTGTGAGGTTGGATATTATTTAGTGGGTTATGGAGGGGAAGGGGGAAAGGGGAGAAGGGGAAAGAGGAGAGAGAGAGAGAGAGAGAGAGAGAGAGAGAGAGAGAGAGAGAGAGAGAGAGAGAGAAGACAGGATAGAAGCCAATGGCAGCCAGCACCTACCTCTTTAGGAGAGAGATTGGAAGGGAAAGGCCTCAGGCTGAAAGCAGAAAGAAGATCATCTTGCCTGGCAGATGGGGGAAGGGAGTGAATGGGTGGGGCTTGTCTCTTAAAGGAACAGAACAAACTATTACATTCAGCATCATCACAGGTCAGCATGAATTCAGATAATTGACTTGTCAACAGTTTAATTTCCAACCTGCTTATTTGAATTTGGTGTGTGTGTGTGTGTGTGTGTGTGTGTGTGTGTGTGTGTGTGTGCACGCACGTGCGCACCCTTAAAATTCCAAATGTGCATCTGAGATAAAAGTTTTCTCTTTAAAATTCCTTAGCTTCACATTATACCATTAATGTATATTTACTAATTAGATTCATAATCATTGAAAGGGTTGCAGCTTGCTTTGTCATCCTCTTGGACATCAGTCTCCTCTCTCTGCATCCCTGTGTCCAGCCTTCCAGCTCACACTCCAGGGAATTCTGCTGTGCTCTTCTGGCCTTCTCTCAGCACAGGGCTTTGTTTGCTTGTTTGTTTTAAAGACACAAAATTGGGTGGGTAAGGATGGATCAGGAGGATCTGGGAATCAGAAAGAGTGTAAATAGGATCAAAATAATTTGGAGAAAATTCTCAAAGAATAAAAAGCATCAAGAATAAATTGGAGAAATCTGAATTAAGAGAAGATGTAAATCCCAAATTACTTGAATACTTCCTATAATGTGTGTGAACCTTTTGCCTTTATAATCATAAATACTTTTTCTTTATTGTGTGAAACATTGTCTTTACTTGAACAAGATTGGTGCCCAACAAGCCCTAGGGATCCGCCAGTCTCTGTCCCCTGTAGACCTGAAAATTTTTTTATTAGGGTTAAATGAACAAGTGACTTAGAAAGCGATTTTCCAAAATGAGGTATTCTTTATTCTTTTAATAAATAAGAGTATAGATATAACAAAAAACACAATGAAGTCTTTGAAAGGTATTTGCAGTTTAAAACTGAACAGCAGAATGTATGGTCTCTGGTGCTTGCAAAGCGTCACAGGTTCAGGTCAAGTGGAAAGACCTTATTAAAAATAAAATTTATGACCAGCAGTGGTGGCACACTCCTTTGATTCCAGTGCTTGAGAGGCAGAGGCAAGCAGATAAATGTGAGTTCAAGATAGCCTAGTCTACAGAGTGAGTTCCAGGACAGCCAAAGCTACACAGAGAAACTCTGTCTTGGAAACATAAAGTGAGAAAAGAAACTGTAAAAGCCCCTGGGATTAATGGGGCTTGCCGCCACTACCACCACTGCCTGCTGCTTTTCATTGTTAAAGTGCAAGGCTAAGTGCACATTGGAGAACTCATGTTGGTGGTCCAATATTCTCATAAGGAAGATGGTCTGCAGCAAAACTTCATATCATAAAATTACAGAAAAATGAAATGAAAATTAAATAAATTACATAAAAAATAAAAAATGCATAAAAAATAAATAATTGTACTGAGGCTTAAGTTATGAGTGCCAGCACCCATTTTAGAAGCATCACTGCTGTTCTAATCCCTTGTATGTGCCATTCTCCAAGATGATTTTCGGTTGTGATATCAACAAATATTCAGTTTTTTTTTAGAACAGTGTTGGAAGATAGCAGATAGAGCAGCACCGTTGATACAGGTTACAAAACATTTCCTAACAAAGACTAGGAAGAAGCTCAAGGAATTTGGCATTGGAGGATATAGCTGTTGGGCTTGCTACAGATCCATCTCTTCTCTGCATAGATCCTGGCACTGCTGATCTTGTTGCTGCTCAGGTAGGCATGTTTTTCCACTCCTCGAATGGGAACCCTGAAAATAAACCAAAAACAGTAAATCTGTGGAGCCCAGAACTGTATTTGCTCCTCAGTAAAATCTTGCCTGTCTCTAGTGCTTGTTTATAGTATGAATTAAAAAAAAAAAAGCAGAGTCCATGAAAATTGTTAGCAGTAGTTTTGTACCTATGGTCCTTTACATTCACAGGGTTTGACTTGAACACAGAACTTTGACATTCATCCATGTTAAACCCTGCAATATGTGTACAAAGCATTTGACTGGTGCTTGCTATTCTGTTCAGATGAACTACAGACATGGGTGACCTCACTAAGGTGATTTTCAATTCTGTTTTGAAGCATTTCACATATGGGGAAAGCCACTTCTTTCTGCTGAGTGGACTTTAATGATGGACAAGACTGGGTCTGTGATCTACCATTCCGGTATAATGGCTCCATTCAAAACAGCTATGCTTACATCCAAGAACTGTTTTAGGTGCACTCTGATGAAAAGACTTTAGAGAAGGTTTCCAGTGCCCTTGGAGTTTCTGCTTCTGTGAATGGATGCAGTCACGCACACAGTGGACTGCTGGGTCTCAGGCTTGCCTTTCTACAGTGACTTCCTGAAATTTCGGAGTCCTCATTGTCCTTCTGAGGTTCTGTCTACATTCTACACAGGGCATTTATCAACAACAACAACAACAATTTAAATTGATGAAGAAGCAGACAATAGCAAACCCAGATGCCATCATCATGCTAAGAATTTTGAAGAAAATCACACTAAAGTTTTGAAAGTGATGGCCAATATACCTCCAAGGCAGTACAGCTGGATTCACATGACACAGCCATTCCTCTCTAATAGACACAACTCATACACTTCACAACAAATGATCACATTAGAAGGGAAAGTGGTTTGAAAACATACGAGCTGTTATATTCTGTGTTGTCCATCCACCTCCAAGGGTGCTCTGGTGACTCTCTGTGCAGGCCAATCCAGTAGTCAGAGGTTCCTTTGTATCTTTTCAGGAAATACTGTCATAAAACAAGGAAAGCAAATATATGTGTCTCTCTGTTTCAGATGACCCTTGAGTGTCCCTACCCACAGCTTCCTCATTAAATGACAGGAGAATGCAACTGAGAGATATAGACTTTGGAGGGATAATAGCCCTCATTTCTCAGTGGATCCTGTTGACAGTCATAATTCTTAAGTAGCTCATTTAAATTAAAGTACAAAGTTTAACAACTTATTCTTTATGACTGGGTGAGTTCCTGGTTAAGCCTCCCCTTATAGTTATTAACAGTTGTTGCCTTAGGATGCAGCATTTGCTGGCTTGGAGAAAAATGCTTATCACCAGCAGGTATCTCAGTAAAGTGGCATATCTGACCTTCCTGATTGACTGTGAAGACTAACTGAGAAAATGTTGCTTGAATGTCTCAGGGCTCCAATCAGAAATGTTGCCATTAGCAAATGGACACTCTCAATGTTCCCCATGTCTCCATCTGCAAGTTGTGGGATCCTTCCTCATGCTTCATATTTAACCAGTTTATCTCAAGGCAATACATGTTCAACAGAAGAAACAAACAAGCAAACCAATTCCTGATCTTTTCTTACCAGCTCCTCCATGTTGTCAAATCGAGCTAACTGGGCCTTTTGTTCCAGGCAGAATTTCTGACTTAATGTCCAAGTACTTGTGTCTTCAGAAAAATAGAAACATTTATTGTGAGCTCCAATCCAGTTTCTTGGGCAAGGAGCACACGTTTTTTTGATTGAGACCTGTTGTTGGCTTCTTTCTAAAATTTGGACAATAAAATGAATTATAACAAGAATTGGCATACCATACTCAGTTCAGGTATGAGGTGTGAATTCCTCTCCTTAGCATTATGGTTCTTTATCTAAAGGTGTTCCAGCTTGTGCCTCTGAACTAGTCTTTCTCAGGTTCCCACTGAAAATAGGGCTCCCAGGATGTATATTTCTATAATATTATCACTTTTTCTGCTTTGTGATATTTCTCTACAATAGGAATTGTTAGAGCAACAAGTACTCTGTATGGACACTTATTTTGGCAGTGAGCCTGATAACTGAGATAACAATGAGAACTATTGGGAAGGTGGTGTATACAGTATGGACCTGTGGCACTAAGGGATTGTTCTTAAGTTGGAAAACAGTGCTTGCTGGTAGAAGTCACAGTCTGACATCGCCTGGCAGCATTCTCTCAATGTTCAACAATATAGAACGCTCTCTCTCCCCCAACTAAGTTTCCTGCTCCTTACCTACTAGTCTTAACTGAATTGTGTCCCTGAGTCTGGGAGACTAACCTCATCTGAAATCTGTCTGTAACCAGATGCTTGATTAATCATTAGCTTGACCCTAGATACAGATTAATCATTAGCTTGACCCTGATTCACCTAAGTCTCTCTCTCAGAGGTTTCCTTTCATCTGTGCTCATGGACTGCATACTAAACTTTCTGTCACCCTGTCTTCATCTTTCCTCTCTCAGCCTGGTGACCAAAAGGACAAGGAGGAAGGAGGACCTCCCCCCTAGATGGCAACAATATAAGCCTTTTATTACACTATTCTGAACAGTGTCGTTCTAAAATCCTATAAATTGATCATCTCAAAAACCTTTCATTGAATACTTTCAAAATACAGTTGAACATTTTAACTAACATCATGGGTACTAGGGGAAGGTGCTGTATCTTCCTGGCTATATTATTCTTCTTTGTCCTCACATTTTCTTGAAGTTCTTCCTTTGGGTATTGTGCTCTTTATTCTTTACCTTGCATAGTTCCCCAAGGAAGATATGTCTCATACATCTCTCTTAAGGTTGCTGAATGTCCTCTTTCCAGAGATGCTGAGCCTGGCCTCTTGTCCACACCAGCAGTCTGTGCTGTCCCTTCCCTTCATCTCCTGCTAGACCCTAAGTTCCCAGAGAAGAGGAATATCCAGTGTGGTTTCTCTCCTGGCCTTCACAGAGCACCTGGCTCACAGTGCTCAGTAAGTGTAATTGACAGTGTGGATATGGACAGAATGCTGCAGGATCTAGAGATGTCACTCACCTGACAATGACAGAGCAACAGAAAGTACAATCACAGCTCCAGTGAGGACAATGATCACTGCATAGCAGCAGTAAAGCCTAGCAGGAGACATGGGGGAGACGATTCTGAAAATTTTTTCTTGGAGCTTTTTACCTGTAAAATAAAATATGACAAAAATCAATCTCAAGAACCTTTCAGAGAAAAGGATAAACTTACTCAGATTCATCTGTAGATTTGGCTTGTACTCCTCCTCTGCAAATAACCTTCTCAGAAAGTCCTGGTCTGGAAATTATGTCTATGACTCATAGAAGAGTAGAGAAAAAGGAAGCAGAAGTGTTGCCATGGAGCCTTCCAGTTATTGAACTAGAACCAATAACAGATCAAGAAACAAAGATTGAAGATCAGGATAAAAAAAATAACAACACAAAACCACCTGTAAATTTAGTTCTTTAAGAATAGACTGGCTGGGGGCTGGAGATGGCTCAGTGGTTAAGAGCATTGCCTGCTCTTCCAAAGGTCCTGAGTTCAATTCCCGGCAACCACATGGTGACTCACAACCATCTGTAATGAGATCTGGTGACCTCTTCTGGCCTGCGGGCATACACACAGACAGAATATTGTATACATAATGAATAAATAAATATTAAAAAAAAGAATAGACTGGCTAAGATTGAGGGAAACACTGTGGGGGTTGGCAGTAGCAGGGATCAGCAAGAAGCTGGAGATATAGAAAGCTGAGAGATTAAAAACAGCTGTTGCTTTTCTAGAGGACCCAAGTTTGGCTCCCAGTTTCCTCATTGGGCAGCTCATGATTGTCTGTATAACTCCTGCTCCAGTCAATGAAACAGATATGTTAGTACACTTCTGCAATTCTAGAGCTAGAGAGGCAGAAGTTGGTGAGTCAGGGATACAAAGTCAGCCTTGGCTACAAAAAAGGTTTGAGGCCAACCTGGACTTATAAGGATCAGTTTCAAAAAACCTAGTAAGCAAAAATTTAGTAAGTACACACATTAAGTATAATAGAACTCATTGACATAAGTAATGGGTGAACTATGGTAGCATTTTAACAAGTTTACCAAAACCATGCAAAAAATTAATATTAGTCCAAAATTACAAAAACTCTCAACAGGTTAGGAATTGAAGAAACTCTTCCCAACACATATATGGATATGGGGCATTTGAAAGAAACAAGCAAGGATTGTCATTCTTCTTAACTTTATTTTTGATTTTATTCATATAGTTGATTTGCCTGCATATATGTCTATGTTGCAAAATAATTGTATACTTTGAAGATGTGTCTCTGCCAAGGCTCTTTAAGATTGGTTTAATAAAGAGCAGAATGGCCAATAGCTATGTAGGAGAGATAGTTGGGATTTCCTTGGAGAGAAAGGAAGAGGAGGAAAAATCAGGATGCAATGAGACACTAAGACAGTGGTGTAGGAGGTCCTTCTGTTTATGTATTGCTTTCATTGGTTGAATAAAGAAACGGCCTTGGCTTGTACTCCTCCTCTGCAAACTCCCTTCTCAGAAAGTCCTGGTCTGTAAATGTCTATGACTCACAAAAAAGTGGAAGAAAGGGAAGCAGAATTGTTGCCTTGAAGTCTTGCAGATTTTGAACTAAGATCCAATAAAGGATCAAGAAACAAAAAGAGTGAAGATCAGAATGAAAAAGAAGTAATGAAAAACAACCTGTAGAGTTTGTTTCTTAAGAATAAACTGGTTAGGACTGAGGAAAATACTGTGGGGGGTTGATATGGCAGAGATCAGCAAGAGGCTGGAGATATAGAAAGCTGAGAGATTAAAAACAATGTTGCTCTTCTAGAGGACCTAAGTTTGGCTCCCAGCTTCCACATGGGACAGCTCATGACTGTCTTTATAACTCTTGCTCCACTCAGTGAGACAGATATATTGGTACACTTCTGCAAGTTTATTAGTAAATAAGTTAGTAAACACACACACAAATATAACAAAACACATTGACATAATTAATAGGTGAAATATGGGAGCATTTTAACAAGTTTACCAAAACCATACAAAAAATAATTAATATTGGTCCAAAATAACAAAAACTCTCAACAGGATAGAAATTGAAGAAACTCTTCCCAACACATTTATGGATATATGGCATTTCAGAGAAATAAGCAAGATCTGTCATTGTCCTTTATTTTGTATTTTATGCATATGGATTTGTCTGCATATATATCTGTGTTGCAGAATATTTGTACACTGTGAAGATATTTCTCTGCCAAGACCCTTTCTGATTGGTTTAATAAAGAGCAGAATGGCCAAGAGCTATGTAGGGGAGATAGGTGGAATTTCTTTGCAGAGAAAGGAAGAGAAGGAAAAATGGAGATGACAATGAGACACTGAGAGAGTTGAACATACAGAATGAAAGGAAGGTAAAAAGAAGCTACAATTTCAAAAATAGATTAATAGAAATGTGCAAATTTAAGTTCTAAGAGCAAATTAAAAATAAGAGTAACCTAAGGCCAAGCTTTCATAATTAATAAGAATTTTCTATGTCATCATTTGGGAGCCGGGGAGACAAAGAAAGACTCACTTCCTGTCTGGACATGATGTGCAAGCCTGATTCAAAAGGAGACCAGAAGAGGGTGGCAAATTCCTTGGAACTGGAGTTAGAAATAGTTGTGGATGGCCACTAGGTTACTAGAGACTAAACCTGGGTTTTCTGCAAGAGCAACCAGTGCTTTTAACCATGAGTCATCTCTCCAGCACAAGATAGTTTTCAAATTGTATAAAAATTCAAAGGAATAAGTCTACTAGAGAGATTTGGGGGAAAAAAGAGGTCAAATTTCAGAAATGACACCTGATATAACAATGATATAAGTATGGTTTTGGCTTCCTTCTACCTTCTGAGCAATCTGTATTCACATGCTAAAACTCATTTCTCCTACCTTCTATAAAATGCTACTCAAGCATGAAGCCTAGGATTTTAAATCTCTCCGAGGAAAAGAGACAAGGAAATCTTCTGTGACCTAGTGGCAAATAAAAATGTCTCAGGTGTAATACCAAAATCCTTATCCACATTATAGAAAATGAAACACTTGAATTTTGGCCTAATTTAAAAAAACAGAAAACGAAAAAAAAAAAAAACCAAGCAAACAAACATAAACAAACCTCTGTGTCCTGTAAAGGGAATTCAAAAACCAAATTTTGCAAGACATAGATCATGAAGAAGTGGTATCCTAATAATTGTCAGAGCTTCTTGGAGAGGGAGGGGGGAGGGAGGGAGAGACAGAGAGAGAGTTAGAGAGAGAGAGAGAGAGGGAGAGAGAGAATGAATATAACAATGGACCAAATACCTGAAGAGTGGCTAACAAAGATCATATATTAAATATGTTCAGTGTGACCAGGTTTGAGAAAAGACAACTGGAAACAGATCAACAGTTTGTTAAAATGAGAATACAGTTACGATATGCCCTGGCCCTGTTACCCACATACTCTGCCAAGAGAAATGACAACCCATGTTTCCACTAAAAAAAAATATAAACTACATATAAATATTGATAGTAACTTTGGATATTCTTAGAAAAATATAAAGTATTTTTGAATTTCATATCTTACAGCAAGCAAAATATTCCTCAACTTTGACTATGTAAATCAATATTACTGAGCACTCTGAATGAGGTATCCACAAGGAAAAATTTAAACATATGCTTGTCCCTGACCATCTCTCTTACTGTGCCCAAGTGTTTTTTAGGCTTAGATTCTCCACAGCACTAGAGCAGTGAGCTACAGAACGAGATGTCCTGCAGCCTATCTTGAGAATCTGATTACAGAGCTGTGTCTTTTTAATTTTTGGTCACTCCAATAGTCACTAACTTGCTTCTACTTGAGCTAATCTAACCCACCAGTGTTCCTACTGTCTTCTCTTAACCTTCTGCAAAATAAAAGTAGATGTTATATTTTGAGATGTGTAACATGACAGGCCGACTTGTTGGGGTATCTGTCCCGTCCAGTGCTCCACAGCTGGCAAGCCCCAAAGGAAAATCAACCACACAGAGATCTCTATAAGTTATAAAGCTGATTGGCCCATTAGGTCAGGCTTCTTGTTAACTCTTATAACTTATATTAACCCATTATTCTCATCTATATTAGCCATAATGGCTCCGTACCTTTCTCAGCTGGGCAAGTTACATGCTGCCTCTTCGGTGGTCTGCGCAGGAGTGTCAGAGGAACCTTTCTCCTCCCTAGCCTTATCCTATTCTCATTACTCCGCCTCTATTTCCTGTCTGGTTGACCCGCCTATACTTCCTGCCTGGCCAATCAGCGTTTTATTAAAATACATGATTGACAGAATACAGATAATTCTCCCGCACCAGAGATGCTTTCAAGGTTCTAAATCCAGAACTGTTTGTGGATCAATGGCGCTTGGGACATATATCTAAAGCCAACTGTTTGTACTTGACACACAAGTGTCACATGTGGATGACTACCAGACTGCAGGATCCATGGGAACAGCAAATATCTGGACAAACAAATATCAGGTCAGAGGAAGGAGTGACTGGGAAGAATCTGCAATGGGCCTCAGAGGAATTAGAGTGGAGTTATTGGCTTATATTTCATGGAGACATGAGCATGTGTCTGACATGAGCATACATCTCCAAGTCAGAAGAGAACTGATGCTTAAACTAACAAGAAAGACAGTGCTCAGGATTAGAGGTTTGCAATCATTATGTAATGTCCTTTGCATTTTGACTACATACAAAAATCCCAATCTTCATTATTTTTTGTTTTTATTAGACTAAAATGTCTTTATAAACTCAATTATCATGATTTCTATTTTTTTCTTTCTACTAAGGTGATACTCAAAGTGTCCTTTAATCTCCCCCAATAACGACCCATTTGTTTCACTGGTCTCCTGAATATCAGTTCATCTGTAAGTCATTCCTCATCTTCTCTTCTCTTCTCTTCTCTTCTCTTCTCTTCTCTTCTCTTCTCTTCTCTTCTCTTCTTTTTTTTAACATTTTAAAACAAGTCACTTACTATTGGGAATTTTAAGCCTATACAAAAATAAAGAAAAAAACTCTAAATTCTCAAGCAGACACTACCCAGCTCCTACACTGGTCAGCGTGTGAGAAATCAATTTTCATCAGTTTTCTATTCCTCTTGTCACCACCATCCCCAGATTTTGAAACACCGTCAAACTTGAAATGTCTAGACTTACCTATGATTTCTGAGTTTAGCGCTTAAAACCTCTTCCAAACTCTGAATAGACAGTCCATACCCTTAGCTATTCCCTCTTCTGTCAAGCAGTGTTAGGCTTTCCGTGCCTGACTAATTTTACTCAACATGTCATCCAGATCTACCCACACTGTCACAAAAGACGTCATCTCATCCTTTCTTTTGTATGTGTCACATTTTCCCCCATTTATTCACTGCAAGATGCAGGTGGGTTCCATGTGCTGCTTAATGTGAATAATGTCACAATACACACTCAGGTATAAATATCTCTTACTGGACTAGGGACAGTAGAGAGGAAAGAGGCAATATTTGCTACAAAGAGATATCAACTCTGGTGTCAAATGCACAGTAGACTAGCGTTCACAGCAATATGTAGTGTCCCTGAAAATAGCTGAGGGAGTTTCTAGTGTAGTCACCTTAATGAACCAATAAATGTGTGTGGTAAGTGTAAAATGTCAATTAAAAAAGAGAAGAAGAAGAAGAAAGAAAAGAAAAAAGAACCAAACTGTAAAGTTTGGGATTGTGTTAAAAAAAATAATATCTGATATGTCTTCTTAAAGCAAATTTAGGCATTAAATCACCCAGGTTCCAGCAGGATTTCATATCAGACATTTCATATACATTATCAACAGCAAGCTTTATTGATAGTCCTTCATATTTACAGTGGTATAAAATCTGATGTTGTCTGTTTCATTTTGATATATTAATAGTAAATCTTTTCTTTCACCTTTCTCATACTGTATATACATGCATCTCCTTCTAAAATATAATGTCTCCCACAGCACAATTGAAAGTAACTTTTGTGTCTTTATTAGGAAGCAATATTAGAAATGAGCTCTCAATAAAAAAAGAATGAAGCATTGCTGATCTGATTTTTAGCATTATTTAAAAAAAAGAGTGCCAAGTGATCCCAGCACTCAGGAGGCAGAAGCAGGCACATATCTGGGTTTGAGGGCAGCCTGGTCTACAAGAGTGAGTCTGGTATAGCCAGGGCTACACAGAGAAACTTTTTCTTCAAAAATAAAAACAAAAGCAAACAAACAAAAACCCTGCTTCACTCACAGCTATGGTTTCAAATGAGAGGCAAGTTACAAGTTGCAGAATGTCTCCAGTTATACAACATCTGCCCTTTGAACAGAAGCTCCACATTCGCAACACATATGTTCCCATTAGGTAAGCATTTCGTTTCAAAGTCAACCCTGCTGAAGCAAAGGGAGCAGAAGTTAATGGCCAGCTGGAAAAATCATGAGACTCTCTCAAAGAATTAGTCAATCAACAGCAGGCAGAAGCAGCAGCAACAACATCAATAATTAATAATAATAATAAATAATAATAGTGATAATGATAATAATAATGTTTCAGTTAGGGGAATACTTGGTTTAAGTGATAAACATTAATATTTTGTCATGAATTTTATATTTTGGTAAATATCAGTCTTGTTTTCTCAAAATGCAGTATCTTTTCCTAAATGAAAACAATTAAGGTGGAGGGACAGGGAAGAATGAAAAAAGAAGGTAAAACAGTAAAATGTAATGACGCATAGACATTTTCAAAACGAAAGAAACACAATTTCACTTTTTTCCTTAAGACTGAAGTAGAAAACTCATTATATTCTTTTTCCATAATTTACTCTGCAGAGGATTTAGTCCTGGGTGGGATCAGCCTGGACCCCAGGCCTCCTCCTGCCTCCTCCTCCTTTGCAATCACAGTGAATCTGCATAACAAAAGCCCCAGCTTCCCAGGCACCTCCTGTCACTACAAACTTCAGAGCTGTTGTTGTTTGAATTTGCCTTTGCTGTTGGACTTGTAGAGCTAGCCTGTTCCACAGGGACTTGGTGTGATTCACCACAGTGTCATTTACCAAATCCCTGGGAAAAGCATAGACTAGCAAGCTATAGAAAAAAAAAAAGAAAGAAAGAAAGAAAAAAGAAAGAAAGAAAGAAAAGAAAAGAAAAGAAAAGAAAAGAAAAAAGCTTTTGTATTGCAATCCACTTTTCACTTATCTTGCAAGAGAACCATCTATATGCTGCAATAGAATAACTAATATAAAAACTTCTTAGCTAACTAAACTCCTGTCTACATTCTCTAGCTCTGCAGAAACCCACGGTGACAGGCTCACAGGTGTGAGGTTCAGCTCCTCCACCCTTCTCTTCCGTTCCTGTTTCTGGCAAGCACCTCTCTGCTCTGGTAGTTCGTTCGAATATGCATTAAATACATACCCAGCTCGCCCTCCTGCAGACTGTCTGTGGTACTGAGCCTGCCCACAAAAACCTCTGCAGGCCCTGCAGCACTCATCTCAGAGCCCGGACAAGTTGAGTTTCAGCAACAAGAAGACAAAAACTGTAAAGGCTGAGACGATGAAACTGTTTTTGCTTCAGGGGCGGTTCCACTGCACTCTGTGGGTGGCCTGTAAGTACACTCCTCCTTAAGAATTCCACCCAACTTCCTGTTTTTAAATACCAGACAAAGGGCAGTGATCCTCTGGAGAGGTGAGTCCCATACTGCTACTTTGAGTTTTGAGGACATCACTGAAAAAGGGGGCATCAAGGCCAGCTCAGAGGATTCTGTGTGCAAACGATCCAGAGATTGAATGTTTAGGAGACAAGTGTCAGAATGCAGAGAGCTGGAGACACACTGTCCACAGGCAGTGAGCACATTTCTCTCTTCTCCGGGAATAAGAGATCGTATACTATGGAGCCAATTAGGAGTGATTAAGGCTGTCTCCTACAACAGGTTCCAATATGGAAATGTTTGGCTAGTGGTGTGGGGACAGAAAAGACACATCCCACTGTCACCCTCACCAGTCCAAGAAATGCCTAGATCAATGGTTCTCCACCTTCTTAGTGCTGTGCTCCTTTAAGACAGTTCGTCATACTGTGGTGACCCCAACCATAAATTTATTTTTTTAAAACTACTGTAGTTTTCCTATTGTTCTGAATCAGAATGTAAATATTGATACTCAGTACATCTGATATATGATCCCTGTGACATGGTCATTCAACACCCTCTCCCCAAAAAAGTCACAACCCACAGGTTGAGAATCACTGCTCTAGATTTTCAGGGTCCTTTGACTCAGGCCAAACAAAGATTCACAGCTTTGATGCCAAGAAGAATTTCAGGACTAGGCAGTTTATGAAGCAGAGTTGGAGTTTTTCTAAGACTATTTGTGTTGTATTTAATTATATGTATGTAGGTATGCCTGTCTGTGGGACTGTGCCTGTGATAACAGGTGCCTGCAGATGTCAGAAGAGGGTGTCAGAGCTGGAATCACAGGCTTAAAGAATTTGTATTTAGAATGCAGGTACCCCAGAAATAGAGCAGCATAATATCATTGTCCTCAAAAAACAAACAAACAAACAAAAATTTAGTTTGTTTTAATTATTTAGAAACATATGCCAAGTAAAATTGTAAACATCTCAGAACATTAGAATAAAATATTTGGGTGATGGGTCCGGTAGTGTGTGACTCTGACCCCAGAACTGGAGAGTCTATGACAGGTGGAACTCTATGAGTCCAAGACTAGCCTGGTCTACATAGACAGGTCCAGGTCAACCAAGGCTAAGTTAAAAAAAATATATAACAAATTTAGGGACAGGAGAGATGACTCAGTGGTTAACAGCATTGGCTAGTCTTTCAGAGGACCCAGGTTTAATTCCGAGCACCAACATGGCAGCTCACAACTCTCTGTAACTCTAGTTCCAGGAGATCAGACACCATTAATGCACATAAAATCAATCAGTTAAAATAACTATTTTAAAGATTACTAAAAATCAAAAAAATAATTATATAAAATATAACAACATATAATCAATATAGCAATATATCATATTAAGAACAAATATATTATGCATATTATAAAAATATGAGTTAATAGATATGGAGTCAGAAGGGTTTTGAATTCAGGTATTTGGGGTACTCAACCGTCAATGTAGTTGGAGATGAATGTCACCCAGATTTTTTGATGTTCAAGTATGTTACAGAATATTTTTATACTACATGAAAATATGTCTATGATTTGCCTCACTCGTCTAAAGCACCTGATGGGTTTAATAAAAAGCTGAATGGTCAATACATAGGCAGGACAGGATAGGAAGGATTTCTGGGGAGAGAGAGGAACTCTGGGAATAAGAAAGGAGGAGATGTAAGTGAGACACAGAGGGAATAAGACATACACAATGGAGAAGTGGTAAAAAGTCACATAGCAGAATGAAGTTTAATAGAAATGGGTTAAGTTATAAGAGCTAGTCTGGAATAAGCCTAAGCTAACAGCCAACCTCTGATGATTAATAATAAGTCTCCATGTCATTATTGGAAGCTGGTAGTTCACCCCCTCAAAAAAGGCTGACAAGAATATCTTGTTACACAAATAGTTATTTCTTTAGATGTCAGCACAAGTTTGAGGTACAAGAGAAGAAAATAAGAGTATATCTTCTGAGATTTTATTGCATAGGTGGTAGCTTAAAGTCACCCAACACCATCTTTTCTGTCCAAACTGAAGGCAATCTTTGATCAGTGTCTTTCTTAACTAATGAAGTCTCCTGGTTTTGGTCCTCATTCATTTCTTCCTCATCTTCTTGACCTAAGGCAAAGCCTGGCAGCTTAAAACAAAGTCATGGAAGTCTTTTAATCTGGCAAGTAACATACCCTGTCTTCAATAAACCCACATAAAAACTTCAAATTCTGATACCTCTCCTTGTCCTCCTCTCTTTCCTCTTCTGCCTTTCTTCTCTCTCTCCCCCTCCCTCTCTCAACCACTCTCTCTGCCCCCTCTCTGCCCCTCTCTATGTCTCTTTCTTCTTCTCTCCCTTTCTCCCTTGTCCATCCACTTTTATACCTATTGCCCTCAGCTCCCTCTCTTTCAATCTCCTGATCATAAAATCCTGCTGGAAGAGGACAATAGTCCATGGCAGCCAGGGTGGTGCCATCTAGAGATAGACTTTTCATTTACTGATTAGTTTCTGTTTTGTTTCTCTTCAGAGCACTGGCTTAAAGTAAAATTGTTAACACAAGAGACCTTACTAAGCCCCAAGGACCTTCAACCCTCCCCTGTCTGGAGGCCTCTTTCCTCTAACCACAAGATTCTAAGCCAGAGATAATAGACCACTTCCTGGATCATAAGTGTAGCCTGACCCAGTGATAAGGACAGTGAAACCTGGCACAGACATGAGGACAGAGTGAACTCTAGCCCTATGATAAGGATTTACAATCCTCTTGTCACACACAGGTCTGCAGCATTTCAGGGAGTTGGGGAGCCCAAAAGAGGCACAGGAAGTGCTAGACTCCTTGTCTGAGTTGGGGAGATATATCGCTGGAAGCCCAGGAACTGTTAGGCAGTGAGGCCACTGTGTGTTACAAAGTAAGGGTGAACATAAGTATATGTCCATGATTTCAGACCCACAGAAGGCATACTGCCAAGAGCAGAGTGGCTCAGGTTCACAACAGAGTCCTGCACTGAACATGCATGCTTCTCACCTTCTCAATGTAGGGTGTTGACCTTAAGAAAATGGATCCGGGAAGGACAGCAAAGGCAAAAAGTCTCAGTACTTTCCACTCAGTTTTCTCGTGATGCTGGAACTACTCTTGAAGTCTACTTCCTCCCCCTCTCCCAAGGAGGACAAAGAGCTTTGTATGACATTGTAATTGCTGTAATTGTAGGTCTCCAGGCAGGTCAGAAGTTTGTTTTTTTTCTTTTCTTTTCTTTTTTTCTTGACCAGGAGTTTTCCCTTAAAGGACCTTTACTACCACTGTAACCATTTCAGAAGTACCTGCAGTTTGTCTGCACTGACTCTCAGGAACTATAGGAAAGTAGTGATGGGATGAGCCATCTTTTTTTCTTGGAAAACATATTTTACTGAACAATAAATAATTATATCCACTAGCCATATTCACCTATTTGAAACATGGTAGAGTTACCTATTGGCCATTAAAAATTAGTTTACTCACTAGTGATGGGGGTACATCCATGCCACAGCATATGTAAGAGGTCATGTGATTACAGGAACCAGTCCTCTCTGCTTCCGTGGGCTATACTTTCTGTTTTGTTTACAGACTTGGAAGAAAGTTGCCTACTCTTTGTTTTATATATGTAAATACAGTAGTGAGCAGTTCTTTAAGATTTATTAAGAATTCTTCAACTTCTGAGTACAGATGACTTTTTCAGAACTAGGACTTCCTGGACTGGAGAGATGATGACTGAGCAGTTAGGAGATTTGCCTGAGCTCTGTCCCCAGAACCCACACTGGGTAGCTCATAACTGCCTATAGCACCAGTCCTGGAGGATCTGTTACCATACACACATGCACATAAATCTTTAAGAAAGAAAGGAGGAAGGAAGGAACAAATGAACGAAAGAACAAAGGAAGGAGCTCCTTGAATATTCTCCGTTATTGCTCCCCCACCTTACCCCATTGCTGCCCAACTCCTCCAAACTCCCCCTTCAGCCAGAGTTCTGGAGTTTTGAGTGTGTAGGATGTTGCTTGTTGGTTTTGTTTTGAGGCTGACTTGGGATTTGAAGCAGACGAATTACTTCATCCACCCAAGGACTTGTGGGGCTTTTTGAGTTTCATTTCTCCACTGAGCTTGTGACAAAAGAGAAAAGAAAGTATAAGCAATGCATTTCTCTTTGAAAGTAAGAAATATGAATCTCTCACGAGCTTTAAATATCCTTTCACAGAAGTCAAGGAATGATTCAGCCTGGGTACAACGCTAAAGGATCATTTTCTGTATTTTTTTCCATCCTTTTTGAAATTCCAAATTCCAGTAGTCAGCAGTTAGAATGTACAACCCTGCATGTTGATCTTGCATTGAATGGTCACAAGGAAGAACCAGCCAGGCCATGTCTATTATCTGTAATCAGGGAAGAAAAAAAAGGAAAGAAAGAAAAAGAAAAAGAAAAATCATAAAGTCCTAGCACAGGTTGGCCTCAACAGGTTGGAACCAAGTACAATATGTCCTCAGATGAAAGGTGTCTGTCCTCCGTAGGTAAGGGTAGAGACATTAACTTCCTAAACTACTATTTTGTTTTTTAAGACAGGTTCTCTCATTGAACCTGGAGCTCACAGATTAAGCTTGGTTAACTGTCCAGCAAGTCTGAGTGATCTGTCAGTCTCTATCCTCCTGGTCCTGAGTTATGAGTTCATGTCACCAGACCCAACTGTCTTATGTCACTTCTGAAGGATGGAGTTCAGGTCCTCATACTTATGTGGCAAGCGCTTTAATGACTGGACCATCTGCCTAGGCCCTGAGGATGATCTGTAGGAAAAACATAGAGAATATGTTCATTGCCTTCAGAATGAAATAGTTGTGTGCAAAAGCTATTTGAAACTTTTTCAAGAACTGGTCCAATTCTCCATTCCTGATTGTCAACTTAGTGAACAGGTCATAAAATTTATGTGAAAAGTGACATCTTATGTGATGTGCTAGGTAGTAATAAGGTTGTGGTAATAGAGTTCATTAAAGAATAAAAAGCTGGCAGGACACAGAGGTATCACACTTATAATCCCCACTTGGGGTGTGGGGGGGTAGAGGCCAGAAGATAAGGACAACTCAGACTGTGTGAGACACATTCTCATCCTGCCTCATCCCAACCCCGCAAAACAAAACAAAATAAGAAAAACCGCATTAGATTTTATTGATCTGTCTATAGCAACACATACAGTTGTTGGGGACACAGAGGTTCATGTCCTCACAGATTAGCACTAAAGAACCAGAAAAGTTAAACATGCAGGTATAACTTCATTTCTACCCAGAAGACTGGAAATGGATGTGACCAAGAACATGGTGACCTCTGTGCTGTCTGTAGGACCAAGCCACACTTGGCTTCCTCATACTCTTCCTCCTGAGACCCTCATCTTGAGCATTGTTTCTCAGTCAAAAGAGCTCATCCTTATTGGAGATATCACATGGACTTTACAAAAGGGAGCAGAGGTGGTTAATAGCCTAGGGAGGCTCTTCGCTATCTGTAAGAACATGACCACACCAAATCCTCCCCGGACACTTACGGTGTCACATGCAGTCAACATAGAACCCATCTTTACAGAAGAAGTCACAGGTGTTTACAGTTCAATGCAGTCATGCCTTAAGCTTTATTGTGCACATAGGACTGAGTTCATTGTCACCAGGAAACTCTCTTCTAAAATTGTGCTATGTTTAAATACTCTCAAACAATCTTCCTGGTGCTCCAGTCCAGACATCTGAACCCACACTGGCTGCTGAGATATGGTGAACTAGATCTTCTTGCCTCACAGGGTGGTTATTCTGCTGGCCTTGGTGCTCACACAGAAGCCACACTTATTTTCCCTAGTAACGAGCCATTACAATTTATTCACCACTGGTTTTCCTTAAAGTCCTCTTACCTGAGGCATACTCTTCAAACAATGGACCCAGAGATGACGAAGCTGACCAAACATTGAAAGCAAATATTTACATTTTAAATGGAAAGCTAATGTTTCTCTAAAAACCAAACCAGAATCAACATCACTGAACAGAAAACAGACCAGTAAATCAATGACAGACTTAATGTTAAATCAACACTGGTATGGGCTGGGTGTGAGCCATGGGACGCACCAAATGCTGTGACAAAATAAGGTTATTTTCTCAGAGTCAGTCCATGTATAAATAGATGAAATTCATTTACATAACTTGTTTCAATGCAGTTAAAACTAATAACATAAAATAATAACATAACCTGGTAAAATGGGTATCAATGAGTTTTTGAACGTACAATTTAGCATGTCACCTTTAGTACCACTTTAATAACATTTAAAAATAAAAACCTAACACTGCTGAGAAATTTCCCAATGTCTTTGTTCATTCTCTAGAGCATATGTCACTGAAACCAATTGCTTCTATGAAAATCATGAAATAAAGTACAAGCTGGAGAGATAACCCCACTGCTAAAGGCTAAGGTTCACAACCAGAAGGACTAGGATTCAATTCTCAGCACCCATGCTTGCCTCTCCAGCTTCCTCTTTGCCAGTCATGATGGTAGATATCAAATAAACAAAGAGACTAATAAATAAATAAATGAATCAGCAATTACTATATAATTACACTTATTTGTAATTATATATATTATATATTAGCATATATATTATATAAATTTAAAGATGGTCATGGGCATACATGTTAGATCAGGATTGAAGCAGATTATTCTTTAATCAGAATAATGAAGAACACCAATCCTCTGTGAAGTGGAGACCATGTACCCAGGAACTTCTGTATAAGAAAGTTTTATCATAAGATGTGTTCTTTACAGGCAAGGTTGAGTGATGCCAGCAGGTGTTCTGTTACTGTTTTCTTATCAGGCAGGTTCCCTTCCTTCCTTCCTTCCTTCCTTCCTTCCTTCCTTCCTTCCTTCCTTTCTTCCTTCCTTCTTTCCTTCCTTCCTTCCTTCCCTTCTTCCTTCCCTCCCTCCTTCTTTTCTTTTCTTCTCTTCATCCCTTCTTTCCTTCCTTCCTTCTTTCCTTTCTAAGAAATTTATTTATTTAATTTCCTGACCACAGTTTCCCCACTCTCCCTTCCTCCTTTTCACTACCCTCTTCCCATCCTCTAAATCCAGTCCTCCCTTTTCTATTCAGAAAAGGGCAGGGCTTCCATGAATATCAACAAGATTTGGCATATCAAGTTGCAATTAAGACTAAGCACCTGGCCTTGTATTAAGGCTGGGCAAGGTGATCCAGTATAAAGACTAGCCAAGAACAAAAGCTAGTCAGAGTTAGAAACAGCCCCTGATCCCACTGTTAAGAGTCGCACAAGAAGGCCAAGGTACACATAGATTGGTGTTTATCTCAATAGTCATCAAAGAGGCTTCATCCAGTTACTGATGGGAGCAGATGCAGACCCAGAGTCAAGCATTAGGCTGAGCTCAGGAATCCTGCTGAAGAGAGGGAGGAAGGATTATATGAGTCAGGGGGTCAAGGACATTATAAGAAAACCCAGAGAATCAAGTAACGTGGGCTCATGGGAGCTCAAAATCTGGACCAACAATCAGGAAGCCTACATGGGACTAACCTAGGCCTCTACATGTGTTTGACAGTTGTGTTGCTTGGCCTTCTTGCAAGTTTTCTTATCCTTATGCTATATCAGGAATTTTTTTTTTTTTGGACATCTGAGATTTCTTGTATTAGGTTGACTCTGTTCTCAAGATCTAAGGGTTTAAATATATAGGTCAGATTGACTTCATGTAGAAGGAGGAGCGTTTTAGCTTAATTAGCGGTGTGGGTTCTTGATTGCTGTCATGTGCTGCTAGAGAAATCTTGCAAACAACTAATTAGATGAGGGCTGTAGTTCATAATATGAAACCAAAGATTAGATGGCCTAGTTGGACACTAGTTAGGGTAGCCTGTGTCCTAAGGTGGACCTGTTGATGGTAGTGACTTGACTCAGGAGAAACTTCAATTAAAAATTTAAAAGACAAAACAAAAGCATAAGTATGAGGATAATTAGGAGAACAGGAAGGATGAAAGGGAGGAGCCTGAGTGGGAGGAAACCCAAAACACTTTCCTAAAAGGAAGCCTGCCATTGCACCTTTTCTCTGGTCCTTAAGTCTCAAGCCAGTTTGGATTTGTTCATGAAAAAGCAGCACTGTTCCTGGAGGAGGGTACAAGCCCCACCTTTAGCAGTAGTCAGGAGACCTAGTCCTCTTTAAGTTTAGACTAGGACATCAACAAAAGAATCGATCTGGAAGTTCTTTAAGGTGTTCTGAGAGCTGGTAGACAGAGAGGTCAAGTGATTCAAACAAGTCCTCAGTCCAACTGCTCAGTTCTGCACAGCTGATCAAAGCATAACACACATAACACACATTATATACAGCACACAACACTTTGTAATTCTCACAAACACATCATTGCCTTATATATTTACTATGCTGTTGTCAAAATTTTAGAAAATATGCCTGTTACATGCAAATAAAAGTGTAGTAGGAGATTCATGTGGCCATTATGCCTTTGGCAGCCTATGCCTCATACTCAATGTGTCTCAGTTACAGCAAGAGACCAGTGTAAATAACAAACTTATGGCATAAGGGAGTATACTCTGGCCTGACTTGGTGGTGGAAACCCTTGTGAAAATGTGTGCCTTAATACATCTTTCCTCCCTGAGGTATTTCTGTAAGACATTTTGTCTCAGCAATGAGATGGGTAACTAACATATCATCCTGCTGCGTTTTCCAGTCATGAAGTTGCTGAAATCTCTTTCCAGTTTCTGATCTTAACGGAAAAGCTTTGTATTTCTCACCATGGGGATGGTGCTGCCATTGGTGTTTCATACATGTTCTTTACCAAGTTGAAGTCATTTCCTTTTGTTCTTAGTCTGCATCTATAAATGTGATCATGTTATTTAGGTTTTTAGACAGCTAGTGTGTTAAACACATTAATTGATTTCACTTTTTGAAATGTGTGGAAGTGTGCTAAAATATCTGTCAGTTATATTAGTAAAACTCAAAAAATATAGATATAAAATTTATCTTATAATATATGGTTGTGTGAGGTTTTTTTTTATTTCCTAGCATCTATCTCCTGTGGCTCCATGACTTCTCTGACTCTGCCCTCTTTCTCCCAGCATACAGCCTAGCTTTTCCTGCTTAGTTTTGTTCTTCCCAGCCATAGGCTCAAAGCAGGTTTTTATTCATTAACCAATGAAAAAAACACACAGACAGAAGGCCTTCACACACCATTACCCCTTTTCTGTTTAAACAAAAAGGAAAGCTTTAACTTCAGCAGAGTAAAATTACATATAACAGAATAGTTATCAAGCAAGAAATACAGTTACAATATTTATATCTACTTTATCTTTTGTCACAACTAAGGAAAACTATAATAATAACTATATGTTTTTCAACTTCTTCAAAGACTCCAGAAGGATATAATATTACCTAAGTAAACAGGAAGTACATTGTAAGCAACTTTCAAAACTCTAGAATTGACAGAGACTTCTCGCTGCCTTGACAGTCACCCAAAGTTTTTCTATATTGTTGGGGCATCCATCTTTAGCGTACAGGTCCATAGTATCCAGCAGACTTTTCCATGAAGCAGGACATTTCAGAGACAGTTCAGCTGATATTGGTAGTTAGTCAGTCACTTCTGTGTCCTGCAGAAAGTCTGGCAGACTCTTTCATGTAACAGAAACCCTGAAGGACCACATGGGCGAGTGTTATGAGGTCAGAAAAAGGTGTCAAAACCTTGAGAATACAGGGATTTTGAGAAGCAATTATGGCTTCTGGGAACAGAATCCATGCCATTATCAAGAGCATTGATAAGTATTCTCAAACATTGAGTTATTGCTCAGTCCCCTAGAGTTGTATTTCTATACAATTATTTGAAATCTCCAGTGAGTGAAGGAGAGAAGGATATTGGAAGAAAAGTGAACATGAACAGACTCATTCCTTTAGACTGTCACCAACAACAATTATCCAGCAAATAACTTGAAATTTCTTTTCATATTCTCACTTATATGTAGTTTCTGAGTACCACACATCAAGCCACCCTCCCCTCATGTTTGGATACATTGGTGAAAAACTGGAAAAGAAAGATGTGGAGAGGTTTACATTGTACACTTGAGTGCAATTCTTTACTACTCCTAAAACAAAAATCCCATTTAATTAATATATGTACATCATCCCTTAAGCCCTAAATAACTAACTGAAGTAAGGCAGTAACAATCATATATTATTTTTAATGCTTTATTCCTAAAATTATTGCTGATGAATATTAAAAATAATAAAAGTATGCTAAAGAAATTCATGGTCAGCCAGGTCACCAGGTGGATGTCATTGCATAGCTTAATTCCAGTACTCAGAGAAGCAGAAGTGGGCAGATCTTTGTGTGTTTGAGGGCTTTGATAAACAGACTAAATGTAGACATTTACCACCAGTTGAAGTCATAGTGAGGTACATCAATAAATACTTACTCAGATCTGCCAAACAACGGTGCACACCTATAATAACCCTAAAAATCTATACAGCTGCAATGCACTCTGCTCTACTGTCTGGTTCAGTTTGTTAGTCAGGCAAGGCCACTGGAGATTAAAAAAAAACACAGAGACAGACAGACACACAGACCAAGATAGAGACATGGGTCATCCTTGTGCAGGAATGTCAAGAATGCCAATTTAATTGTACTCAGGGGAGCCTCACCAGAAACCATTACCCTGACATCTTTGTCTTATGCTCAGAGCAGCTGCAGGCTTCTCAGAACACAGAAAAACACAAGAGAAGGCTCGTCTCTCAAATACTCAGCCTTGGTTCCTGACGTCTAGTGTTTTGGATTTGGCCATCTCACTACCATATCCTGGGTTCAATTCCTGGTCAGGAAACCAATGCTGAAATTAAAAAAAAAAGTTCAAGAGAGAAATATGTCATACAAAAGAGAAGACTTGGAGTGGCTTTGTATTAAGGGAAAAGGAATGGAAAATGGGGGAGTTGGGGAATACTCCTCTGGAGACTGGATCTGTGGAAAAGAGGAGAGAGAAAAGGAGAGAGAGATATATAGGAAGCAGGCAAGACTCACATTTTAAAATGACATATAGAGAATGTGCAGAGTTGTTCTTTGTGGCAATGGTTGGCCTTCAATTTCAATTAAAGTTCGAACTCAGACTCTCCATGTCTCTAAAGCATTGGCATAATCAATAATTTCTAACCCAGTTGGGGCAGGGTTTTTTTTTTAATGTGAGAGGTTAGGGTGAAGTATTTCTAAGGTTCAGAACTCCTGATTCACTGACATTTTTCTAAGGGTGTTCCTGCTGAAAAGAGGGCATATGTTGCTGGGCTTTGAAATGTTAGGCCAAAGAGAAAACTTGGATGGTCCTGTTCCTGGGTGGCACCTGGTTTCTCTTTCATGGAATCAGGTATTGCCTTAGTGCTGTAGGAAGTCTTACAGCCAGTGGTTACCTACCCACTGAGGCATGGCCTCTTATACTATATAAGCCAATGTCGAGTAAGCATCTGCTCTCTTTTTCTTACTGCAGGATTTGGTTTCTGGTCTCCTTTCCAGCAGAGTATTCTGATTTGTGAGTCTACTCCTAAATAAATAACCATCTATTTCTAAATTCTTAGTTAGTGTGGGATTTTTTCTAAGTGTTCTTCTTCATGTGGTACCCAACATGGGGCTGGAACTCATTATCCTGAGATTAAGAGTCTCATGCTCTATCAACGAACTAGCTGAATGGCTGGAACAAACAAGATGGCCCTTCTCCAACAAATTGGCCCCCAATTTATTGGTCTAAATCCATGCAAAATCTGAGAAAGCTTAAAAAGGAAATCTAGACACACAAATACAGAGTTTAACATAGCTTCTTGCTGTTTGCTGGTGACATGCAGCAGCTTCTTTAAGAGAAATTTTCCTGATTCAGCCATAGCAGGAAAAAAGGCACACTCTTTTAAAATGCCAGTTTTCTGTGCTATGCTGCCAACACAAACTCTGACTCTTTCAGGCAAGATGGCTGGCCACAGTGCATTTGAGTTGGGTTTGTGAGCAGACTGCTGCAGCTTGCTTAATGGTGGTGTGGACTGGTTGTGTGTCTAGAAGTGTGTTGTGTCTATGGCTCAGAGGAATGAGTAGCTCCGCCTTGGTGTACTGGGCAGGGCAAACAGGCACTGACATATTACCTGAGCAATGATGCAGCTTAAGTTTTTAAGACACATTAGCTTTTTAAGAAGTGCTCCTGGACAGTAAAAAATGACAAATACACAGTAGGACAGATTCAGACATAAAAGATCTATAAATGTGTCATAGTGTTGGTTAAATGTATGTAGGCTTGGAAGAGAGAAGATAAAGAGAATAGGGAGTCATAAAATAAAGTTAATGCTTTAAAAAATGGATAGTCTTTATAGAGACAGAGTACAGATAGTCATAAAAAGTAATAGAGTAAAAATAAGTCACATAAAGTTGGAAAATTCTCAGAGAGTCTGGATTGTGTATATTATTGTGTTTGCTTTGAACTTTTTGATTATGAAGCAGCTAAGTATAAAGAGACATTTCATTGTATGGTCTGCTAAGCTAAACAAGCATATATATTATAAAGGTATTTTGACTTTCAAATTTGGATCTAAAGATATGTTACTTTTTAAAAGTTCTTCTCTTGTTTCCACAGAAGATGAAAACCTGTGGATTGCTTCAAGACCAATACTATTTCATGGAACAAGACCCCCTGAAAAGTTGCTGTAGACATCCCTACAAAGAAAATTACTTTACCCAATAAACAACAGGAAGCAATTTGGAGAAAAACTTTGTCCATATTACCAAATATTTTTTATAGTTGTTTGTTTACATTTAAAGGGAGATATGATATATATATGAATAATTTTCATTAGTATGAATCTTGGGTTAGTGATACAAATTTAAGGTCAATTTTATTATATGTATATTTCTGCTCTTGATTAAGGTATTGTGATTGTGTACTTCATTCGATAAAGTAATGTAAAATTAAGAAATATAGGTTAGTAGATAATCATCTGTAATAGTTAAGCTTGTAGTCGTGTTAGTTGGATTTTCTGGGTGTATGGAGATATAATTCGGTTAGATAGGTATTCTTCAAATCTTTCAGAGACTTTCAGAGTATGGCATTAAAATATTTAAGAACTTTAGACTTTTCATGACAGTGAGACTTGTCTACTCTTGGCAGCACCAGTTACTTCAAGAGGAAGATGGACATTGAAGAGGTTCCTTATGGAGTATGATAGCCATTTGGGAAGAGACTGCTCTTGCCTAGACTGCTGAACCTGCCTAAAGGTGAGATGATCCTTCAGGGTTCCTACTTCATGAATGAATCTGTAAGACATTCTGAAGAATACAGAAAAAAGGTGACTGGCAAACTGCCAGTAAAGGCAGGCCTGTCTTTCCTGCTTCATGGAAAAGTCTGCTGGATACTATAGGCCTTTGGGCTGAAGATGGATGACCCAATGATACAGAAGAACTTTGGGAGACTGTCTGGGCAGCGAGATGTCTCTGTCATTTCTAGAGTTTTGAAAGTTGCTTAGTTATGGCAAAAGATAAAGTATATATAAATATTATAACTGTAGTTCTTGCTTGATACCTGTTATGTTATTGGTAGTTTTTCCATGTTAAATCTTTGTTTTATGTTTAAACAGAAAATAAAGGAAATGGTGTAGGAGGACCCTCTGTCTATGTGTTGCTTCATTGATTAATAAGGAAACTGCTTATTCCTTAAGCAGTTAAGAAACTGAATTTTGGCCTATTGATAGGGCAAAACTGAAGTAGGCAAGGAGGAATGAACTGAATTCTGAGAGAAAGAAGGGAGGAGTAGGAGGAGCACCATGGAGCCACCAAAGACATATGCTGGGAATTTTAACCCAGTAAGCTACTGCCACAGGGTGATACATAGATTACTAGAAATGGGTTAAATTAAGATGTAAGTGTTAGTCAATAAGAAGCTAGAGCTAATGGGCCAAGTGGTTTTTTTAATTAATACAGTTTCTGTGTGTTTATTTCTGTTCTGGCCAGCGAGGACAAACAAGCAACTCTTTCCATTGCCACACCTTAGGGTAAACTGAAATTCAGGTTTCTGTAAAACTTGTCATGGCTGGGCCCTACACCCCTAGAACTAGATAGACTGAGGAGCTAGGGCCAGAAGCCATGTTTCTTGGGAACCCAATTCAGCACTGATCTTCCACCATGGCGCTGCTGCTGTGAACTCCAAGATTGAGTTAACTAAATAAAATCAACCTTGTTCAAGAGCCAGAGTCAGAAACTAGTTGACAGGAAGTATACATAGAGAGTAAGAGAAAGTCAGAAAAGTGGGTAGAGAAATGCACAAGAAATATTAAGGAGGGACTCTAAGTCTGGTGACCAGTTTGGTTTTACATGGCAGAAAACACCTCTTTCTGAGAAGCTAGTTAAAGAGGAATGTCAGTTGGCTGCTTCTTGGTTGCTTTGAGCTATCAGAATTTTGCCTCAGCATCTGACTCCCAAATCTTTATTGGTAAAATCATCAGATTGAGATTAAGTTTACAAACAACACCATGGGAACATAGGCAGAACCAGAAAACTTTATCTGTAATTAGCAACATGCTAAGGAATCAGTGCGATAATTTTGATAGTTATAAATACCAATGAGAGCTAGAGGAAAGGCATTCACATCTGTGAGCTGGTCTGCAGAAACTTGAACAGGTTCTCACAGTAAATATAAAGCAAGCTCCTCAAGATCAAATTAGGGGACAGGAGAACAATTTTTAAAATATATGGCTAATTGCTCTGCTTTTAACAGAAGAGTTCTCAAAAATAACAATAACAACAAACCCTAGGAACCCAAATCAAAGAGTAGATTTGTTATAGCCCAGCTGACCAAGGGACAGGAAATAAATTCTCTAGTCAGCTCACCTTTCCTTACAGTGCAGTAAAAATCACTTGAGTCCATTCTAGCCTTCTTTGTTGAAGGAAAATGCCCAACTGCAGCTTCTCTAGGTAGCCACTGTCTCAATATAATATGGAAGGGGAAAACTGTAGAAACAGTTGTGAATTTATGGTCGGAGCACCAACACCATGAGACATTATCACTTTTCTCTTACCTTGCACCTCACCAGCAACATAAAGGTCTAATTCTGCACTTTCTATACCTGGAGCATTGTGCTTGTTTGTCTACATATATCACAAGTCACTATACAACTCACAACATGTGACTGGAAGATCAAGAACAACCATTGGAAGAAAACATGTCAGGGGTTGATGAGTGGAAACCAATGAGAGCACCTCCTACCAATTAAGTGACTACACTAAGAAACCAGTTTCCCCAGTAAGAAAGAAATGTTAACTGTGGTTGAGAATGTGGGGGAAATTGATGCCATTATTCATTGTGGTAGGGAAAAGTAATGTAGTGGTACCACATTGGAATACTATGGTAAGTGTTCAAAAGAGAGACAGAGACCAAAAAAGAAAAAAAAATAGTTTAAAATTGTGTAGCTGAGCAATAGTAATGTACTTCTTTAACTTCAGAACTAAAGAGGCTGAAGCAGGCAGATCTAATCTCTATGAGTTCAAGGCCAGTGTGGTCTACAGAGCTAATTCCTGAACAGTCAGGATACACAGAGAGAAATATGTCTCAAAAACAAAAACAAAACTAGGCAAACAAACGAACAAACAAACAAAAACAATACCTACAATCTGGTTTCTCAATATATGACTGTAAATAATGAAAGTGGGACCACTGTTATGTTCCACACTATAATTAATCTTGAAATTGGATCCCATCAAGTAATAAGAGGTGAGAAATCCTCCATGAAGAAATTCACCAAAAATGCTTTGTCAAAGATACATATAGATAAAATTATGTCAAAATATTTAATTTTATCTTTGTAGAAGAGCCAACTCTCAGCCATGGTAAGACAAGTCTTTTTCAGAAATGGATGTTGGAAAAAGTGGGGACACATAGTGTCTCAAATACTGAGAAAAAGTAACTGCTCAGCCTCAAAAATGGACATCTATGTCACCTCCTTCAATACCAAAGAATAGTGTGAAATAGGGGTAGAGGGACTGACTGTAAGAGCTGAAGATGAAGAGGAGTAAGATGGGATGCTGTTTTCTGAACATGGCAGGGCCGCTGTGAACACTCAAGCTTACAAGGGAACCTGGCAGAAGGAGAAAAGAAAGGAAGGATGGAAAAGAAGGAAGGAAGGAGAAGAGGAGATAAAGAAGAAGAGAAAGATGGAGGAAAATGTAAGCAGATAGAGAACAGGCTGAGAAGAGTAAAGGGTCAGGGAAGTAAAATGGTATGAAAAAGGGAGTAGAATATGGACATGACCACAGCACCTTTTATGCAAGCACAGAGATATTTTAATTGGCTAGTTTTATGTAGACCTGACATAAGCTAACTTCATCTGAGAGGAGAAGAAGAGTAACAGTAAATAAGTGTAAGGGCTGATCTCCACAAGGTTTCTAGTTTTTACAGACATTGTTGGAAAATTCCATAGGGAAAGCAATGATAATATAGAAATTACAATCACCAAAAGAAGCAGGTAGAACCTGACAAAGTAGTACTCTGGAGTTTGCATAATCAAAATCATAAAAAGGGGATGGTAGAACCTGACGATGCAGTACCCTGGAACAGGTGGCACCACCCAGGAAAGAACCAGCATTCAACGGAAAGTATCTGATATTCCAAACCATTAGATAAAGTTACTAAGCATCACTGAATCCTGGATTCACCCATTCTCCTCATCTAATTTCTTTTGTGATAACCAGCTTGGTGACAAGCAGATTTGTTTGTTAGCAAAGGTGGGCATGCTGCCATCCTGCTCAGGGCCTGTCTTTTATAGAAATTTCTATGTGGTCTGTTGGTAGGTAATTTTTTGGGACTGACTCTATGTAAATTTGACTGTTAGAACAAAGAATGAATGTTATCTCTCTAAGGCCTTCTGGGGTGGGGAAATGGAGCAAGATAATTCCATTGCCAGCAGAAGTCACACTGCAGAGGTGTTTTGGGAACAAATCCCATTTCAAAGGGAAGAATTATGGCTTCACAAGGTTTCCGCAGATATGACAGTGACTTTCCAAAAGATAAGTGTTTCTACAGCTCTTTAAAATGGGTTATTCCATTTAGATGTGTACATATATACTTCCTGTGGATCTGCCTGTTGGTCTGTCAGCTGTGCATTCACTGTATAGTCTTGTGAGCTCTGGCAAAATGGGACACACCAAATTCTGTAACAAAATAAGGTTCTTTTCTCAGCATCAGCCCATGTATAAAAATTGAAATCCATTTACACGACTTGTTTCAATGTAGTGAAAATGAACCACATAAAATCATGACATAACCTATGAGAAATGGGTATCAATTAAGTTTTTGAACACACAATTTAGCATGTCACCTTTTATACCACTTTAATAACATTTAAAAATAAAAACCTAACCCTGCTAAGAAATCTCACAATGTCTTTGTTCATTCTCTAGAATGTATGTCACTGAAACCAGCTGCTCTTATGAAAAACACTGAAATAAAGTGCAAGCTGGAGAAATAACCCCAAAGCTAAAGGTTTACAACCAGAAAGGGTAGGGTTCAGTTCTCAGCACCCATGCTTGCCTCTCCAGCTTCCTCTTTTCCAGACATGATGGTAGATATCAAATAAGCAAAGAAACTGATAAACAAGTAAAGAAATCAACAACTAATATTTAATTACATACATATGTACTTATATGTGTTATACATTATTATATGTATCAAAAGCATAAGCATAGTCATGGTCTCATAGAAGTTAGACAAGGATTGAAGCAGACTATTCTTTAATCAGAATAATGAAAGACATCAATTCTCTATGGAAATGGAGATCATGTACCCAAGAACTTCTAGAGAGGAAAGTTTTATCATAAGATGTGTTCTTCACAGTCAAGGCTGAATGATGCCAGCAGGTATTCTGTTATTGTTTCTGTAATTATTCAGTCACAAATAAGGCTGCACTTTTGGGTTCTAAAGCCATGTATGTGCAGATGGGCCCTCAGGCAATTGCCTGAATGTTAAAGTGCTCTGCTTGACCCATATGCGCGCATGCATTGTTACATCCACATATGACTTAGCTAAACCCTTGTGTGCATGTGTGAGCTTGTCATCTGCATCATAAAATGTTAGCTTCCGCACTTTTCTGTGGATACCCAGGCCTAATCCAGGAGCGCGCTTTCCTGAACCAGGGCCACGAGAATGGACGACTGTCCTAAGGGTTTAAATAGACAAAGACACAAGAGACCTGCTCACTTGCCAGAGAGTAAAAAAGCCGCTCTTTATTAAACTCAAGTCGGGTATTTATACCAGGAGGCAAGGCCCCCTCTCATCAGGAGCAGTAGAATAGATTGATACATTCCCAGCGCCTCAGGCAGAATCAGATAAGTGGGAGGTAGGTGTGGGAGGCATGTAGGGCCCGCAGCTGCAGCCTTGTTTACAGGTGGAATTACCATAACAAAGACAGCCAAGTTCTTTCTAAGCTACCCTCAAGCTGCAGAATCTCCAGGGACCAGAGATCAAACATCCCTGTGAAATGCCAAGGAAGAAAAGGGAAAAAGACCTGGGTACCTACATAAAAGTATGACATAATCATGTCAACCACCTGTGCACATGTACTAAGCAGCTTTTAAAAAGCTGGACACGCTATCTTCCTCTCTCTCTCTCTCTCTCTCTCTCTCTCTCTCTCTCTCTCTCTCTGCACACCAAGTCCCAGGCTTGTATGCACCCCTTCTAATTAACTCCTAAGAGAGTTTATTGCATGTTCCATGTTTCCTTCTCACACGTGCCCAAGTAATTTCACTGGTGCCATGAGACTCAAGAGGCTCTCGCAACCCAAGCCCCACTCCTGGGGTCGGAATACAAAACTGGGTATTTTCTCTACAACAGCCACGTGTTCCATATGCCTGAGTGTGATTTCTCTGCACAGCACTGATTTCAATTGATGAGTTTCCCCATTCTGTTCAGCTCAACCATTTCTCTGTACCCAAGGAACTGACTGTTGAGCTCCAGCAATCAACCTCTAGTGTTCCTAGAAATGAAGGGGACTGCCCCCAACCACAATCTTCAATGCTATGGTTGAACCCATTGCGGACATTCATCTCTGATTGTTTCCCTTAGCTAAAATTGTGTTTGGAATGGCCCAGGGCCCATCAACACACATTTCAGGGACCAGGGTCCCTCAGATCCTTTCCTTTCCTTTCCTTTCCTTTCCTTTCCTTTCCTTTCCTTTCCTTTCCTTTCCTTTCCTTTTCTTTTTTTCCCCTCTGGCCTCTCTGGGTTCCAAGTTGCCCCAACCAGATCCAGCCAGGTCTAACCATCCCACTTGTGGCCAAGGGACCCTCTCCCAAGGGTCTTGCAATGGTCGCATGCTGATTCACACCCCACCCACAGTTGAGAGAGGTCTCACTATGTGACTTGTGGTGTCGTCATTTGGCGGGTTTTCATGGTTTCAGCTATGTATAGCAAGCTATCCATGATCATCAATCCAGTCACCCCTGGGATGCCTTTTAGAGGACCTGAAACTCCATGGCTTAATGCCCTACCTACAGATTCACACACTTGTCCATCTTTGTCTTAAAACATGGCCTTGTTACAATTTAGATGGCAATCTATGTGGCTGCCTAATGGCACCTTTGATCCTGATATTTCACAGGAGCTTTCTAACTACTGTCAGCACACAGACAAATGGAAGGACTTTCCTTACATCCAAGCCTTTTACTATTTAGGCTCTAAGCCTAAGCCCTCTGTCCTTGCAAGTTTTTCACCTGCTCACATGTTCCTGGCTCTGCCATCTGTACTGGAAGAACCCTCAACTTCTGCTCTGAACCCAGCTAATGAACCCCTGCCTTTTTGATCTTAGAGGGCAGCTACCTCCATTCTCCCAGTTCCTACTCCTTTCCCTTTAGCTCCTAACATTTTTCCTTAAACCCCAGTTTCCACTCCTGCCTCTTTAGCCCCTATGGCTGTTTCTTCAGCCCAGTTTTTACTCCTGTTCCTTCAGCTCCTGCTGCTGTTCCTTCAGCTCTTGCTGCTGTTCCTTCAACCCCAGTTCCTACTCCTGCCCCTTTAGCTCCTGCTGTCATCTCTTCAGCCCCAGTTTCTACTCCTGTCCCTGTAGCTCCTACCATTGATCCTTCTGTCCCAGTTCCTATTCCTGTCCCTTTAGCTCCTGCCATTGCTCCTCAGTCCCAGTTTCTACTCTTCTTTCTACAACAGTTTCTTTAGCTACTGCTCTGGACCCCACTAAGGAATCCACACCTTCCTGATCTCAACAGATAGATTCTTCTGCTCCTTTTCTTCCCACTGCCTCACTACTTCCCTCTGCTCAATCTTCAGCTCTCCCCATACAACCTGCTCCAGAAGCCCCACTGAATCATTCTTCCTCTCCAGTGCCTGGCTAAAAAAGTCACCCAACACTGGCACCAACATTTACCCCTCCTCTCACACATTCACGTGCTACTATGGAAGGCATCCCTAACCAAGCCAAGTCTGCTGCAGATCTCCTGTTGGGAGAGGTAGCCAGGAGAGATGGATTGAATAGGTTACACATTCCTTTCTCACTCTCAAAACTCTCCCATATAGAACAAAAACTGGGGTCTTATATGTCTAATTCTACCACTTTCATAAAACAGTTCCAATATATTCCCAGTCTTATAATCTCACCTTTCATGATATCTATATAATATTTTGTAATAACCTACTTCCTGAAGAGCACAGGCAGATTTAGGAGCAGGCCAGACTATATGTAGATGATGAAGGACCCCAACTAGTTTTAACCATAGCTATACTGTTTTGCAAAGGATTCACAATAACAAGCTTAATTCAAGGCCTCCGGAATTAGGACAGCCTTATCTGGCTGCAAGACAGGGAATTTATGAACTGGCCATAGAAACAAAGAAAGAAAGGATTGCGAGGCCTGAGTCACGTATAAAGCGGGCTCGTCACGAGTCAGAGGCTGTGTAATCAGACATCAGGTCTCCAGCTAGAAAGGCAGGAAGAGATAAGAAAAACAGGTAACACAACCCCCTCCTTGGTATCCAGGTGGGTCTGGACAACCCCCCTCCTTGGTATTTAGGTAAAAGGTCAAGAATGTGCCATTCAGCTTAGCCTTATTTGAACTGACCAATGAAATGAATCCCCGTAACCACGCTTTTTTGCTTCTGTACCCGCGCTTCTGCTCTCCTATAAAAATCCCTCACCCCCAACCTGGGGGCGCGCAAGTCCTCCGAGAGACTTGTCACCCACAGGTACCTGTGTATCCAATAAACCTCTTGCTGTTGCATCCGGCTGCGTGTTTTCGACTGATCTTTGGGCACGGGGTCTCTCCCGAGGGAAGATGCCCACGGGAGTCTTTCAATGAGACTCACCAAACTCTTGCAACCCACCCTCCTTGGCAGAAGCAGTCTCAGAGCAGGAGCCTTATTGGGACTATAATATCCAGGATGGAATTTTAGCTAGGGACAGTTTTTGGACTTGCCACCTGACAGGTCTCTCTCTATAAGGCTGCCCTCAAGCCAGTAAGCTATACTAAGATCTCAGTGGTCATTCATGAAAAAAAAAATGTGAAAAAAAATCTTTCCACATTTTTGGAACACCTCACTAAAGCTCTGTTACAGCACACTAACTTAGATTCAGAAACCATAGAAGGCAGACAGTTACTCATAACTCACTTTTTTTTAATCAATGCTACTCTGACATGAGGGCTGAACTTAGACATTTGGAGAAAGGCCCCTTGACCCCATAGGCAGAAATCTTAAAGTTGGGTTTTAAGGTGTACCATGTGAGGAATGACAACTGTTTTTTTATTTTTATTTTTATAATTTTATTAAAAATTTCCATCTCCTCCCCTCTTCCCACTTCCCTTCCTTCCCCTCCTTCCCTCCCTCCCTCCCTCCCTCCCCTCCCCCCTTCTCCAGGCCAGAGAGCACTCAGGGTTCCCTACCCTATGGGAAGTCCAAGGTCCTCCCCGCTCCCTCCAGGTCCAGGAATGTGAGCATCCAAACAGACAAGGCTCCCACAAAGCCCATCCATGCAGTAGAATCAAAGCCCAGCGCAATTGTCCTTGGCTTCTCAGTCAGGCTCCACCATCAGCCACATTCAGAGAGTCTGGTTTGATCACATGTTCCCTCAGTCCCATTCCAACTGGCCTTGGTGATCTCCCATTAGATCTGTCCCACCATCTCAGTGGGTGAATGCACCCCTCGCGGTCCTAACTTCATTGCTCATGTTCTCCCTCCTTCTGCTCATCATTAGGATCTGGGAGCTCAGCTTTACAGAAACTTCTCAGTTTCAGGAGGTCCCATTTATTAATTGTTGCTCTTATTGTCTGTGCTACTGGGGTTCTACGTAGGAAGAGGTCTCCTGTGCCCATGTGTTGTAGACTACTTCCCACTTTCTCTTCTATTATATTCAGTGTGGTCAGATTAATATGGAGGTCTTTAATTCATTTGGTCTTGAGTTTTATGCATGGTGATAGAAATGGATCTACTTTCATTCTTCTACAGGTTGACATCCAGTTATGCCAGCACCATTTGTTAAAGATGCTTTCTTTCTTCCATTGTGTAATTTTTGCTCCTTTGTCGAAAATCAGGTATTCATAGGTTTGTGGATTAATATCTGGGTCTTCGATTCGATTCCATTGGTCAACATCCCTGTTTTTGTGCCAATACTAAGCTGTTTTTATTACTGTAGCTCTGTAATAGAGTATGAAGTCAGGGATGGTAATGCCTCCGGAAGTACTTTTATTGTATAGGATTGTTTTGGCTATTCTGGGTTTTTTGTTTTGCCATATAAAGTTGATTATTGTTCGCTCAAGGTCTGTGAAGAATTTTGTTGGGATTTTGATGGGGATTGCATTGAATCTATAGATTGCTTTTGGTAGAATTGTCATTTTTACTATATTAATCCTCCCAATCCAAGAGCAAGGGAGATCCTTCCATTTTCTGGTATCCTCTTCAATTTCTTTCTTCAAAGACTTAAAGTTCTTGTCAAATAGATATTTCACTTCCTTTGTTAGAGTTACCCCAAGATACGTTATACTATTTGTGGCTATTGTGAAAGGTGATGTTTCTCTGATTTCCCTCTCTGCTTCTTTGTTCTTTGTGTATAACAGGACAACTAATTTTTTGGAGTTGATCTTGTATCCTGCCACATTGCTAAAGGTGTTTATCAGCTGTAGGAGTTCTTTGGTAACGGTTTTGGGGTTGCTTATGTACACTATCATGTCATCTGCAAATAAAGAAAGTTTGACTTCTTTGTTTCCAATTTGAATCCCCTCGATCTCTTTATGATGTCTTATTGCTATTGCTAAAACTTCAAACACTATATTGAAGTAGTATGGAGAGAGTGGACAGCCTTGTCTTGTTCCTGATTTTAGTGGGATGGCTTTGAGTTTCTCTCCATTTAATTTAATGTTAGCTGTCGGCTTGCTGTATACTGCTTTTATTTTGTTTAGGAATGAACCTTGTATCCCTAATCTCTCCAAGACCTTTATCATAAAGGGGTGTTAAATTTTCTCAAATGCTTTTTCAGCATCTAATGAAATGATGGTTTTTTTTCCTTCAGTTTATTTATATGATGTATTACATTGATAGATTTTCGTATGTTGAACCAGCCCTGCCTCTCTGGGATGAAGCATACTTGATCATAATGTATAATTTTTGGATGTGTTCTTGGATTCAGTTTGCCAGTATTTTATTAAGAATTTTTGCATCAATGTTCATGAGTGAGATTGGTCTGTAATTCTCTTTTTTGGTTAAGTCTTTGTGTGGTTTTGGTATCAGGATGACTATAGCTTCATAAAAGGAGTTTGGCGATGATTCTTCTGTTTCTATTTTGTGAAACACATTAAGGAGTATAGGTATCAGTTCTTCTTGGAAGTTCTGATAAAATTCTGCTTTAAAACCATCAGGTCCTGGGCTATTTTTGGTTGGGAGGTTTTTTTATGACAGCTTCTAATTCCTCGAGACTTACAGGTTTATTTAAACTGTTCACATGGTTTTGATTTAATTTTGGTCTACGGTACTTCTCTAAAAAAGTGTCCATTTCTTTCACATTTTTCAATTTTGTGGCATACATGCTTTTGTAGTAAGATCTAATGTTTCTCTGAATTTCCTCTGTGTCTGTGGTTATGTCTGCCTTTCATTTCTGATCTTGTTAATTTATATGTTCTCTCTCTGCTGATGAATGACAACTCTTGAAATCACTGTCACATGCTAACCACAGCCTCCTGACCAGCTGAGGTGACAGACCACCCGATCTGTGCTGTCTGTGCTGCACCCTTGCCCCCCAGGACTTGAGAACCACCAGGCCGCTGTTTTAAATGTGGTAGAACTGGTCACTGGACCTGAGCATGCTTTAATCCTCATCTTGGTCTGCAAGACCTTGTCCAAGATGCCACGGGGAAGTACATTGGGCAGTCAATTGTCCTTGTGCACATAGTGGCATGGAGACATCAAACCCAGAAAATTTCCAACTTGACCTACTAGGTCTGGCCATGGATGAATGAGGTTTCCCAAGCTCCTTTGACCCTACTGCAACAGTCATCTGTCACAGGGAGACAAGGGTAAACATCATAGTATCAGGACAACCCATCTCCTTTCTCTTGGACACCAGAGCCAAATACTCGGTACTGAGGGAATTTGAGGGGACTACCACTCCTTCTAGTTTCCCGCTTGTTAGGGTAGGAGGACAGCTTTATCTACCTCAGCAGACCCCACCACTTAACTATGTTTTTAGGGGTACTTATTTCATTCATTAATTTTTAGCCATGGCAACCTGCCCAGTACCTATTATGGGAAGGGATTTTTTAGAAAAAGAAGGAGCTTCCATTTTATTTGCTCCTTCCATTACCTTACTTCACACTTGCCAGCATATCCAGTTCTTTTTCTAGCCTCCCAACCTCCCAACCCCAATGTCTCTTTACCTCTACCAGCCTCCCAGGTGGATCCCCCCACTCTGGGATACCCAAAACTCCTCTGTTGCTAAATATCATTACCCCATTTTTATACAATTATAAGATCCTACTAAGTACATTATCCAAGCTCAGTACCGCCTCTCTTAAGAGCACTAGGGGACTTAAGTCTATTTTCTCTGACCTTTAAGAAAAAAGTTACTTCACCCGACCTCTTCACCCTTTAGCACCACTGTACTTGTTGTTAAAAACCCTAATGGAACCTATCATCTGATTCAAGACCTCTGGCTCATTAACTCTGCAGCGGTCCCTCCTCATCCTGTAGTGCATAACCCTTGCACACTTCTTTCCATTATTCCTCCAGGAAATTTGCACTTCTCAGTTTTAGACCTCAAGGATGCTTTTTTCTCTATTCATCTCAGCTCTCAATCTCCAAACATCTTTTTCTTCACCTGGATTGACTTTGACACTCACCTCTCCACACAGCTCACTTGGACTGTCCTTCCCCAGTGATTCTGGGACAGCCCACACCTGTTTGGTCAGGCTTTGGCTTCTGATCTTTTTTCACTCTCTCCCCCAAGTGTAAACAGTATGTAGATGATATTTTACTTTTCAGTCCATCATTGCCAACCAGCAAAACTGATACCTCAGCTCTTTTAAATTTTCTGTCCAAAAGGGGCTATAGAATCTCATCTTCTAAGGCCCAACTGTCTCTCTGATCATTTACTTGGGATTAATTATTATCTCAACCCAAAAAGCTATTACCCTAGACAGAAAAAAAGCTAATTCAGTCTTTTGCTGTTCCTTCCACAGATAAAGAGGTTTTATCATTCTTAGGAATAGATGGCATCCTGAATTACTGGATGCCCTCTTTTTCTTTGCTCTCTGCATATGCCCATTCTCCATTCCATTACTAAACCCCTTCAGAGACTCCAAAAAGTCCTTATCCAGGCCCTAGCTCTTCACCTCCCAGATTTAACTCATCCTTTCTCCCTCTATGTTACAGAGAAGGAGGGATATGCCATTGGGACCCTAGGACATCAGTTGGGACCTTCCTTTGCACCTGTAGCATATCTGTCAAAGAAGATGAATGTCACCACTCATGGCTGGGCACCCTACATATGTGCTTTAGGGGCCACTGAGCTTCTTATTCCTGATTTAAACTAACTTTTGGGTCACACACCACTGTCTTCTCCCTCCACAATCTGTCGTATCTCTTAACTTCCAAAGGCTTACAAACTTTATCCCTTTCCCAAGTAATCAAACAAACTGGTGAGGTCACAGGGAAAATAAAATAAAGTTTGAATATAGTTATAATAGGAATGGGAAAAAATCAAGTAATCAGCAGTGACAGGAGATAATACACACCTTTCAATTAAAGCTCAAATATTAATGGTCACCATTACATTGTAAGGAAAACTGACTGGCAGATTGGATTAAAAGGTGGGGCCTGATTATTATTGCTCCAAGAAACACACCTCATCATCAAAGACCACACTAACTTAGAGTAAAAAGATGGAAAATTATAATTCTCCTACATCCTCAAAAATTTAAAATTATATTTTAATATATCTTAAGTTATTTTCTTTATCTATATATATATATGTGGTGAGAGAGAAATTGTTTGATGGTACAAAAATGTTTTTTTAATTTTTGAGGAGAGTAATCTCTTGATATTTTTCATGGTGACAATATTAACTTTCATTCCTACCAAGGTTGACAGTTTTCCTTTGTTACATACCCTCCTCCACATTTTCATCTCTTGTGTTGTTTGGTAATTGGCAGAAGGCAGGGTTTGAACAACAGACTAAACATAGACTTTTGCCATCAATTCAAGAGCATATCAAACTGAACTAGAATACAACTCAGGATTAATGGGCAAAACACCCTGCAATGACTTTGCCCAACCCTTCCCCAGAGAGGATACAGGATGAGAGACCAAAAAATCACAGGTATGTTTTCTGGGGTGAAGGGCGCAGTTTAAATACCCTGTGGAAGTGGGTCTTGAGCATCTTTGGGGGATAAGTCACCCTTTGGCAGGCTTTCTGAGGTGTGGCATGGTTTGGAGAGAGTTGGGGAGGAGGTTTGTGGTAGAGTTTACACCAGAACATTCCAGACTCTTCAACTATATAAATGCCAAAGGCTGGGGTGGAGCTTCCACCAGAACATCTGGTCTATAGAATTGGATGCAGAGAGAAAAAGAACCTCAACTCATGGGGAACAGAATCTGGTTTCTTCCCTTCTCATCCCAGAGTTGGTAGTTCTCTGCTTTATCACAGCAATAGTCCCACTCCCAGGGTTCCTGGGATCACTGCAGGTGGGAATGATACCAGAAGTCAACACTAACACAGACATATTCTGGAGTGATTACAAGGAAGGGGTGTGTTCAAGAGCAGTCAGTCTCTAGCAGAGAATGTCACACATCAGGCAGTAGGCAGGGCTACCTCACAGCGGTCTCTTTGGTTCTTTTCTTTATGGAGCTCCTTGGGTCTTAGCAGCAATGTGATGCCTCCCTAGTTCCCAGCTTGCTGATCAGACTGTGAACTTCCCCCAGCTGGGCCTCTGTAAATGTGCCTACATTCTATTCTTCATCCTTTAGCTTCTTTCTTCAATCTTCAAGATCTTTTCCTTAAGGTGAATCTGTTCAAATTAATGACTTCTTTTCAAAAAACCTTTGATGGATTCCCAGGTCTTCCCCAGTCAGACTTCTGGTGAGGGATCTAACATTATCTCATTTAACTCCTCAAATAACCCTGTTTACAAAATTTTTATTTTGCCCCTGTTTCTCCTGGTTTCCTTACTTGAAAACCAGGGCTCAGGGTGTTAAAATAAACATTTACTTGTGTTTGTGTGACAGAGTGGGGAAAGGGAGTAGAGAGGAAGAAGTAGAGCTTATGTAGAAGTCAGAGGGTGATTTTGGGAATCCTCCCTTTTTATGTTGTTTCTACCACTGGGCTGTGTGCTTCAGGGTTCACTGGCCCAGGTGCCTCTGGGTGATTCTCCTATCTCCACCTGGATCGCTCTGCAGGAGTGCTGTGATACAGATGTGGACTCCTGAATCTGGCTTTTTTTTTATAAGGGTTCTGTGGTTCGAACTCAAACTGTGAGGTTTACACAGCTAGAACTTTTACCCAGAGCCATTCCTCAGTCCAGCTGGAGCAAAATCTGGGTTGACTGACTCTTTCTATTGTAATAACTTTAAAATTATAGCTTAAGAAATTCTGTGTAGGGTCTAGAGAGATGGCATATTGGTTATGGGTGCTTACTGCTCTTATAAAGGACCTAGATTCAAGTTCCAACACCAATACGGCAGCTCAAAACCAACTGTAATTCCAGCTCCAGGGAATCTGATGCCCTCCTCTAAACTCTGTGAGCTCCTGCATGCACATGGTACACATACATACACTCAGGCACACACATATAAAATGAAAAAATAATTTTAAAAAATCTAGGTTAGTGTGTATATGAGAAAAAAGAAAAAGAGAAAATCTATATATTCCAGACTGACAGTTAAAAATATTTTTATGTATAACCCTAAGATGTTAACCTATTTCTTATCCTTTAAAACTCAATTCTAAGTACACACACACACACACACACACACACACACACACACACTATTATAAAGTTTAGTTGTCTACATGTACATGAAAAGTTTTAACTAACTTTTGAATTGTCTTTTTAGCATACTCTGAGTCACTTTAGAATTTTTTAACTAAATCAAAATTACTAAATTTAATTTTCAATAAAATGGATGTGAATTGAATATTTAAAATAGATCATTTAAAACTTAGAGATCAGGAGTTAAAACAGAGCCATTTGTCCAATTCCAGATCTTCTTTGTTTGCACATAACTTATTCCAATAGAAAAAAAAAACTGTTCTTTTTTTCTTTAAGAAGTCCCGCATGAATCTCCAGTCAAAGATTGGAGTGAGAGATTTAATCTACAATGTGTTTATTTGTGACTATTCTCTTCTACTATCCTTCTAAAATATTATTACTCCTGTTTGAAGTCCTTCCTAGCTACCTATCAGCATAATTTTCTACTTAATAAAATTGCTTTCTATATATTTGTATTTTTAATTGATTCATTCCTCTATATTCAGTTATTAATTGATTATTCCTAATAGATTCTCTAACTATGAACTGCCTAAAATACAAGTTTCCTGTTCCTCAGCATAAATAATTAAAGTCTAAAGATATCAACATAACTACGGGAAAGTGTTACATTCTATTCTGCCCTGTTCCTGCTACACCACAATGTGTTCCCCACATTGTTGCTTCATTGAAATAAGTTAATGATATCATTTGTCAAGGAATCATACTGACAAAGGATTCAGGTTTTGTTTCTATTAATTAACTTCAGGCAAAATAACTGAGGATAAAGTTTTAGCAAACTGGATAAAGGGACAAGTGTGGAGACAGGATTATGAACCAGAAAAGCACAGAACACGTAGAGTCAAACAGCTCTGAGGTTGCACAAGATTTGATTGACAAGTCAATCTGTGGGTGTTGCTGAAACTCTCAGATTGCTCACAGCCACACCTGAGCTCATCTTCAATCACACCCAACCTAAGAGAAGATTTAGCAGGCATTTAATAAGCTAAATCTGGAGGTCTTTTAGCTTTCTTCATTTTTGTCATATTTTGTCACAACTATAACTTTTATTTTTCAACAATTCTATATGTACATGTGCCATACCTGAGAAAAAAATTCAAAGCAGGGAAGAATTGTGAACTTTCTGTAGTGGAGAAGAGATGTTGTATTGAAACATTGGATATCATTGATTTTTCCCTAGACTCTAGGTGGTCAAATGCCATTAAGATGATTAATGTTTATGTGGGAAATTATAAAGCTAAAGCTCTTGCCTCGCTTTCCTGAGACACTGAGTCTAGTCATGCTCAAGACAGGAAGGATCAGCCCAGCACAGCCAAGTCTCAGAGCCCACCAATGCCAGCATGGGCACTGACAGGCATCTAAGAATGCAAAAAATACACTTGTTTAATTATCCACTTGGGTACATCTGGGATAAAAGTCAGAGATGATTTTGTTATGACATAAGACCTCCTTTAACTATAAGGATTCTTTCCAACACTGCTAGTGGACTGACTGAAATTGGAGATAGTACTGCACACACACACACACACACACACACATACAAACGCACACAAAGTTTTCCATCTTAAGTATGCCCATATTACATCTGTTGGCTATATATTTCACAATGTGATGTATGACATTAAGAAAATTATTTTTCTGTCAAGTGGAGTAATTTGTACTATCACCTTTTCTTTAAAGAAATGCATTATGGCTTCTCTTTAGAATACTAAGATGCTGGTATCACTACCTTTTCAATTTGGGGCCATCAAAGCAATGAGTATTGCTGGGACACAAGCATTGGTGACTAGTGAATCACTTCTTTTTCTAGATGTTGTGAGAGCTCATCTTGTGGCTGATCAGGGTAGTGTCCAGCTTTAAACACTGAGTTAACTATTCCTATAGTTTTATAGTTACTGGTTTAAGTGCACTCTTGATGTGACAGATGCTACAGACACTGAAATGACAAATAAATAGGTATGGTAATGTAACATGACATACATTGTGTCTATAGCAGGTAAGGGGTACTGAGCTGTAACACGACATACACTGTGTCTATAGCAGATAAGGGTACTGTGCTAAAGCAAGATGATATACACTACATGTATATCAGATAAAGGGTACTGTGCTATAGCCTGACATACACTAAGTCTATAACAGATAGGGGTATTGTGGTGTAAAGCTGGGGGTATCTTTGTGACCATGATAGCCAACAGTATAACTATCTATTGGAGGTAAGAAGTCAATTAGGTCCAATATGACTAAGTAGCAAGTTTTGGTTCAAACTTCTGCAGTCTGACTACAACTAGTTTATTTTAGGAGTATTTACCCACAGCACAATTTGGTAAAAATGTCTCTGGTGATAACTAACTCAATCCCATGCACACAATGAATCTTACAATGTGACTGAATAGAAACTCTATGTAAAGTACATGTGACATCTTCCATAAAGATGGGTACTATAGATTGACAAGCTCACAATAAGGATCTGGAAGAGGATTCAGTGTGGACTCAGCCACACAGTGCAAAAGTCACCTGGGTATTAACCTTGTCTACTCCCTCAGATTATGCATCCCTTCCTTTGAAGGAACAATCGCGTGTGTTTATTATTTCTGGTTCCCCTAGTGCTTATCTGTGAGTACAAGGATCTGGAATGGGCAAGTTTTACAAAAAGTCTGCAGTGTCTCTAAAAATACTTTTCTGATTATATATGCAAAAGGCTATTTATTCAGGGTCTTATAACTGAAGAGAAGCCCTCTTAGTGTTTCCTGAAGACTAGTTGAATAAAGTGACAACATGTAAGCCTTTTCCCTCTAAAGTTGTAGATACTGCAGGAAAATTGTTCCATGCTGGTCAATACAAACAGAACCACTGCTTTAAAGCAATACTTTTTAATTAGTGTGTGTATGTTTGTGTGTGACACGGATATTTTGTCATATTACATATCAGAATTCAGAATTATATTGATCTTGTCAGTAAAATAGGTGGAGAGACAGATAACAGACAGACAGGGAATGAGGGAAAGAGATTAAATGTGGTGTTACACACAAACAATGTAATATTAAATCAAAGCAAATTAAATGCTGAATGACTGTTAGTAATTCAGAGGTTTAGAGTTTGACAATAGTAAAAGCAATATTGAGGGTCTCAAGGAGAAATAAAGGCAAGTTTTTAACTAGAAACCTATTTTGATAGCACACTCTATCAGGTTAATAATAGGAATTGGAATATACAGAAAAGTAGAGCAAAGAGTAAGCAGTAGTAGGTACTCTATCCTATGAAAACAAATGTGATGAAGTAATAATTGTATGCAAGAAGGTGAAAATATGATCATGAAAGTAATACTTGTGAGGTAAGATCTTATGCTTCAGGCTAAAAATACAAAGAAAGGGAGACATGAGCAGAATGGCTCTCCAGGAAGCTAGGACACCTCATTCTCCACAGAGGCATTTCTTTTTTTCTTTTTTTTTCAAATTTATTTATTTATTTGTTTATAAAAATTTCCACTTCCTCCCCTCCTCCTCATACCCTCCCATTCCCCCCACTCCCTCTCCTCCTCCCTCTCCAGTCCTAAGAGTAGTCAGGGTTTCCTGCCCTGTGGGAAGTTCAAGTTCCTCCCCAATCCCTCCAGGACTAGGAAGGTGAGCATCGAACCAGACTAGGATCCCAAAAAACCAATACATGCAGACAAAACAACACCCAGTGCCAGGAAACTGGGAGTCAACCTCCCTCAGGACCCAGCAATTCCACTCTTGGGAATATACCCAAGAGATGTCCTATCATACTACAGAAGCATTTGTTCAACTATGTTCATAGTAGCACTATTTGTGATAGCCAGAACACAGAGGCATTTCTTTAGGCATTGCCATATAGCCCACAGCATCTCTGTGGGAAGTTTGGAGACTAGCTGGGAAGTGGCAACCCCAGCCTATTTTATAACCAAGGAGATACATTACAGAGAAGGGGGTGGGCAACTGCAGTTGTCTCCCACCTAATCCTGGAGATTAAATAGAAATCTCTCACACTGTTGAGAGCCAGAAGTATCCAAGGCTCTCTCAGAAGCTCCAATGAAAGGACAATAGGAAAATAATTAATTGTCCTTGCCCAGGGGTGAACTTGGCAAGGCCAGTCTGTAGTTGGGGCAAACCCCTCAAAGAACTTAACATTTTGGTCCTGGGACCATGGAATTTTCTCTCATAAAAGAGGCAATTATCAGCCCTGTGGCCACTGTGTGTTTGTTCTGTCATGTACTTTAGATACTCCATGTTCCCTTTGTGCATGATTGCTTGGTTAGCTTCCTGCTGACTTGATCTCTTTGTGTGATAGCTTTTTCTGACTCTGTCCCATTTCTCCCCTGGAAATAGGGCGTAAGATGCTGTATCTTTTAATAAGCTTGATTGATAGAAGACATAACTTCTGCAAGACATCTCAGTCTCACCTATTCTATCTTCTTTATCTCTGACCCCCTGGTCCTTCAATCCCAGGACCTGTCACTGAAGAATGACCTGGTACTCATGGTTATCACAAATAGGCCCCTCTTTTCAAAGAAATAAATCAAACCTAATGGCATGAATGGAATGTTCAGGTTGGTTTCTGAGAACTGTTTCTGTCTTATCACATCTGGATTGCCTATGGGCATATTTCCAGTTTGGAGTCCACAGATAAGAGAGGAATGCAGGATGTTTTACATACAGTTCATTAGTAGGCACTACAAAGAGGAGACAAGAAACTCAATTTGAGAAATAAAGTAATCCCAAACTGATGAAAATTTACCACAGATGAAGAGCCCATGAAAAGACTGAGAGAGGTAGAACTGGTTTTTCAGATGCCCTAAGTATAGAAAAAAATTAAATAGTAAATTATGATTCAACAAAAGAAAGGAAAAGAATACAGAGACTAAAGCATCACAGATGTATGAACTGCTTGGTAAATAATTTATTTCTGTTTTTTGCATGTGTGTATGATATGTGTTATTGTGAAAATGAGTCTTCTCATATATTTAGGTGCACAACATATGTGTGCACATGGAGAAAAGAGTGTGATACCAAGTTTCTTCTTTGGTCATTTTTTATTGTATTGACTGAGTAGGGTGTCTTAATAAACCCAGAGTTCATTGATTTCATTATTCTAGTTAGTCAGCTTGCTCCAGGGTCCTCTGTCTTCACCTCATATGCACTGGGGCTGTAGATGGGCTGCCATACCTATCAGTATTCATGTAAGTGCTAGGATTCTGAAGTCTGATCTTCTTGCTTACATGTAAGGAATTGACTTACTGAGCCATTTCTCCAGTTCTTGGACAGAGAATCTTTAAAACTTACCATAAAGATATTCATTGACACCAGAGAGATAAAAACAACTGTAGAGAAGCAAGGCATAGATAAACGATGCCAATGAAGACATAGAAAATATAAATAGAACTAAACAGAAATTCTGGAATAAAACATATTGTAACTGAACTAAGAATTATGATAGTTTTAAGAAAGGATGGGGCTAGAGGTTTGGGAGCAAGAAGAGGCAGATAATGTGTTAGCTGAAACTAAGAATGCATGTGGGAATCTTATGGAAACAACAAAGTTTGTAAGTCAGTTTGAAACTGACACCTGCTCATTTATTTTCACAGCTGGACAGTGGTGCTTCTGAAGACCATTAGCTCAGTTCCAGGTGTGGGACAACCTACAAGTTAGTGGTCACGGAGGATGCAGACTTCCCCAGAACAACACAAGCTATTGCCGTTGTCTTGGTTGTCCACAATTACTATTTGACAAGTCCTAAGCTGAAGATATCACAGGGCTTCAGCACATAAATAAATCAATTAGAGTTGACCAGGAAACCTCCAAGCTGCTGTTCAGCTTTCATAACACTGGAAGGCACTATTCAGGCTACTGAAAGGGAAGCCATCAACAGTCTTACAACACTAAGAGTCACACAAGATGAAGGTTATGGTGTAAACAACTGATTTGCTATTGGATTTGAAGTCTTCTACTCCACAGGAGACAATTCATGCGTGGGGCTGTAAATGTATTAACACCCATGACTACGGTGATCTGAGTTCTAACTTAAGAATCTCTTACTCGAGATAGGGTTCCAATTCCTAAGAACTGAATATCTACCTCCTGAAGAGGCCAATGCGGATACCAAGACTCTGGAGTAATGATACTTACATCCGCACCTGTGTCCAGTAAGCCAGTAATAAGTTTGCCATTTACACACACTCTTAGCTGTGGTCTTTGTTCATTTATAGAAGTCTGCCAGAATATTCGTTTACTTTGTCCTCTTAGATTTCTTGATTCATTCACCACATTTAACTCATCCTTCAGGCCGTTATTGCTTTTAACAGCAGGCATGGGGCATTCTAATTTCCCTGAAGAGGCATGTTCTCTGCAGTGATCGGAAATGACTGGACCACATTTGCCATGGGGGCCTTCAAGAGGCCTCCTATTGAGTTTCCTGATGGCAACGGGTTGCCCTGTTTATCTCTTGTTGACCTACACTCATTCGTCCAATGCCTGCCCTTTCCACATCTCCTACATAAACCTGAAGGCTGAGTCCTCCTATTCCTGTTATTCCTAGAAGAGTCATTATTCCTGGAATTCCATTGTCTGCAGTCCCTTTTCATGTGTACCATTTTGCCACAATGAAAGCATTTTGTAATCTGATGTCTCCTTTTACCTTTGGAAATTGCTTCTTGTACCCATGTTTCATTGCCATAATCAAATGTATCAACATTCATTGTATGTAAAACCCATTCATCCAAAGGCGCTGATCTGAGCTTTAAAGGCCCCAGGATCCTTTTGCATTCTACATTGGCATTCTCATATGCCAAAGACTCAATTACTATATTTCTTGCCTCTGGATCAGGTATCCCTATTTGTACAGCCTTAGTTAGTCGTTGCAAAAAGTCACTAAAGGGTTCTCTCTGACCCTGTTTGACCCTGATATACGATTCTACTCTCTGACCTGAGTCTTGAACCCTGTCCCAGGCCCTTAGAGCTGCTGTAGCACATATGGATAAAATGTTTTCATCATAAAGAGCTTGTTCCTCAGGATCAGAGTAAGGTCCTTCCCCTAGAATTTGATCTAGAGAAACCTCAATTCCTTTCACTGATTCTTGTTGTTGTAAAAGTCTGGCCTCTTGTTTGAATAGGCATTTGAAATGCCATAAAGGTCCGTTCTCGAGGACAGCTGATGTGAGCTGGTTCCAATCTTGAGAGGTGGCCCTGTTGCTCAGAGCCCAGGATTTTAACATCTCCCTAACAAAGGATGAATGTAGTCCATAATTCACAATTGCTTGTTTAAATTCCTTCAGATCATTCATATATATAGGCTCCCATGTATGTTCTTTAACAACCTTAGGGTTTTTGGAGCCAGTCATCTTTTCTGATGTTATTACTGGAAAGGCAGGTATAACTCTATGTAGACTGAGAGTTTTTTGAGGTGAAGGTTGCCTTTCTACCTTTTGCTCCTGTTCATCAGAGTCTATGATTTCCTCAATCTTATTAAATCTGCTCACCATTGCCTTCTGTAAGTCCTGAATCTCCTGTCCAGTATTATGCTCCAAAGCCTTCATTAACGATTCTAAGGCATGGAGCTTGTCCGTCAGAGACACTATTTCCTCCTTGGACACAATCGCCTTCATTGATAATTCCAAGGCGTGAAGCTTGTCCGTTAGAGATATGATATCCTCCTTGGACATAATCCTCATGACATGTACTGTGCCTTCTTGTATGGAAATCCTGTCAATTAATCTATCATACCCTTTTGATAAAGTCCGATTTTCACATTCAATGGTTATAATCCTCTCAGCTAATGTTTCAGCACTTACAGTCATGGACTGGAGGTTATGAGTCATTTTGGTTGTCCCCTCCTCCAGAGCAGTGAAGCTCCCTTCTAAAGAAGCAATATCAGACTGTACCTTCTTGATATTTTGGTCAGTCGACCGAGTCATATCAAGCAAAGATCAAGTCTCCTCCTTGAGAACTCCAAATTCTGATCTAGTCTCCTGCTTGAAAACTCCAAACTCTGATCTAGTTTCTTCCTTGAAATCTCCAAACTCTTTTTTGAGGAGGTTGGTATCAGTCTGAATTGTTCTTAAGGTTTTAATCTCTGCCCTCAGCATTGTAGATTTAGTCTGTAAGGACTGTATCTTTCTTATAAAATAGCCAAACACCAGAAAAGCAACAGATCCCAGGAATAACAAAGTAAGAGGAATATCTGAGACATCCTTCAGAATATCCTCCATAGCACAATTAAAAAAACCATTGAACTTTTGGATAGTAATATTTTCTGACATTTTCAATCAAAGGAAATTGTACTTGTATGTATGTATGTATGTATGTATTTATTTTCAACGGAAAAGAAAAATCTTACCTGTAATGACCATTGCCTGCCAGTAGGAGGTGGGGCGCACCTGAATCCACGTGGCAGTGGTGTTGATTGAGGAAGTAAACTCTAGAATATATACACTCAAATCCAGAGGTTAAATCCACAGGTCACAAAAGGTCAGAGAGCTTCTAGTGGCCAATAAACAAGGCAATAAACAAGGCCCTGCTGCTCTGTTCAACTGGATGCAGAGGGTCGTGACACAGCCACTGTGCTGTTGCTAAAGATGCCTAGTGCTTTGGGCCCCATGTCCCTGTGCTGGGATTAAGGGTCAAGCTGCTTGCAGCACTCCTAATCAGTTATGGCGGATGGCAGGGGTTTCAAACAGCTTGCTGGAACTTCAAAGGGAGCTTGCGCTGTGAGCTCTTTGACTCACGTTGCAAGGAAAAATTTTAAAATCCATGCCAAACAGGGCAAAGTAAGCTGGCAGAGACTGTCCGGACCTGTGTATCCTGGGAGGCCGAGCTGGGGGTGGGGGGGGGTGGGGGGGTGGGGCGGTTCTTAAACCAAACGTTGGGCGTCAATTATCGGCGAATCAATCCCACACCAGTTATGTTTTAAGGGGTTATTTATTTTGGGGGGTAAAACTTACATACACCATAAACCGTCAGGAAGGGAGCCTAGTCGCTGGAGCAGGAGCCGGGAGCAGGAGCCGGGAGCAGGAGCCGGGAGCAGGAGCCGGGACCAAGCACCGGAACCAAGAGCCGGAACCAAGAGGGCCTGATCCGGATCTGCTTCTCTTTTTAAAAGAGAAATATACCATGCCCCAGTGGGCTGGTATTTCAGCAGCTATTGGCTGACGGAATGGAAGTCGCTCCCCGCTGCACTGTTGGCTCGTATTTCAGCGACTATTGGTTGAGGCAGCGGAAGTTACTCCCACAACAACAATCCATTGTTATTCTTCTTGTAAATGGCCAAGCTTTCACACTACTTTCTTATTTATTTATTTATTTATTTACTTATTTACTTACTTATTTATTTTTTTTCCCAGACAGAGTTTCTCTGTGTCACTTTATTACCTGCCCTGAAACTAGCTCTTGTAGACAAGACTGGCCTTGAGCTCACAGAGATCCTCCTGCCTCTGCCTCCCTAGTGCTGGGATTAAAGGCGTTTGCCACCACCTCCTTGTTGACTACTTTCTAAATATCTATACTTATCCCCATAGATTAATGGTGCTCTTTACCTTGGTCAGGGAAGATTTTTTTTTTGAGTCAGCAATGATAAATGCAGTATGAATGTAACTGCTCAATGTACTGAGAATAAGTAACTGAGTGCCCAGCCTTAAATGGGATAGCTATATTAATTTCCACACAGAGAATTAATCTTGGAAAAAGCAGATGAAAAAAATGCAAAAATACTCTAAAATTCTGTCTCTGGACATGACATAGTCATTGCTCTCACAAACTCACAGCAGTTGTGGTTATCTCCACAGAATCAAGCCAGCCAAAATTCCAGCAAGGTCCAGGTGTGTTGACTATGCCCTTAATACTAGCACTTGGGAAGCAGAGAGGAGGTTCTGTGTGCGTTCGACAGCAAGTTCTAAGGCACTGGATTACAGAGTAACATTTTGTCAAAAATACAAAAAATATCAGCATGGTTGGATGAGGGTCTCACAAGGCTCCACCCCTTCTTGAGGAGCTATTAGCAGCTGATATCTTTTAGGAAAGGGAGAGTCAGCTTTCTTTGTCAGTGTGGCCATTGATGGGTTGCTCATGGTTCAAGTGAAGGCCCTACAGCTGTGCATATAGAAGCAGCATTCACTGAATTCAATGGGTTATAAATAAGAAAACAAAAAGAAAGGAAAAGTCATAAATTTGGGAGAGGTTATATAGAAGAGGGGACTGGGATGAGTTGGAGGGGAATGATATGAGGGCTGGATATGATCAAAATGCATTGTGTGCACATGAAATTCTCAAAGAATGAAAACCTCCCAGACATACATATAAACAAACTCACTAGAAATTATAAAGTAATTTAACATTGTAGAAAATAAAATTAAAATGCAGAAATGATTACCTTTCTATACACCTTGCATCATTCAAAAAAATTTAAAAGGAAAAAATGTAAAATTCCATTTCCAATGTTACATAACAGACTGAAATAATTAAGAATGAAGCCAATTACAGTTGTAAAGGATTTGTACAGTGAAAAGGGTAAAACATTGTTGAGTGAAAGGAAGCAGATCCTAACTAATAAGATCTCGAGTTAATGGGCTGAATGACAATATTGTTGGGGATTTTCATATTCCACAAAGTATCTATACTTTCAAAGCAATCCTAATTAAAATCTGTATAAAGCTGGGCAATGGTGGTACATGCCTTTAATTCCAGCACTCTGGAGGCAGAGGCAGGCAAATCTCTGTAATTTTGTAGCCAGCCTGGTCTACAAGAGCTAGTTCCAGGATAGGCAACAAAGCTAAAGAAAAACCCTGTTTCAAAAAACAAGTAAAAATTTAAAAATTCTGTGTAAAATATTTGCAGAAATAAGAACATTTATCCTGAAATCTACAGGGTATCTCAGAGAATTCTAAATGTTAAAAACAAACTTGGAAAACAAATTAATAATATTTAACATATTAACATAGCAATAATCTACTGTAATCAAAATGTATGGTGTTAGTGTAGATATAAGAGACCAAAGGTAAATAGTACAGAACAGAGAACATTACTAAATTGTTCTATGTATGTCTAAATTATCTTGACAATTGATGCAACTGGGGAAAATAACCCCTTCAATGAATAATGTTGAGAATACTGGAAATCCTTGTACAAAAACTGGAGTGTGATTCTCATACCATACTATTATAAAAACAAAAACTAAATCAAATGAATTAAGTAGTTAAACACAGAACCTAAATTATAAAATCTCTATAAGAAAAGATAGAGAGAAATATCCATAGCACCTGGGTGGTCTTTCTTGGAACCAGGTATTGCCTTAGGGTAAACTGAAACTCAGGTTTCTTTGGAACTTGTCATGGCTGGGCCTTGCACCACTAGCACTAGACAGACAGAGGAACAAGGGCAGGAAGCCATGTTTCATGGGAGCCCAGCTCAGCACTGCTTTCTCACCATGGTGCTGTTGCATATATGATCATACTGTGAACTCCAAGATTGAGTTAACTAAATAAAAATCAACTTTGTTCAAGAGGCAGGACCAGCAACCAGTTGACAGGAAGTAGCCATGGAGAATAAGGGGAAGTCAGGGAAGCTGGTAGAGAAATTCACAGGAAATACTGAGGAGGGACATTAAGGCTGGTGGCCAGTTTGGTTTTTATATGGCAGAAAAGATCTTTTTGGAGAAGCTGGCTAAAGAGGAAGGTCAGCTGGTTGCTCCTGGGCCTCACTGAGCTATCATGTTTCTGCCTCTGCATCTCACTCTCAAATCTTTATTTATTGGTAAAATCACAGGTTGAGATTTAGTTTAAAAGCAACACCATGGGACCATAGGCAGAACCAGAAAACTTAATCTGCAATTAGAAAAGTGCTAAGGAATCAGTGTGGTAAAGTTGATAGTTACAAACACCAATGAGAGCCAGAGAGGAGGCATCCACATCTATGAGACTGGTCTTTAGAATCTTGAACAGGTTCTCACAGTAAATATAAAACAAGCTTCTCAATATCATAGTAGGGGAGAAGAAAACCATTTTTAAAATATATGGCTAATCACTCTGCTTTTAATAGGAGAGGTCTCTAAAATAATAATAACAACAACAACAAACCTTAAGAACCCAATATAAGAGTAGATTTATTACAGCCCAGTCACCAGGGGATAGAAATTGCATTCTCTATTCAGCTCACCTTTCCTCATAGAGAAGGAAAAATCAACTTTAGTTCACTCTAACCTTCTGTGTCGAAGGGAAATGCCCAACTGCAGCTGCTCTAGGTAGCCGCTCCCTCCGCATGGAAGGAAAAAAACTGAAGATACAATGGGGAATTTATGATCAGAGCACTAGGACGCCAACAGTCTGAGACATTATCACACTTCTCTGACCCTGCACCTAACCAGCAAAATAAAGATCTAACTCTGCACTTCATTTACCTAGAGCATTATTTCTGGTTGTCTAAAAGAATCACAAGGCACTGTGCAATTCAAAACATGACTGGAAGATCAAGGACAACCTTTAGAAGAAGACATGTCAGGGATGGGGAATTACAACCAATGAGACATTACCTTCTACCCACTGGGTGACTATAATAAGAAAGCAGTTTCCCCAGTAAGAATAAAATGTTAAGTGTGGGTGGGAATGTGGGGAAATTGATGCCATTATTCACTGTGGTGGGGAAAAGTATAGTGTCACCACAGTGGAACATTGTGGTAAGCACTCAAAAGAGAGACAGAGAATAAAATAAAATAGCTTAAAAACATGCAGCTGGGCAATAGTAATGCACTCATTTAACTCTGGAACTAATGCGGCAAATTGGGATGGGGGGAGGGAGGAAGGATGGATATGGGAGCAGGGAAGTATATATCTCAACTAAGGGAGTCATTTTAGGGTTTACAAGAGACTTGATTAGAGAGGGAATCCCAGGTCCAAGGAGAGATCCCCAGATTGTTCTCTGGACAGAGGAGAGGGTGCCTGAACCGGCCTTGGCCCATAACCATACTGATGAATATTTTGCATATCACCAAAGAACCTTCATCTGGCGATGGATGGAGATAGAGACAGAGACACACATTGGAACACTGGATTTAACTCCCTAGGTTCAAACGAGAAGCAGAAGGAAAGAGAACATGAGCAAAGAAGGCAAGATCAGAGGAAACCTTCACCCGATGATGAATGGAGATTGAGACAGAGACCCACATTGGAGCACTTGACTGAGCCCCCAAGGTCTAAATGAGGAGCAGAAGGAGGGAGAACATGAACAAGAAAGGCAGGACCGTGAGGAGTACATTCACCCACTGATACAAGGGGACTGATCTAATGAGAGTGCACCAAGGCCAGTTGGACTGGGACTGAACGAGTACGTGATCCAACCAGATTCTCTGAATGTGGCTGGCACGGGGACTTTCTGAGAAGCCATTGACAATGACACTGGGACTTGTTTCCTCTGCATATACTGGATTTTTGGTATCCAGTCTGTTTGGATGCTCACCTTCCTGGACCTGGAGGGAGGGGGGAGGAACTTGAACTTCCCACAGGGCAGGAAACCCTGACTGCTCTTAGGGATGGAGAGGGAGGAGGAGAGGGAGTGGGGGGAGTGGGAGGGTGTTGGGAGGAGGGGTGGAAATGGAAACTTTTATAAATTAATAAACTTTTATAAATTAAAAAAAGAAGTAATAAGGTGAGAAATCCTCCATGAAGAAATCCACTACAGATGCATTGCCAATTATACATATAGATACATCTGTGTCAAAATATTTAATTTTGCCTTCATAGAAGAGCCAACTCCCAGCCATGGTCAGACAAATATTTTTCAGAAATAGATTGTGGAAAAAGAGGAGACTCATAGAAAGCCAAATACTGAGAAACAGTAACTGCTCAGCCTCAAAAAAAGACATCTATGTCACCTCCTTCAAGACCCAGAGAATAGTGTGAAATGGGGTAGAGGGATTGACTGTAGGAGCTGAAGATGAGGAGGAGTGAAGTGAGATGCTGTTTTCTGGACATGGCAGGGACACTGTGAACACACAAGCTTGCAAGGGAACCAGAGGGCAGGGAAGAAGAAAGGAAGCATGGAAAAGAAGAAAGGAAGGGGAGAGGAGATAAGGAAGAAGAGAAGGCTGGAAGGAAATGCAGGTAGATAGAGGACAGACTGAGAAGAGCAAGGAGTCAGAGGAAGTAGAATGGTATGAGAAAAGGAAGTAGAATGTGAACGTGACCACAGTACCGTTTATGCAAGCACACAGATATTTGGGTTGGCTAGTTTTATGTAGATATGACACAGGCTAATTCATCTGAGAGGATGGAGACTCAATTAGCAAAATGCATCTATAAGATTAACTGTATGCTAGCCTGTTGGGTATTTTCTTAATCAGTGATTGATAGAGGAGGTTCCGGACCATTGCAGGGGGTTCCATACCTGGACTTGGTCCTGGGTTCTACAAGAGAGCAGAGCAAGCAAACCATGAGGAACAAGTGAATAACCAGCACTCCTCCATGTCTACTGCAACTGCTCTGCCTCCAGGTTCCTGCCTTGTTTCAGTTCCTGTCCTGACTCTTTTTGATGATGAACAGTGATGTGGAAGTGTAAGCCAAATAAACTCTTTCCTCCCCAAGCTGCTTTAGCCATGGCGTTACATCACAGAAACAGTTACCTTAAATAAGACACTATTATCAAATATAAAAAGTTAATATAAAATTTTAAAAAGAAGTAAAGTGAGGCTCTTGTGGAAGTGATTAAGTCATGACTCACAATGGATTAGTACTTTATATGGGGCTAAGCCAACTTCAGAGTCCGTTTGTTGTTTTACTGAGTCCTGCTGTGTAGGGACAGGGCATTCATCACTCTGCTTTTTCATCCCCTTCCACTATGTAAAGTAGCAGCAGGAAAATCCTCAATAGCCACCAGAGGCCAGGAAGGTAACATCTGTGCTTTTACATTGTACTTCCACACCTCTGTCCAAGGTAGTACTGCTTTCAAAAGCCAAAATGAAGATAGATCCCAAGTGTTCAACAGCAGATGTTTGGATTAATCTCTTATACAGCAGTGAAAGAGATAGCTTAGCAAATTAGACCAAAAATAACTCTACAAGAGGACCTGAGGTTTTTGTTTTTTTTTTTTTCCGAACATACTCAAGACCAACTGTAACTCCAGTTCCAGGGGTCTCACACCATCTTCTGGCCTCCCTGGGCACCAGACACACAGTAATGCATGCATGTTGATCAAATTCTTTTTCTTTTTTGGTTTTTGTGGCAGGGTTTGTCTGTAGTTTTGGAGCCTGTCCTGGAGCTAGCTCTTGTAGAACAGGCTGACCTTGAACTCATGGAGATCCACCTGCCTCTGACTCCTGAGTGCTGAGGCATGTGCTACCACTGCCTGGTGCCAAATTCCTATTATGAAAAAAGTATTTAATTTATTTTTCAGGGTGTCTTTTCATCCCCATTCTATCTACATGTCCCTTCCTTCAAGTCCCCCTCTCTCTGATAACCTCTTTCTTTTCTTTCAATCTTTCCTTCCTCCCTCCCTCCCTCCCTCCCTTCCTCCCTCCCTCCTTCCTTCCTTTTACCTGTCACATGAACACCCTAACCACTTTTATGTTTTCCTATCTTTATATCCTTTTGTTAATGTAATGATGATTACAGTTGTGTTTTGTCTTTCCTGATCATCTTCTACTTAGGCTACATTATCAAGAACCATCTGTAGTCCTAGAGGAAACCCTACAGTTTCTGTCATTACACAGAAAGTCATGCACTTTCCTGAGGTAGATTTAGCTGTCATTTGTCAGTATAAGCATAGGTCTCCCATAAAAGTGGTGAGAAGCAGTTTATTCTAGAGCCCAACATGAATGTCCATGACTCAGTAACACAGATAAAACTTTCCACCAAACACCATGATCCAAAGTTTATACTAATAGAACACAGAATGACATGAATCAAGCTACTTTTCAAATACATTAATGGAAACTTCAGATGGGCAGGTTATAGCAACCTGGGGAAATCTCTGCTATAGGTCTCATACGCTATCTGGTGACATTCTTCGCATTTTGGTTGGTTGAAGGTAGGAGTCTGTTAACACTTTCCAAACATGTCAGCTACAAATATGGAAGCCAGTCACACACATGGGCTGTGAGTGGATATCATTTTAAAGATAAATAGTAACTGGGCTCTGGACCTGCAATATCCCTGACTCTCCACAATCAATGACGTTCTACTCAGGCAATCAGGTTTTGTAGAAAGTTCAAAGTGGGGTGTAATTTTTATTGCATAGTATTTAGTAAGCTCTTTACAGGAAGTGGTGATCACTAATACATGTGTCTGAGACCTGTACAGACATAAAAATATGGTTGGCTCACTGCCTCCTCAGAAACTTTCATTTCCAGCCATTGAGGTCACTGTGAAAAGAGTCTGACTCACATCTGATGTTTCCACTGGTCTCAACTCACTTGTTCCATATATAAAAAAACAAGGATCTTCATCAGACTTCCTTGGGATTACATGGATTGCTCAGACATATTTTTCATTTCCTGAATGTTTGCTGTATTAAATTTCAGCTTCTTTTTTTTGTTGCCAATTTTCAGAAATATCACCTTTATACTCTCCAATATTAATATTAAACTTTATGACCTACCCTGACTCATTCAGGTCAGCAGTATGGCTAGCATAGGGTAAGCAGGGAGACACATAGCACACGTTCCCAGGACCATTCCCAGATTCTTGCAACAGATTGTCCACAGATATTTGATATGTGGGTCAGGGTCTCCAGGGTCTCGACACAAGAAGAGTTCCTTGTGCTATTCCAGACCTTGCCCTCTGAAGCAGGTGCACGGCTCCTGTCATCAGTAGTGCAGAAATATTTTTTTAGGGTTCCTGTCCAAGAGAAAGGAAAATGTGCCTACCAGTGTTCCCAGTGATCAGGAGTAGCAGAAATCATGTAAAAAAAGAGTAGATTTGTTGAAAGTCCAATAATTCTACTTTATAGTATAGTATTCAGTGTCCTGGAGTCTTTAATCTAAGGTAAGAAAAGTGATAAAGCACTTGTGAGGAACCTGTCACTTGTTACCTATGGTTGATGCCCCATTCTTGATCTACTAATATCATTATATAAAATCAGTTCATAATGTGTGATGGTATCAAGGGTGAAAACTATCTTAGAGGACTATATTTAGAGGTGCTTGGGAGACCATGCGTGATTCCACATTATATATGTGCTTGGGTACGAGTTGCATTCTTATCTTAAACCTCAAGCACATTACATCACCATCAGTGAACTCTACTTTTATGACCACATATGAATATTTTTAAAATTAATTCCCTCTTTGAACGACTGGTGACCTAAGGAACAGTGGGTGAATGAAACCATATAATAATTCAATAATCACAAGAAAGATGATAATTTGTTTGTGATCTCTAATATTTTGAGAAACAGTCAACATTCTTTTACAAAATCCAGTGACCTACATGAAGGAAGTCATAGAAAGGATTAAAAGCCACACATACCATATATGCTGTACTTTCGTTCTTCAGGATCTTTATTGAAATGTTTTTTGTTCTTTGATTCTGAGTTTATATTTTTAATTATAGTGAACTACAAACTTTTGCAAGGGATGTCATTTTACTTTCTTAATTTATTTTTTAGGTAATTTCATGTATCAGTATGCCATTTTAGTTTTACTTTTTATTTGATTCACTTAAGATCAGGAAAGAGTTAATTAGTGAGACTTCTTAAGCGTTTGATGGATAATCTTGTAATAGTTTACATATTCTCGAGTTCTAAGAACAATATATTTTAGTTTTTGTTTCATCTTTCATGGCACTGTGCTGACAAGTCCCAAAAAAGATAAAATTACTGGTTACAAATATCTTCTTTGTTAATTCTGTCCTCTTACTCTTTGACATATAGATTAAAGTAACTCACACATGTCTGGCAAGCATCCAGTATTAATCTCTACCACCATCCTCTTCTGTAAATTTATTTTCCAACACGGTCTCTATGTAATTCCTAGATGGCTAGAATTATGGTTATATAGGCTATATCATTAATGTTCACTTTTCAATAAATCTTTTGTCCTATTAGTGTTTTTGTTAGTTTTATTTATTCATGTGTTTGAGTGCTCTGTTAGCATGTATGCCTGCACTCCAGAAGAGAGCATTGTGTTACATCTCTGAGAGGAAAGGCTTTGCCAATGGAAGTGCTAGAGCTCCAAGGAGGAAGGTTTCCTCAATGCAAGTGGTACAATTCTGGAGTGAAAGGTATCATGGCAGTGGGGAGCCAAGGAATACCACAAAGCCATACTTCACAACAAACATCACACATGAGATTTATTCAGAGGGAAAAACCCAGGAGGGTGGCTGCCTCTGCTTGGGTAAGAAGCAGCAGAGAAGTGGGCAAAAGATAGGGATTTATATAGAGTTTCTTGGGGTAGGGATAGTGAAGTTTTCCAGGGTGGCGATTGGTGGGATTTGAAGTCCTGAGTTTGGACTTTTTACTCTTTAAGGTAGACCTTGGCTGCCTGCAACCAGAGGGTTGAGGCTGGTTTTTACAGCTTTAGAGAGTTCTCTGGACAGAGTCCAGGAGTTGGAGGTCCTCGATGGCGGGACCTTGTCATCTGCACATACTTTGAGGAGCTTACAGTCATTAGATCCCATATAGATAGCTGTGAGCCAACAAATGGGATGACTTGGTTTTTTTTTTGGGGGGGGGAAGGGGGTGAAAGTTAAAAGGTTTTATTTGACTTATACTTCCATATCATTGTTCATCATTGAAGAAAGTGAGGAGAGGAACTCAAATAGGGCAGGAACCTGAAGAAAAAAAGCTGATGCATAGGTCATGCAGGGGTGCTGCTTACTGGCTTGCTGTTCACAGTTTGCTCAATCTGCTTTCTCAGAGAACCCAGCTTAGGAATTGCCCCATACACAATGGCCTGGGCCCTCCCCATCCATTACTAAGAAAACTCCTTACAGGCTTGCCCATGGGCTGATCTTATGGAGACATTTCTTAATCAAGATTCCCATCTCTCAAATGACATTTGCTTATGTCTTGTTGCCCTGAAACTATTCAAACAATAGTTCTATAATGAATTTCAATTTATAAATTTGGTACAGTAAGAAACTAACACTATTAAATAACAAAATAGAATGGTGGTTTGAAAGAAAATGGCCACCAAATGGAGTGGTAGTATGAGGAGGTGGGGCTTTGTTGCAGTGGGTGTGGCCTTCTAAGAGGAAGTGCATCACTGTGGGAGTGGGCTCGAGTTCCCCTTTGCTCAAGCTGCATTCAGTGCCATAGACAATTCACTTCCTCTTGTTTGTGGATCAAGATATAGAGCTCTCAGCTCCTTATCCAGCACCATGTCTGCCTGCATGCCACCATGTCTTGCCATGATGACAATGGACTAAACCTTTGAAACTCTAAGTTACCCCAATTAAATGTCTGACTTTATAAGAGTTGCCATTGTCATGGTGTTTCCTCCCAGCATTAGAAACCCTAAGACAAAAGTTGGTACCAGGGACTGGGGTATTGTTGTGATAGGCCTAACAATGTTTTTCTTAATCTAAAAAGCATTTTTTCATTTATTTTGCATACTGACCACAGTTTGCTCTACCTACTCTCTTTTCATTCCTTCACCCCACCTCCCTATTGATTTCTCTTCCATCTGCTCTCAGAAATGCAGGTCTTTAATAGATGTGAATAAAGCATGGCACATCAAGCTGAGTCAAGACCGATCTTCTCCTGCATCAAGACTGGGCAAGGCAATTCAGATGGTTCCCCAAAAGCCAGCTATGCACCAGGGACAGGTTCTGACCTCGCTGCCAAGAGCCTTACAAAGAGACCAAGTTACACAATTGTCACACACATAGAGTCAGCCTATCTGGGCCCCATGTAGGCACTGTAATTGCTGGCCTAGCATGCATGACTCTCATGAGCTCAGGTCAGCTCTCACTGTGGGTTTCCCCATTATGGCACCCCTGACTCATACAATCCCTTTGTCCCCTTTCCAACAAGAGTTCTGGAGCTCATTCCAGTGCTTGTCTGTGGATCTTTGCATCTGCTTCCACTAGTCACTGGATGTAGAATCTCTATGACAATTAGGGTAGTCACCAATCTGATTACAGTTAAGCATTACCAGTTAAGCATTCTCTACATTATTGCTAGGATTTTTAACTTGGGCAATCCTTGTGGATTCTTGGAAATTTCCCTGACACCAGGTTTATCCCTAACACTGAAATGACCCCTCTATTAAGACATCTCTTTCCCTATTTTCCCCCTTCCCTCCCACCACTTCCCACCTCCCAATCCGAGCCCACCCAACCCATTCACTCTGGTTTCTATATCAATGATAATCTTCCCCTTTCCCCAGATCACCTAGGAGATCTCTTTTATTACCTCTTTCCAGGAAAATCTATACATTTTTCTTTGGGCCCTCCTCATTATCGAGCCTCTCTGAGGCTATGGAGTAAAGGTTGGTCCTAATATCCACTTATGAGTGAGTACATTCTATCTTTGTCTTTCTGGGTCAGGGTTACCCCTCAATCAGAATGATTTTTTTCTAGTTCTATCCATTTGCCTGGACATTTCATGGTGTCATTTTTTTTTACAGTTGTATAACAAATACACCATTTTGTAAATGTACTGTATTTCCCTTATCCATTCTTTGGTTGAGGGGCATATATGTCATTTCCAAGTTCTGGATATTATGAGTAATACTCCTATGAACATAGTTGAGCGAGTGTCCTTGTATTATGATTGAGCATCCTTTGGTCATATGTCCAGAATTGGTACAGGTGGATCTTGAGGTAGATTGATTTGCAATATCCTGAGAAACCACCATATTGATTTCCAAAGTGATTTTACCAGTTTGCACTCCCACCAGCAGTAGAAGAATGTTTCCCTTACTCCACATCCTCTCCATCATAAACTATCATCAGTATTTTAGATCTCAGTTGTCTGACAGGTATAAGATAGTATCTCAGAGTCATTTTGATTTGAATTTCCCTGATGAATAGTGATGCTGAGAAACTCCTTAAATGTCTTTTGGACATTTGAAATTTTTCTGTTGAAAATTCTCTTTTTGCTACTGCATGAACTGACTTTGTGGGAGCCTGGTTTGTTTGGATACTCACCTTTATAGACCTGGATGGAGGGGGGAGGACCTTGGATTTCCCACGGGGCAGGGAACCCTGACTGCTCTTAGGACTAGAGAGGAAGGGGGAGGTGGGGAGGGGGAGGGAAAAGGGAGGTGGGAGGAGGTGGAAATTTTTAATAAATAAATAAAACAAAACAAAAAAAGAAAATTCTCTTTTTGATTGGTACTTTATTTTTAATTGAATTATTTGGTATTTTGATGTCTACTTTCTTGAGTTCTTTATGTATTATGAGATCAGCTCTCTGTCAGATGAGACGTTGGTGAAAATCTTTTCCCATTCTGTAGGTTGCTGTTTTATCTTATTGGCCGTGTTCTTTACCTTACGGAAGTTTTTCAGTTTCTGGAGTGTGATGTAACTCAGTTTCCATCTTGAGTCAATTCTGGTCAAGTTCAGGCTTGCCTGCTTTGCCTGCATTCTTGAAAGCTATGAGAAAGCCCGTGGGAGAGAACATTTTGCCCAGAAGGAAAGGACACACTATCTATTAGAAATAATACTGCTCATGCCAAATCCCAGGAATAATGAGATAGAAACTGAAACTGCTTAATTAAGGACAGGAATGGTCTTGTGAGATTCTGACTGACTGTATGTGCTGTGCTATGCTTTATCTGCTTTTGTATAGAAGCAGGCTCTGAAATAAACTTGGGATACGTTGGTATCATCCTCAGTCCTCCCAGATCTATCCTGTGTTTCTGTCTCCTTTTCTCTCAATCTGCCATTATCGTTACCTCTGGAAACTTGCAGGTACCTCCTGCTGATTCCTGTCAGAACAGGCTCTGACACAGGAGGCCACATTTATTAATTGTCAATCTCAGTGTCTTTGCTACTGGTGTTATATTCAAGAAATAGTCTCCTGTGCCAATGAGTTCAAGGATATTTCCCAGTTTCTCTCCTATCAGTTTCATTGTAACTGAATTAATGTTGAGGTCTTTGATCCACTTGGACTTGAGTTCTGCACAGGGTAATAGATATGGGTCTATTTGCATTCTTCTGTATGTTGACATCCAGTTAGACCAGTACTGTTTATTGAAGATATTCTCTTTTTTTCCAATGTATAATTTTGGCTTATTTGTCAAAAACCAGATGTTCATAGGTGTGTGGATTTATGTCAGGGTCTTCAATTCAATTCCATTAATCCACAGGTCTGTTTTATATTGCAATACCAAACTGTTTTTATTACTATAGCTGTATAGTAGAGCTTGAAGTTAGGGATGGTGATGTCTTTTCAACTTCCTGTATTGTACAGTATTGTTTCAGATGTGCTGGGTTCTTTGCTTTTCCATATAAAATTGAATATTGTTCTTCTGAAGTCTGTGAAGAACTGTTTTGCAATTTTGATGGAGATTGCATTGAATCAGTAGATTGCTTTTGATAAGATTGCCATTTTTACTATGTTAATACTACCTATCCATGAGCATGGGAGATCTTTCCATTTTCTGATATCTTCTTCAATTTCTTTCTTTAAAGAATTAAAGTTCTTGTCATACGGATCTTTCACTTGTTTGGTTAGAGTTGTTCCAAGACATTTTATATTATTTGTGACTATTATAAAGAGTCTTCTTTCTCTGGTTTCCTTCTCAGTCCATTCGATATTTGTATACAGGAGGGCTCCTTAGTTTTTAAATTAACCTTATATCGTGATACATTACTGAAGTTGTTTATAAGCTCTAGAAGTTCTCTGGTAGAATTTTTTGTGTCACTTATGTATACTTTCATATCATCTGCACATAGCAAAAGTCTGATTTCTTGCTTTCCAATTTGTATTCCATTGATCTCCTTTTACTGTCTTATTACCCTAGGTAGAACTTCGAGTACTATATTGAATAGATATGGAGATAGTGGACAGCCTTGTTCGTGGTCTTATTGGAATTGTTTTGGGTCTCTCTCCATTTAATTTGATGATGGCTGTTTGCTTGCTGTATATCGCTTCATTATGTTTAGTTGAGTTCCTTGTATCTCTGATCTCTCCAAGACATTTATCATGAAGGGGTGTTGGATTTTGTTAAAGGTTTATTCAGCATTTAATGAGATATCATGTAGCTTTTTTCTTTCAGTTTATTTATATAGTAAATTCCATTGACAGATTTTCTTATGTTGAACCATCCTTGCATCTCTTGGTCATGTTAGATGATGTTTTATATGTTCTTGGTTTTACTTTGGCAGCAGTATTCTATTTAGTATTTTTGCATCGATGTTCATGAAGAAGATTGATCTCTATCTTTCTATATTGCATCTTTGTTTGATTTGGTTATCAGGGTAACTGTAGCCTCATAGTCCCTATGGTAATTCATCTGAGGGTTGTTCAGTTTCCATGAACTGGTAGGCTTTTGGTAGCTTGTGTTTTTGTTGAATTCTAACTTAATCCCATGGTGACATGATAAGATATATATATATATATATGTATATATATACATATATATATATATATATTTGTTGTTTGTATCTGTTGAGATTTGCTTTGTGTCTGAGTGTGTGGTCAATTTTATAAAAGCTTCCACGAGGTACTAAGAAGAAGGTATACTCTTTGTGTTTTGATGAAATATTCTATAGATATCTGTTAAGTTCATGTGAGTCATAACCTCTATTACCTCTCTTTTTTCTCTGTTACATTTCTGTCTGGGGGATGTGTTCACTGGTGAAAGTGGAGGTTGATGTCTTTAATGTGTGATTTAAACTTTAGTAATGTTACTTTTAAAAAATTGAATGTCATTGTATTTAGGGCATAAATGTTCAGAATTAAGACCTCATCTTAATGGATCTTTAATGAATATGATATCCTTCTTTACCTCCTTTGATTAATTTCAGTTTGAACTTTAATATGTTAGATATTAGAATAGCTATACAAGCATGTTTCTTGGGCCCATTTGATAGGAAAATCTTTTCCCAAGCCTTTACTCTGAGGTAATGTCTATTTTTGATATTGAGTCATGTTTCTTATATGCAGCAAAAGGATGGATACTGTTTACATGTTCACTCTGTTAGCTTGTGCCTTTTTGTAAACAATTGAGTACATAGATATTAACAAATATTAACGACCAGGGCTTGTTAATTCCTGCTATTTTTTGTTTTTGGTGATAGTAGTCATGTATGTGCTTCCCTTCTTTAGCTTTTGCTGTTGTGAGAATATATATTGCCTGTGTTTTTGTGGGTGCAACTACCTTCCTTGGGTTTGTGTTTTCCTTCCAGTACTTTTTGCAGGACTGTATTTGAGGACAAATTTTGTTTTGTCATGGAATATCTTGTTTTCTCCATCTATGACGTTTGAAAGTTTTGATGGATATATTATTTTGGCCTGCCATTTGTGGTGTCTTACTTTCTTCAAAATGTCTGTCCAAGACCTTTTGGCTTTTAGAGTCTCCAGACAAATTTGGTATAATTTTTATAGGTATGCTTTTATATGGTACATGGATCTTTCCTTTGCAGCTCTTAATATTCATTCTTTATTTTGTAAGTTAATGTTTTGGTTATTATATGGTAAAGGGTTGTCTTTTTTCTTTGGTCCATTCTATTTGGTACTGTAAAAATTTCTTGTTTTTTTATCGGCATATCCTTCTTTTGATTTGGAAAATTTTCTCCTATACTTTTGTTGAGTATAATTTCTGTACCTTTGAACTGGAATTTGTCTTTTTCTTCTATTCCTATCATTCTTAGATTTGGTCTTTTCATGGTGTCCCACATCTTCTGGATGATTTTTATTGAGAATTTCTTTAAGATTTTCTTTAACCAATGAATCTATTTCCATCATCGTGTCTTCAAAACCAGATTCTCTCTTCCATTTCTTGTATTTTGATAGTGATACTTGCATCTGTAGTTCCTCTTTGCTTACTTCAAATTTTTATTTCCAGAATTCCCTCAGTTTTTTTCTATTGCCTCTCTTGCAACTTTCAAGTTTTTAACTGTTTGCTTCACTCATTTAATGTTCTTTTTTTGTCTTCTTGAATTTTATTAAGGGATTTATTGATTTTTTCCAATTTTTGTTTTTCTTTATCTTGATATTTTTAAGAGAATTTTTTTTAAAGTAAATTTTATTAAATTATAAAAGTTTCCATTTCCGCCCCTCCTCCCAACACCCTCCCACTCTCCCCACTCCCTCTCCTCCTCCCTCTTCGTCCCTTAGGGCAGTCAGGGTTTCCTGCCCTGTGGGAAGTTCCAGTTCCTCCCCCCTTCCTCCAGGTCCAGGAAGGTGAGTGTCCAAACAGACTGGATCCCCAAAATCCAGTATATGCAGAGGAAACAGGTCCCAGTATCATAGTCAATGGCTTTTCAGAAAGACTTCGGGCCAGCCACATTCAGAGAATCCGGCCAAATTCCGAGAATCTGGTTAGATCACCTCCTCGTTCAGTCCCAGTCCAACTAGCCTTGGTAAACTCTCATTAGATCCGTTCCCTTGTATCAGTGGGTGATAGCATCCCTCGCAGTACTGATTTCGTTTTTCATGTTAAGAGAATTTTTTATTTCCCCTTTAAATGCCCCTCTCATCTTCATGAAATTATTTGGGGTCCTTTTCTTCTGCTTCATCTGTGTTGGATTGTTCAGATCTTGATGCTGGAGAACCACTGGATTCTTGTGGTGTGCTATTGCCCTTTATATTGTTGCTTGTATTCTTACACTACTGTTTATCCATTTAGCTTTGGATAATTATAGGTTCAGGAGTTGATTCTTGTTGTGTCTGTTGTATGGGTCTTTTCTTTCTTTGCTGTCTGTTTCCCTTGCTGCCTTTTGTCATGAATGGCAAAGGGTTCTGGTTGCTCATTGGTCCAGTAGGGTTTTCTCAACTGAGGTTTGTGGGGGTTTGGGTGACTAAATGTAGTATAGCCTCTAGCTTTTCTGGCTTTCGTGGGGTTTGCTTGTGCCAATGGTGTCTATTCTTCCAACAGGTGTTGGTGGTGCTGGTACCTATTGGGACTGCTGCTCTTCCAGCTGATATGGGTAGCCCTTGTTCCTGAGGGGTCCGTTGTTCTCCTAACCAGTGTAGGTGGTGCTTGTGCTTATAGGGGCTGTTCTACTTCCAACTAGAGTAGGTAATACTTGTATTGAGTTGTTAATATTGCAGTGGATTATTGGACAAGGGGAGGGTGTTGGTGTTTTTTGGGATTGGGTGATGGAGTGGGTCATAGAGGTAACAGATGGAGTGGTGTCAGGGGTAGTGATGTAGCATGCACACATGTCTCTCACGTGGTGGCTGGCTGCTCTGGAATGAATGGTTTCTTATGATCTTGGATTTCCTCTTTCTCCCTTTTTGCTCATCCTCTAGATGAATCAGCCCCTGGTTTCTGCCACTAACCACTTCTTAACCCATTACCAAGCTGGTTCATACAGTTTAGCAGGCCATTCCAGCCTGAAGCACAGCCCAACAAGACAAAATAATGCCTCTTACCTGTGTCTTTCAGTTAACAAACAGACAGTCCCTAAACCTTTATTCAGAATCCAAATAAGTCTTTGATATTCTCCCACCACACACTAGTTTACACTCTTGACTTAAACACTAGTTACCCTGTTGAATCTCTAAAGGCCCTTTACACCTGCCCCTTTCTTGTTGAAAGGAGAGGGGTCCCTTGTTTATCCCGGTCACCTGGCTGGTTTACACCCGAAATAATCACACAGAAACTATATTAAAACACTCCTTGGCCATTAGCTCTACCTTCTTATTGGCTAACTCTTACATATTAGTTTAACCAATTTCTATTAATCTGTGTATCACCATGTGGCAGTGGCCTACTGGGAAAGATTCAAAACGTCTGTCTCTGGCAGAAGATCCATGGCGTCTCTCCCTCTGCCCTTCTTCCCAGCATTCAGTTCTTTCTTCTCCACCTACCTAAGTTCTGCCCTATCAGGCCCAAATTTGTTTCTTTACTCATTAACCAATGAAAGCAGCACATGAACAGAAGAATCTCCTACACCATTGTAACATGAAGGCCTACTTGTTGGAGTTTCTGTCCTGCCTGGTTTCTATCCTCCCACCAGGTCCCACAGCAGTTAGCCCCAAAGAAATCACACATAGATCTACAAAGTTATAAACTGATTGGTCCATTAGCTCAGGCTTCTTATTAGTTTTTATAACGTATATTAGCCCATGATTCTAGTACATGTTAGCCACATGCCTTGGTACCATTTTCATTGAGGCAGGTCACATCTTCCTTTTTCAATGTCTGGACAGGACTGCAGGAGAGAGCTTCCTTCTTCCCAGAATACTCCTGTTCTCATTGCCCTGCCTCTACTTCCTGTCTGGATGTCCTGCCTTTACTTCCTGCCTGGTTACTGGCCAGTCAGCATTTATTTAAAACATAATTGACAGAATACAGAATTGTCCCGCACCACACCATTTTCTTATTTTAAAACATGCACAAAAATCTCTTTTGGGAAGTGAGTAATGTAGGTAATTAAAATTCTGAAGATGATTGGAAGAATGATAATCAAATTGATAATTAATAACCTATATTGATGACCTGCTGAGAACCAGTTTAACCATCATGTAGGTGATCTGTATATGATTTCAGAATATCTCTGATCTACAATAATACAGAAAGGTAATATAAAAATCGATGACAGTTTGACATGATGTGGTTAAGTGTGCCAAAAAGTTGTAGTTTTGAGTTATCGAAAAATGAATGTTAGTTTAGAATGTTAGTTTTATCTATTAATCTTTGATTATGATTAATCTGTATATCGATGAAGCATTATTAGAAAAGAGTTTTCCTAATTTAGCAGTGAGCATCTTTAGGACCAAGGCTGTCATTGAAGGTGGTGTACTAAGTGAAATTTGTAACCAAGGCAATAATAAACAATATTAGCTATGAGAGGACAGGACCAACTTATCTCAAAATATACTTAGCAAGATTTTCATATCAGAACAATCTCCAGGAATACATATGGAGAACGTCTGATAATATATACATTACAGGGTCATGGGTTGAATTTAGACAATCAGTAGTAGACTATTTTTAAAGGCAGTCCAGCCCCTGGGATGTAGAGTTTAATGTAGAAATAGGGGTAAGTGACATAGGGAGGTAGAAATGGCTAATTGTTTCTTCCTGCTGACATGAGGACAAAACTGCTGATCTTGAAGTCTGGAATACAGTGAAAACTCGAGAAAAGCAGGGTGTTCCATGCTTTGTGAGGCATGTAGGTAGCTTTGGAGTTGTTTCTGGAAAATGCAACAGCGCCCCCTGCTGTGAGAACTGGAGGGTGGAGTGTAGGGGTGTAGCAAGACAGCAGCCATGGCCAGAGGATGAGCAATGTGTAACACTTTAAAATGTTTATAAATCTGGTGGAATAAATAAATATTAAGGGCAAAACATGGAGTTAAGGAATTTTAGAGAGGAAACTTTTTCTCTTAGGTGTGCACTTATTTTTAATTGCATGATTTTGGCAGATGAGAGAAGGGCATTTCAGGCCCAGGAGTGAGGGAGAAGAAACGATTCCCCCACTCCCAAAAATAGACAGGTAGAAAAGCAAACTGTAGACAAGTAAGGCTTATCTGAGTTTATTTTTAACCTGTGATGATTTTGGTGGATCTAAATTGATATCTTGCAGCTTATAAGAACCTTTCTTAAGAGGCAAATGTCAGATATTTCAGCTTATTATTATTTGGAATTAGGTAGAAAGACAAATCATTTTTTATTGGCATCACCCTAAGAAAGTGAGGCCTGTGACTTGACGTTTACCTAATGAGAAAACTGAAAAAGCATCTGAAGCTTTGGGGAAGGGTGTTTGATGTATCCAGCCATGGCTTAAAAAGGGACAGTGATTGCAGATGTTAAATGTAGGTTTTGAGATTATGTTTGTCAAGTAATAACTTGGAGAATTGACCCTGTCTTTTTAACAGATAAAAGAAAGTGACTTTAAGGTATACATAATTAAAATAGAGCCCTAGCAGAAATTAGAATAGGCCATAGTTTCACTAATTTGTGAGAAGTTTAAACATTTTAAATGGCAGAAGGCTAAGTAAGAAATTATTTCTATCCAAAATAGTATATTCATAGTTTTAGGTTCAAGTATATAAGAGAATATATTCAAAGTTGTTTAAATATATTGGAATAATTTTTTAAAAATTAGTCAATAATCTATATTTTTAATTAGTAGCTCATAATCTAAGTGAATTTTTAATTAATTGGCTGTACAGTTTAAAGAAAATTTTTTCTTAACAATTTTTGAATTAGTTGTTCAGATAATTAGGCATGAGATGGTATTTCTTAATTATACTTAATAGTTTAGGATTTAAGTAAAGTTATTGTTAATAGTTTATAAGTTATTGTAGCATCTCCTTTGAACTCTAAAAATTTTGGACACTGAAAACTCTAAAGAGTGGTATAAAACTCTGTAACTGCCTTAAAACTTGGAACCCCAGAGCTGCTGGAGCTGCTATTTAAATAACAGAGCAAGTTTAGCTGACAGACTGACAGCATCAGGCTGTGCTAAACAGACAATTCCTACAGCTTTTCCTCCTATGGCTACCCTAAAAATCTGCCTTTCTTTCTAAATGGATGGGGCTACCCTTTTCTTTTCTTTTTTTCCTTTTTTCTTTTTTCTTTCTTTTTTTTTTTAAAAAAAAACAACTGAAAATAAATGGTCACATACAGGAACCTCAGTTTACCCCTGCTCTACTAGGGCCAAGGAAACAATCAGCTCAACAAGTCCCTTTTATTGTTCTGTCCTGCTGTAAAAGTGCCCAACTTACATTTACATGCAGACGCAATCAACAGTTCTCTGGCAATAGCATGGATACCAGGCATGCATTTCAGGGCCATGAAAACAGATAAGGGCTCACAAATCGGGCACATGTATCTTACTTACTGGCTCAGGGAAGCATGACTTGTGAAATGCCTGGGCATATCTTAAGAGGTGAAAAGAGTCGATAGAGGAATGGGCTATGATTTCTAAAAGGGAAGAAGAAGGGAAATTTATGTGTTAAAATACATTTGTGTGACTAGTTAAGATAAAATTTTATAATTGAATAATTGTAGAAAAAGGGAAAAATGTGGAGCACTGTATACTTTTTAAGCATTTTCTTCTGCTTCTGCAGTGACTGGGAACACAGTGTTGTGGCAGCCAAGGCAACCAGTGTAAGCTGCTGAAGCAAAAAAGTTGGCCTTTAATCCGCATTAACATTTTTGCCAAATATCTAAAGTGCCTAGATCAAAGGGAAAATTTATGGGTATGTATAGTAAAATCCAGAGGCTGACTTTTCCAGTGTTAGGCTAAGTTGTTCCCACTGATGCCCTCTAGTGGTAAAGGCACAAACAGTAAATTTTCTAGACAAAGATCTTGTATCAATAAAATCCAGGTGAAGTCAAATAGTACAGCAGGGGTAAACTGAGGTTGACCTCTTCCAACTCGACTGTGGGAGGATTTAAGTCACCCAGCATATATTCTATATATCAAAATTATGCATCCGAATGAAAAGTCATCTTCCTGATTAGCCACAGATATATGTGTCCACTAGATGGAGTGTTTTCATGAACTAAACACACAGGCAGTGGAAAACACACAAAGCTCTTCTTAAGGAAGAAATGAAGCTCTTTGGGAAGAGATGAAGTAACTCATAAAAGAAATTGCCAGACAGGAGCAACTGATTTCTACAGGTAATAACTCCACCATCTTCCCAGTTGGGGCTCCTTATCATAGAATCACTTATCTGGTACGTTGGATTCTTGAACACTAGGTATTTGTATCTCTCATGGTCCTTGACAGAGAATGAGTGTGAACTACTTACTACAAAAGGAGGGTCAGTAACTCAGATCAAGTTATGAGCCTGCTAACAGCCTCTCATCTTCCCATAGAACTATGTTCACTATATTCACATATATTCAGTCATAGTTCACTGTCTATTGCACCAAGCAGACAATTTCACCAACACTAAGGGAAACTCCTCTCTGTGCGGCTAGAAAATCATCCAGGATTTCTTTCCTTGCTCAATCTCTGTCCTTCTCCCATCTTGACTATCCCATTCCCTCATTTCTTTTCCTCCCTTCCATTCTCCCCCCCTCCTCCCTTTCTGCTGTCCCTTCTTCTCCCTCCCCCATGCTCCCAGTTTTCTCAGGAGATCTTGTCTATTTCCCTATCCCAGGGGGAATCCATACATGTTTGTCTTAGGGTTCTCCTTGTTACTTATTTTCCTGCTAGTATCCACTTATGAGTGAGTACATACCATGCTCATCTTTCTGGGTCTGGGTTACCTCACTCAGGATGTTTTTTCTTTTTTTTCTAGTTCCATCCATTTGCATGCAAATTTCAAGATGTTATTGTTTTTTTACTGCTAAATGACTGCTGACTCTCTCTTTCTCTCTTCCCCCCATCTGTTTCTCTCTCTCTCTCTCTCTTTCTCTCTCTCTCTCCTTACCTTTTCCTTTCATAACTAACTAAATAAAGTCTATACTCAAACTCTCTCTGCATGACATATCTGTCTGTTACCTGCCAAGGACTCACACCAGCCTGGGACCTACCTGGGCATCCAGTGGTGGGACCAGCTGCTCCTTGTGGCCAGCCCTTCAGGGAACTGTCAAGTTGGGAGGTAGGCCCCAGTCTATTTATCCCAGCCCCCAGGCCTGATCTGGACTCCAAATCCCAGTTGGACAAGAGGGGTTCCCAGGGTATTTAAGTGATCCCCCAAAAGAGGAACACGTGGTCTCCCTTTCTTCCTCCCAGGGGTCATGTTCCTGATGCTTCCCAGTTCCCCCTCGGGACCACCCAAGAGCACAGATCTCCCATTAAACCTAGATATTTCTTAATTCGGTTTGTTTTGATTTGGCTTGATTGTTAATTTTTGCTTCGGCAGGGACAGGAAACCACACCACTGCTTTTAAAAACCATAAGACACAGTCGATATCTGGCACCAGAACAGGGGATTAGAAAGGAATTTCCAAGACTATGCAGTGATGGAGATAGCTCTTGGCAGGGGTGTTCCCTGAAAAGAAGTCCCCCCAGAAATGTTTGAGAGAGAGATCGCTCTAATCTGGCAGCCACAGACAAGCCATCATTGGCTGGATTCTGCAGATTTGGGGTCTTGAGCACCCTAGAATGATGACAAGAGACATTCCCCTACTCCCTTGGAGGGCAACCCCAGGAGGTTCCTTCTGGAAGAGACAGTTTCTCAGAGAGTCCTCACTGGTAGAATGCTAAAAGTCCCAAGGACACTAATACCTTGATAAGGGTGAGTAGTTTTGATCCCCAACATTTTCTAAGTGCTCGCTTTATATTATATCTTTTCTCTTGCTATGGGTCAAACAGAATCTCCAATATACAACAGCTAATTGTTTAGATTAATAGCTCAAAAGAAAATGCTAATAAAAATAAGCGATACTCAAAAACAGATAATGACAGACACTGGAGACATTTTCTTCAGGAGAGGACTCTCCTACTATCTTACTCAGATTTTTAAAGACAAACAAACATAAAAATATTATAATCTTATTTGGCTTCCTCCACTAAGCTTAATTTTTTTTTTAAATCACTTTGCTTGGCCTTCTGAGAAAGCCCACAAGGGTTGGTAAAGGTTCCCAAGCTCTACCCCCAGCTTTCCAGGGGTTGGCAGCTAGGATCCCTGCTTGCTCCAAAGAGTTTTCATTGCTTTGTCTCACTGGGAATTAAAGAGTTAACTTGTCCTTCAGCTTAGAATTTGGACCTCTATCAGCTCCTCATTTAAATATCAAAACTGGCTTCACTGACTGGGAGAGGGTCTGCACCTGCTTCATCAGGCAGTCAAACTTCTTGAGCTGCTTTATAAACTCAAGTGGTGATTCCCCAACATTCACAAACTGTTTCTCTTATCGCTGCACTAAAACTCTGTTTCTTCTTCCTTTATCTCTCTATGGATGAGGCTTCAGCTGAGCTCCTGGTTTGTTTACAAAAACTCGAGGCTGCCCCAGGAACTTCCGGTTAGCGCATTCAAAGGAAGTGTAGGAATAAGCCTTATTTATGTTGTAAACATTCTACACGATTTTTCAATTCGGTTCGGTTGGAGATGTCCACAAAAACTGGATAAATCTTGCTGTATAAATGCGTATTAACTCTTTGCATCTTTGCTTTCTGTATTCTCTTCCGCCTGTGTCTCCGCCATTCCTCCCAGGCTTTCTGTTGGTAACCCTTTAACTGCCTGAAGCTGCTGCTCTGTTCTTCTCCACCCCATCAGCTGAAAGACCCCCGAGGGATGTCTTCCTAGCGAGAGAGGCCCCGAACCCACGAATCCGACGAAGCCACACTTACGGATACAAACAGAAAGAGGTTTATTCGAATACACAGGTACCTGGGGAGACAAGGTCTCTCGGAAGACTTGCGCGCCCCCAGGTTGGGGGTGAGGGGTTCTTATAGGAGAGCAAAAGCGCGGGTACAGAAGCAAAAAAGCATGGTTACGGGGATTCATTCCATTGGTCAATTCAAATAAGGCTAAGCTGAGTGGCACATTCTTGACCTTTCACCTAAATACCAAGGAGGGGGTTGTCCAGGGGCTTCTTGTCCTAGCTGGAGACCCACCTGGATACCAAGGAGGGGGTTGTGCTTCCTGTTTTCCTTATCTCTTCCTGCCTTCCTAGCTGGAGACCCACCTGGATACCAAGGTGGGGGTTGTCCAGGGTGGTATTTCTTTTCCTTTTCACAGCTTGCTTTAAAAAATCTACCTGCCTGCCATGGGCTGTTTCATCTTGTCTGTCTTCCTGTTAAAATGTCCGTATGAATGAGAAGGTGACCCCAGTGTGCCTGATTTTTGACTGGTTTTTGAATGTCTGAATTTGTGTGTTCTGTATGTTTTGCTGGCAGCATCTAAGATGTGCTCACAGCTCCGTGACTGTTTCCTTTATCTATGTTTCCTAATTTTCATCTGACCGTAGTTTGAAATAAACCTTTCTCCCTTTTCACTCATACAACAGATATTGTGGTTTCTGTAATGTACCTATTATATTCCATGATGCCCTATAAAGATGTATAAATTTGCCAGTCTCCCTATATCTTGTTTTTGTGATTAAAAGGTTTCGTGTCAATGCTAAAAGAACTTTGATTTAAAATGGTTATTTTTAGGCTAAATATAACAGGGATAAAACATAAAATTCTAGATCTATAAGGGCAACTCATTGATAAACTGTTAATAATAAATTTACTTAAATTGAAACAATTCAGGATAATTAGGAATGCAGGTTGTAGTATACTAACTAATATAGATAATTCCTTAGTGTCCCAGCATTTAAAATGTTTAAGTTTTCCATGTTAGACAAAACTGTGTTATGCCTCGTACAAAGCCAGGGCTTTGTTAAAATACACTTTTGGATCATCTAGATTTTATTTCTTGTTACACAGGTCTAAAAATCATTGACCTTGTTACCAAATTCCAAACAAAGGAGAGCTTACCAAACAGACTTCAAAGTAACTTTTTAGTATTTCTTTGGTTAAAGAAACTCACTCTACATTGACTGCTCAAATAATCTGTGATTTATGTCTCTTGATAAATTAATAAAAAATTAGGATGTAAAATTGTTTAAGAATCTAAAGATTTAATTAAATGATTTCGGGGGACTTAAAAATTAGGGTTTAGGTATAAAAAACAATGAAACATGTCCCAGATTTCCTTCCCTTTCTGTGATATTATCATATAAGATTTTAAGAACTCAAAGTTTAACATTAACAAAATTCTTAATAAACTAATACAACATTGATGCTTCCTATTCAGCCATAAACTCAGAATTCTGTATTCTCTTGTCACTGCTTAAATATAAACAAAAATGCTACTGATTTTAATGGAGACATTTTATTGATTTACATACATTCACTCTCCTAAACAAATAAAAATATTACTGCTTTTAACCAAAATTATTTTTATGTTTCCAAACTACTATTATGACTCAAAAAATGAGATTCCTTGCCTCTTCTATATCATGGATTTCAATATAGACTACATATAATAATAATAATAATAATAATGACATATCTGACACTTTTGCCTCTTAAAGAAAATTTTTTTAAGCTTCAAGAGGTCAACTTGGATCAACAGGTGTTATGGTTTAGGTAAAATGCTGCACTGAGGTTTCCAGTGTTGCCACTCAGCATGAGAAATACCTCAGCAGGGCAGCTGGTCCCACAATCCTGGCTGGTGAGAGACAGAGTGATAGGCAAGCCATGCAGAGTGAGGTTCGATATTTATTTAGTGGGTTATGGAGGGGAAAGGGAAAGGGAGGAAGGGAAGAAGGGAAAAGACCAGAGAGAGGCAGAGAGAGAGAGAGAGAGAGAGAGAGAGAGAGAGAGAGAGAAAGAAAGAAAGAAAGGAAGAAAAACAGTAAGAGAGAGAGAGAGAGAGAAGAGGAGAGGAACTATGGCAGCAACTACCTCATCATGGGAGAGATGGATGGGAAAGACCTCAGGCTGGAAGCAGAAGGAAGATCTGCTTGCCTGGCAGATGGGGGAGGGAGTGGGCAGGGCTTGTCTCTTAAAGGGACAGGACAGACCATTATATTCAGCATCATCACAGGTCAGCATGAATTCTGAAAATTATTATTTGTCAACAGTTTATTTTCTAACCTGTTTATTTGAATTCTCTCTCTCTCTCTCTCCCTCTCTCTCTCTCTCTCTCTCTCTGTGTGTGTGTGTGTGTGTGTGTGTGTGTATGTGTGTGTGTGTGGCTTTTCTACTCTTTCTGGCCTGGAATGCTCTCTTTCATCTGCTAAAATCATACACATAAAATTCCAAACATGCACCTGAGAGAAAAAGTTTTCTCTTTAAAATTCCTTAGCTTCCTATTCTGCCATTAATGTATATTTACTCCACTAGATCCATAATCACTGAAAGGGTTGCAGCTTGCTCTGTCATCCTCTTGAGCAGCAGCATCCTCTAGCTGCAGCCCTGGCCCAGCCCTCCAGCTCACACTGTAGGGGATTCTGCTGTGCTCTCCTGGACTTCTCTCAGCACAGGGTTTTGTTTCCTTGTTATTTGTTCTAAAGACAAAAAATTGGGTGAGTAAGGATGGATCAGGTGAATCTGGGAATTGGAAAGACTGTAAATAGGATCAAAATAATTTGAAGAAAATTCTCAAAGAATAAAAAATATCAAAAATAAATTGGAGGAATCTGAATTAAGAGAAGGTGTAAATTCCAAATTACTTGGATGCTTGCTATAATGTGTTTAAACCATTTGCATTTATAGTCATTATTTTTTATTCATTTGTTGTGTGAAACATTGTCTCTCCCTGAACCAGATTGGTGCCCAACAAGCCCTAGGGATCCTCTTGTCTCTGTCCTTTATAGACCTGAAAGGACAGAAGCATAAGGAGAGCCATGCTTGGCCTGTTATGTGAGTGATGGGAATTTTAATTCAGGTTCCTTTGCTTCTATAATAAACTTCTTACCCACACACTTTTCTCTCCTGCCCATATAAACCTAATCCAGGCATGGTGGCATACTCCTTTAAACACAGAACTCAGGAGGAAGAGGCAGGGAGATCTCTGAGTTCAGGGCCGGCCTGCTCTACACAGTGAGACTCTGTCTCAAAAAAGAAAAAAAAAAAAGGAAAAAAATTTATTTCCAATATGTTGTTTTAAATGATTTATTTAACTATTGATAAGTTCCATTGTCTGTAAGAAACTGGTTTAAAAAGCTCACTGGTTGCTTCTGGAGAGATTCCTTAGAAAGGTCAATTTTCAGGAAAATCTACTGTTCCTTTGAGAACCATTTCCACAGAGTAATGAAAGAAAACTTACCCTGTCAGATGGAGACACTGACATTTATTTGGGTTATTGTGGGAACTGCAGCCTGAGTTACTTATCCCTGCCCCCATTTGAGGTGCTTATCTGCTAAGAAAACATAATAAAGCCCCTCTGCTCCTGGAACTGGGAAAGGAATTTTGAGTGCATTCCTTGATCCTTGATCAAGGAAGGACCTTTTCTTGATCCCTGCTGAGGTCAGGTTACAGTCCCTTCGCAGCCTCCTCCTCATTTGGTGCAATGGTATAAAAGCTAGCCCCAGCAGAACAATAAAGAAGAAGCTGTTCCATCTCAACCTCGTGCTCTGTGAATTCATTCAACCTGGACACCCTCCGCCAAGACTCGTGGTTCCAGACCGTGCAGGTGCAGTAGGTTATCTCATCTGAATCTGAGAAATTGGTATAAGTAGACCTAATTTTCAAATCTGTTGTGAACAAGATTATAGGGTCAGATAAGGTCATGAACCTATCAAGTTTCTTTTCTGGATAAAGTTTACATAGTTTAATGATATAAAAATAAACTTTTTGTAGAAACATAACTTTCTTTGTCAGAACATAATTGTGACAACATAGTTCATTCCATGGGTCTGCTTTGAAGACTCCTGTGTTGGATACACTGCTAGTCCCTGAGTGAGACATGCTTAATAAAAACTCAGGGTCAGAAATTGGGGTTCAACCTGAAGATCTGAAAATCAAAACAGCCAGCCACTAGCTCTTAACTCCACCTCAGTCTGAAATGGCAATCCTGCCTCCTTGAATCTCAGAATGAGACTGTCTCTGAGAGCTGTCTCCTGTCACCCCCCTTCTTATATTCCCCTCTAGGGCTGGGATTAAAGGCATGCACCACTGGGATTAAAGGCATTCACTGCCCAGTTTCTATGGCAAACTAATATGGCTCCTGGGATTAAAGGTGCCTGCCATTATGGCTACTGTGATTAAAGGTATGCATTACCACAACCTGGTCAGTAAGACTGACCAGTGGGACTGGTTTAATCTTAGATCTTCAGGTAGTCTTTATTTGTCAAAATACATTTGAAATTCTACTACACCTGAGGATGTTTTCTCCTTTTGTATGACAATGCAGGAAATAAAAAGGATTGAAAGAAAAAAATTTTATTAAGGTTAAATGAAGAAGTGACATAGAAAGTGATTTTCCAAAATAAAGTATTCTGTATTCATCTGATAAATAGTAGAATATAGATATAACAAAAACACAATTATTTACTTATTTAATTTACATTATTTAATAGATATTTTGTAGTTTAACACTGAAGAGCAGAATGTATTGTGTGCCAACACACACCTGTGATCCCAGTTTCTTGCAGAGGGTCACAGGTTCAGGTCAGGTGGAAAAAACCTTATTAAAAATAAAATTTATGCCCGGCAGTGGTGGCACACTCCTTTGATTCCAGTATATGGGAGGCAGAGGCAAGCAAATATCTGTGAGTTTGAGATAGCTTAGTGGTGTAGGAGGTACCTCTGTTTGTGTGTTGGTTTTATTGGTTAATGAATAAAGAAACTGCTTTGGGCCATTGATAGGGCAGGATTTAAGTAGGAGGAGAAGGCAGAACTGAATTCTGGGAGGAAGAAAGCAGAGTCAGAGAGAGAAGTCATGGATCCTCTGCCTGAGATAGACACCAGATAGAATTTTACCTGTTAAACCACTGCCATGTGGTGATACAGAGATTAATAGAAATGGATTAAATTAAGATATAATAATTAGAAAATAAGAGGCTAGAGATAATGGGCCAAGCAGTGATTTAATTGATACAATTTTTGTGTGGTTATTTTGGGGGGCTAAACTAGCTGGGTGGCCAGGATGAACAAGTGAACCCTCTCCTTGCAACAGCCTAATCTACAGAGTGAGTTTCAGGACAGCCAAAGTTACACAGAGAGACCTTTACTTGGAAACAAAAAGTGAAAAAAATTATAAAAGCCCCAGGGATTAAAGGTCCACACCACCACAGTTACCACTACCTGCTGCTTTTCATTATTAAAGTGCAAGGGCAAGTGCACTTTGGAGAACTCATTTTGGTGGTCTCATATTCTCATGAGTAAGATGGTCTGCACCAAAACTTCTAATCATACCATTAGAATGCAGGAGTCCCCTCTATGTACTATAATTACCATTAATGAGTAAAGACGCTGTCTTGGCCTGTTGATAGGGCAGGACTTAGGTAGGCAGGGAAGACAGAACTGAATGCTAGGAGGAAGAATGGCAGGGTCAGAGAGAAGCCATGGACCCACTGCTGGAGAGCGAAACTAATATGTAACAGTTAGCTAATAAGAGGTTAGAACTAATGGGCAAAGCAGTGAATTTAATTAATACAGTTTCTGTGTGATTACTTTGGTTCTGGGCAGCCAGTAAAAACAAGCGACCTTCCTTCCTACACAATTACATAAAAATTACATAAAATACCCCCCAAAATTTTAAAAATTACAGAAAAAAATACATAAAGTGCATTAATTGTACTGAGGTTTAAGACACGTGTGTCAATACCCATTTTAGAAGCATCAGTGTTGTTCAAAACCCCTGTATGTGCCATTCTCCAAGATGATTTTAGCAGATAGAGCAGCAACTGTTGATACAGGTTACAAAGCATGACTTGACAAAGACAAGAAAGAAGCAAAAGGAATTTGACATCGCAGGAAACAGCTGTTGGGCTTGCTACAGATCCATCTCATGTCTGCATAGACCCTGGCACTGCTGATCCACTTGTTGTTCAGGTAGGCATATTTTTCCACTCCTCGGATGGCAACCCTGAAAATAAACCAAGCACAGTAAATCTGCAGATTCCAGAAATGCATTCATTCCTCAGTGAAACTTTGTCTGTCTCTATTGCTTATTTGTAATATGAATCAAAGAAAGGCAGAGTCCAGGAGAATCATCTGCACTAGGATTGTACCTTCTGTCATTATTACATTCTCAGGGTTTGATTTGATAACAGAACCTTTGTCATTCATCCATACTGAACCAACCCTTCTATGTGTGTTCAAAGCATTTGACTGGTGCTTGCTGCCCTGTTTGAATGAAATACAGCCATGGGTGGCCTCACTGAAGGTTATTTTCAATTCTGTTTTTGACACATTTCACATATGGGAAAAACTGCTGAATGAGGGACAAAATTGAATCTGTGATCCACAATTCCTGTAGAATGACTCCATTCAAAACAGCTATGCTCACATCCAAGAACTGTCCTGGGTGTTCTCTGATTGCAAGACTTTAGAGGAAGGTTCCAATGTCTTTGGGGTCTCTGCTTCTGTGAGCAGGTATAGCTCTGCACACTGTGGACTGATGGGTCTCAGACTTGCCTTTCTGCAGTGGCTTCCTGAAGTTTCAGAGCCCTCATTGGTCTTCTGAGGTTGTGTCTACATTCCAACATAGGGCATTTATCAACACCAAGAATTTTAAATTGGTGAAGGAACAGACAATAGCTTCCCCAGATGCCATTATTATGCTAAAGATTTTGAGGAAAATCACACTCAGTAAAGGTTTTGAAAATGATGGCCAATATACCTGTGAGGCAGTACTGCTGGCTTCACATGACACGGCCATTCCTTTCTAATAGACACAACACATACACTTAACAACAAAAGATCATAGTAGAAAGAAAAGTGGTTTGAAAACATACGAGTTGTTATACTCAGTGTTGTCCATCCACCTCCAAGGGTGCTCTGGTGACTCTCTGTGCAGGCCGATCCAGTAGTCAAAGGTCCCTTTGTATCTCCTCAGGAAATTCTGTCATAAAACATGGAAAGTGAATATATGTGTCTCTCTGTTTTGGATGACCCTTGAGTTTCTACACCCCACAGCTTCCTCATCAGATGACAAGAGGGTGTACCTGAGGGGCAAAGACTTTGGAGCCATAATAGCCCTCAGTTCTTAATGGATTCAGTTGACAGTCATAATTCTTAAGGACCTCAGTTGAATTAAATTACTGAGTTTAATGACACATTTCTCTGTTGCTGGGTTAGTTCCTGGTTAAGTCTCCCCTTACAGTTATTAACAGTTGTCAACTTCAGGATGCAGCATTTGCTAGCTTGGAGTAGAATGCTCATTACCAGCAGGTATCTCAGTAATATGGCATATCTGACCTTCCAGATTGACTATAAACAATACATAGAAAAGGCTTCTTGAATGTCTCAGGGCTCCACTCAGAAGTGTTATCATCAGCAAATGGACATATTCATGTGTTTCCCCATGTCTCCATCTGCAAGGGATAGGATCCTTCCTCATGCTTCATCTTTAACCAGTCTATCTCAAGGCAATACATATTCAACAGAACAAACAAACAAACCTATTCCTGATCATCTCTTACCAGCTCGTCCAAGTTGTCAAATCGAGCTAGCTGGGCCTTTAGTTCCATGCAGAATTTCTGACTGAATGTCCAGTTACTTGTGTCTTCAGAAAAATAAAAACATTTACTTCCAAATCCAATCCAGTTTCTTGGGCAAGGAGCATTGGTATTTTTGATTGAGACCTGTTCTTGGCTTTTTACTAAAATTTGGACAATAAAGTGAATTATAACAAGAATTGACATACCCTACTCAGATCAGATATGAAGTGTGAATTTGACTGCAGTTTTCCTAACTGATGTGCCAGAACTATCTCCTTAGCATGACATTCCTCGTGTCTAAAGGTGTCCTAGATTAGGCCTGTGCCCCAATCTTTCTCAGGTACACACTAAAATTATGGCTCCTAGGAAGTTAATTTGGACCCCTACTTTGACAGTCAGTTTGATAACTGAGATAGCAGTGAGAACTATTGGGAAGGCAGTGTGTAAAATGTGGATCTGTTGCACTAAGGGATTGTTAATATGTTTGAAAACATTGCTGACTGGTTAGAGGTCACAGTCTACCATAGCCAGCTGTAGGAAGTTCTATAGTCAGTAGTTACCCGCCCACTGGGTCATGGCCTCTTATGCTATTTATGCCCATATGTGCATGCATCTGGCCTCTTTTCTGGCTGTGAGATTTGGTTTCTGATCTCCATTCCAGCAGAGGATTCTGATTTGTGAGTCTACCTTTAAATAAATAACTGTCTATCTGTCAATTCTGAGCTAGTATGGGATTCCTTTTAAGTGTCCTTCTTCATCCGGCACTTATGTGGATTCAGACTCCATGTCTACTTGATTCACTGCCTACAGGCCTGGATGGTCCACAGTCCAGACAGTCTCCCAACTCTGCCTACTTGGTTTGCTTTCACCTAAGCGGTTTTTTTGTAGAACCCCTGCCACAATGGAGCTTATTGTGTGTGGCAACTTGGAAATTTCAAAAGTGCTTGGATTACTGCTGCATTTCCTGGCGCAGTTCTTTGGTGTGGTTCCTTGCCATGTGGCAAGTTGTGCAACTTTCGGTTTCTTCTCCCTGCCCATGAGTTCTGGTTTCCTTTCTACATGTATGGAATTGATTTAATTGTTTTTAATTTGTCAAGCAAAGCATATTTCGCAGTATTTAGCCAGTACCAAGGTGGAAAACTAAAGCATCTTGGAAACTAAAAAAGTGGTTCAGTACCATTCCTGTTGCCACTTTGGCTCTGCAACTACAACATCTGCTGGACAATAAAGATTATTACACCTAGAACAATTTACAGGATCTCATAACAAGTAATTAATAAATCAATATGGCTGATTACATTAATATTGAAACTTTTAGTAACTTTTTGGCTAATACTATGGATTGTATTATACCAGACATAGATGGTTATGGTGATAGTTCAATTTATTGGGTATTGGGACTCAGTTTTTTCCTTCGTATTCTCTCATTAAGAAAGAATGTGGCACTTTTAGGAATGATGCAGTCTTTACAGATTAATAATAAACTGCTAGTAGACAGGATTAGTACCATAGAAAATCAAAAGTTACCTGAAAAAAATAATAATATTAAAAAGGACAACATTAATTTGACAGGTAAAATTAACTTTATATCTAATGGTACTAAGAAATTGTCTGAAAGAATTTATACTGTTGAATGTGACAATCAAAATTTGTTTAAAATTTATGATAAGTTAGTAGATAGAGTATCTCTCCGGAATGGCAATTTGAACTCTATCCAAGTAATGCCCAAGGATGAGGTGTTTTCTTTAAAGGAGAAATGTCAGACCTTGGAATCACATGTGCACAATGAGAACCAGAGGCTAGGTGCCTCAATGAAATCACTAGAATTATATACAGGCCAGGAGATTCGGGCTTTACATAAGACAACAGTAAAAAGATTTGAAATAATTGAGGAAATTAATGGAGCTGATGAACAGGGAAAGAAGACCCAAGGACAGGATTCAACATCACCAGTAGCTTTCAGAGATGACTTACCCAGGGCTTTAGCTTCATACCCTGTAATCTACTCTGACAAAGCATCAAGTTTTAATGATCCATAATAATCCAAAAAAGGTAGATGGATACCTATAGAAATGAATGATCTCAAAGAAATTAAGCAAGTTGTTGTAACTTATGGTTTGCATTCCACACTTGTTAGGGAGATAATAAAGACATGATCTTCTAGCACCAAAGCAATGCCAAATTGTTGGATTTAGTTAGTTTCAGCAGTCCTGGATGATGGGCCTCAATTAATGTTTAGGATTTATTTCAGGAAAGAAGCAAAAGTTTTGGGACAATAGGGAAAAGCAAAAGGCCTTGAAACTTCCCAAGATCAAATTTTTGGTAAAAGCACATATGCTAACTCAGAGGTTCAAGCTCTTTACAATGAACAAATCTTGTCTCTATGCCACAAAGCAGCCTTAAATGCTTCGTACAGGATTTAAGAACTAGGAAAACAGATGGAATCAATTACCAGGATTAAACAGGGCCAGAGAGAATCCTTTACTAACTTTTTACAAAGATTAATTAAGGTTGTACAAATAGGAGTAACAGACCCAGATGCTAGATAAGTACTTATTGAATCCCTGACTTTTGAAATAGCCAACTTAAAATGCCAAAGGATACTTGGGTCTTTAAAGGTTAGATCAGCACCCAATGGCTGAATGAATTCAACATACAATAAACAATGAGACATTTGAGTATACTATTGAATCTTGGATAGGAGAAGCAATTTCCAAAGGAATGAGGAGACATAAAAATGCCAAATGTTTTAATTGTGGTAGAATAGGACATCGGAGAAGGGATGGCAGACAAGGAATTCCTAGGAATAATATCTCCTGTGGAAATGGCAAGAATAGGAGGACTCAGCCTTCAAGTATATATAGAAGGTATGGCAAAGGCTGGCATTGGACCAATGAATGCAGGTCAGCAAAAAATAGACAAGGCATTTCAATACCATCAGGAAACTCTTTGAGGGGTCTCTCACAGGCCCCCAAGCCAAAAGTGGCCCAGTCATTCCCAGTCATTGTGGAAGATATGTCTCACAAGGAAAATTAAAAAAATCCAAAGCCTTCTGTAAAATACCATAATGTTCTAGATGATGACATAAACATGGAGGATAAGTCAAAAATTCCAATAGGAAATAGGAAACATATATTCTAGCAGACTTCTATAAACGATCAAAGACCAAAGCTAAGAGTGCATATAAATGGTATTGTAATTGTTGGTTTGATAGACACAGGTGTGGATGTGAGTTTCCTGACTCCAGAACCTTGGCATCCATATTTGGCCTTTTAAAGAGGAAGATGTTCATTTACAACAAATTGGGACCATATCTCAAGGCAAACAAAGCATGATTTGATTGCACAATTGACTGCATTGGGCCAGAATGTCAAAGAAGGAAGCTGAGGCCATATGTGGCTAATATTGCTGTAAATTTATGGGTTTGTGACTTACTGCAGCAATGGAATACCAAGATTAACATTCCTGCAGTCCCAGGAACTCATAATTCTGGAAAGGATATTATAAGGTTTTATACACAAAGGTCACCAGCCATTCAGGCAGTACAAGAACATAAAGAAGTCTCTTTTCCCTTTGGCCGTGCACCCTCCCCCTCTCCCGCTCCCTTCTCTATCTCTCTCTTCCTCATTCTCTCTCTCTTTCTCTCTCTCTCTCTTTCTCTCACCCCCTCTCACTTCCTTCTCCCCTTTTTGCCTTCCCTTCCATAGCTCCCTGAATAAATATTTAACCTCATTAAAAAAATAACATAAAGAAAGTAGAAAACCTTTAGAGGTACCAGCAGCCCTACTTTTAAAATTGTTAACTGAGAAACCAACATCGGTTAAACAGTGGCCTCCTGAGGAAGGTAAGTTGCAGGCTTTAGAACAGCTGTTCACCATATTGAAGAATCAACCAGTCCTTGGAATTCGCCTGTATTGTAAAAAAGAAATCTGGTAAATGGAGAATGGTGACAGATCTAAGAGTTGTCAATAAGGTAATTCAGACTATGGGCCCTCTACAATCTGGAATCTCTCTGCGTTCTCTATTTCCAAAAGAATGATCTCTTATAGTTATTGATTTGAAAGATTGTTTCTTCACTATACCTTTACAAGAAAAGGATAGAGACAAATTTGACTTCACATTTCCTACTTATAATAATTCTCAGCCTACTAGAAGATATCAATGGATTATCCTCCCACAAAGAATGCTCAATAGCCCCACTCTGTTCCAATACTTTGTCAGCCAGCCATTTGAAATAATATGTATTTATTATTTATGTATTTATATACATGGATGACATTTTGCTATCTGATTCAAACATAGATACTTTAGAAAGAATGTATGAAGTACAGCACATTTTGCCAAAATGGGGATTAGAAATTGTTCCTGAAAAAATATAGAGAGGAGATTATGTCATTTACCTAGGCTATAAAATAGGTTTGCAGAAAATTAAAACACAAAAGGCACAAATTAGGAGAGACTGGTTGCAGATTTTTAATGACTTTCAAAGATTGATAGGAGACATTTCCAGTTTATGACCAGCTGTTGGATTAACACCTGATGTAATAATTCATTTAAGCAAAACTTTAGATGGTGATAAAGACATGAATAGTCCCAGAGAATTAACAGCTGAAGCAGAAAAGGAATTGACAGTTGTTGAGGAGAAGTTACAGGAGGCACATGTGGATAGGGTGAATTCAAATCTTAATTGTATTCTAGTCAACTTGTCTCCTAGAATTTTTTCTATAGGACTTTTAATGCTGAGGGATGATATTATCTTACAATGAATCTTTCTACCACATAAACCAACTAAAAAAACTAAAAACTTATGTTGAAAAAGTCTCTGAATTAATTATAAAATGTAAATTGAGACTTTGTCAATTAGCAGCTATAGACTCAGCAGAGACTATAGTGTCTTTCACTATTGATGAAATAAAAAAATTATGGGAAGACAATGAACCATGGCAAAGAACTTGTGCTGATTTATTGGGAGAAATTAATAGCAATTATTCCAAAAGTGATAGACTTATCTTTATAAAGAGAAGTTCTCGGATTCTTTCCCAAATTCTACATGATACTCCAATAATTGGAGCCCATACATTTTATACTGATGCAAATAAATCAGGGAAGGCAGGTTACAAACCAGAAGAATTAAGTAAGATGGAACAATGCCCTTACAATTTTATCTGGAAGGGCAGAATTATATGCTATTCTCATGCTGCTAAGGGACTTTAAATAACCTCCTAATATAGTTAGTGATTCACAATATGCAGAAAGAGTTGTCTTGCATATTGAAACCACTGAATTTATGCCAGATGTTACAGAATTGAGTTCATTATTTATCCAGGTGCAAGACACAATCAGGAATAGGCTTTGTCCTATATACATAACACATATCTGATCCCATGCAGGTCTGCCAGATTCTCTAGCACAAGGAAATGCAGAAATTGATCAATTATTGATTGGAAGCATGTTGCAGGCCTCAGAATTTTATGAAAAAACATCATGTCAAGAGCACAGGTTAAAAAAAAGAGTTTTCTATTGCATAGCAACAAGCTAAGGAGATTAACAAGAGATGTCCTACTTGTTCCTACTATAACCAAACACCGCTACCTGCAGGGACTAACCCAAAGTGTACTCACAGGAATAAAATCTGGCAGATGAATGTGTTTCACTTTGTAGAATTTGGAAAATTAAAATATGTATACCACACCATTGACACTCATTCAGGTTTTCAGTGGGCAACTGCTTTAAGCTCAAAAAAGGTTGATTCAGTAATCACGCATTTATTAGAAGTTATGGCCATCATGGGCATTCCTGCACAGATAAAGACAGATAATGGTCCAGCATATGTCTCTGAGAAAATAAAACAATTTTTCTTTCTTATTATAATATTAAGCATATTACAGGTACACCACACAATCCTACAGGTTAGGCAGTTATAGAAAGATCAAATCAAACTATAAATTATGTAAAACAAACAAAAAGGGATGGAAATGCCCTCAGAAATAGATTACATAATGCTTTATTAATCTTGAATTTTCTTAATTCTAATGAGAAAGGGACAACAGTAGCAGAGAGGCATTGGATAATAAAAAAGTCTTCTGTCATTGCTTTTTACCACTGAATAAAACTCTAATGTGTATATGTTCCACATCTTCTTTAACCATTCTTCTATTGAGGGGCACCTAGGTTGTTTCCAGGTTCTGGCTATTACAAATAGTGCTGCTATGAACATAGTTAAACAAATGCTTCTGTAGTATGATAGGGCATCTCTTCGGTATATTCCCAAGAGTGAAATTGCTGGGTCTTGAGGTAGGTTTACTCCCAGTTTCCTGAGAAACCACCACACTGATTTCCAAAGTGGCTGCACAAGTTTGCATTCCCACCAACAATGGATGAGTGTTCCCCTTACTCCACATGCTCTCCAGCAAAGGTTATCATTGGTGTTTTTGATTTTAGCTATTCTGACAGGTGTAAGATGGTATCTCAAAGTGGTTTTGATTTGCATTTCCCTGATTGCTAAGAAGGTTGAGCATGACCATAAGTGTCTTTTGGCCATTCGAAGTTCTTCTGTTGAGAATTCTCTGTTCAGTTCAGTACCCCATTTTTTAATTGGGTTAATTAGAGTTTTAGTGTCTAGTTTCTTGAGTTCTTTGTATATTTTGGAGATCAGACCTTTGTCTGATGAGGGGTTGGTGAAGATTTTCTCCCAGTCAGAAGGTAGCCTTTTTGTCTTAGTGACAGTGTCCTTTGCTTTACAGAAGCTTCTCAGTTTCAGGAGGTCCCATTTATTCATTGTTTCTCTAATTGTCTGTGCTACTGGGGTTCTACCTAGGAAGTGGTCTCCTGTGCCTATATCTTGTATACTACTTCCCACTTTCTCTTCCATCAGGTTTAATGTGGTCAGATTAATATTGAGGTCTTTAATCCACTTGGACTTGAGTTTTGTGCATGGTAATAGATATGGATCTACTTTCATTCTTCTACAGGTTGACATTCAGTTATGCCAGCACCATGTGTTAAAGATGCTTTCCTTCTTCCATTGTGTACTTTTAGCTCCCTTGTCGAAAATCAGGTGTTCATAGGTTTGTGGGTTAATGTCCGGGTCTTCTATTTGATTTCATAGGTCGACTTCCCTGTTCTTTTGTCAATACCAAGCTGTTTTCAATACTGTAGCTCTGTAATAGAGTTTGAAGTCAGGGATGGTAATGCCTCCAAAAGTTCCTTTATTGTATAAGATTGTATTGGCTATCCTGGGGTTTTTTTGTTTTCCCATATAAAGTTGATTATGGTTCTCTCAAGGTCTTTGAAGAATTTTGATGGGATTTTGATGAGGATTGCATTGACTCTATAGATTGCTTTTGGTAGAATTGCCATTTTTATTATTTTGATCCTCCCAATACAAGAACAAGGGAGATCTTTCCATTTTCTGGTATCCTCCTCAATTTCTTTCTTCAAAGACATAAAGTTCTTGTCAAATAGTTCTTTCACTTCCTTGGTTAGAGTTACCCCAAGATATTTTATGCTATTTGTGGCTATCGTGAAAGGAGATGTTTCTCTCATTTCCCTCTCCATGTCTTTATCCTTTGTGTACAGGAAGGCAACTGATTTTTTGGAGTTGATCTTGTATCCTGCCACATTACTAAAGGTATTTATCATCTGTAGGAATTCTTTGGAAGAGTTTTTGGGGTCACTCTTGTACACTATCATATTGTCTGCAAATAACAAAAGTGTAACTTCTTCCTTTCCTATTCGAATCCCCTTGATCCCCTTATGTTGTCTTATTGCTATTGCTAGAACTTCAAGCACTATATTGAAGAGGTATGGAGAGAGTGGACAGCCTTGTCGTGTTCCTGATTTTAGTGGAATGGCTTTGAGTTTCTCTCCATTCAATTTGATGTTAGCTGTCGGCTTGCTGTAAATAGCTTTTATTATATTTATGTATGATCCTTGTATCCCCAATCTCTTCAACACTTTTATCATAAAGGGGTGTTGAATTTTGTCAAATGCTTTTTCAGCATCCAATGAAATGATCATATGTTTTTTTCTTTCAGTTTATTTATATGATGAATTACATTGATAGATTTGCGTATGTTGAACCAGCTCTGCATCTCTGGGATGAAGCCTACTTGATCATAATGGATAATTTTTCTAATGTGTTCTTGGATTCGGTTTGCCAGTATTTTATTGAGAATTTTTGTGTCGATGTTCACGAGTGAGATTGGCCTGTAATTCCCTTTTTGGTTGTGAATTTTGCATGCAAATGAATAGAAATAGAAAATGCTTTACTGAGTGAGGTAATCCAGACCCAAAAAGAGGAATATGGTATGTACTCAACTCATAAGTGAATTCTAGCCATAATTAAAGCTCTTTGAGCCTATAATCCGTGATCCTGGAGTAGCTAAATAAGAAGGTGAACCTGAAGAAAATAATATAGTTATCCTCCTGGATATTGGAAGTAGACAAGATTGCCAGGCAAATTTGGGTGCATGGGGGGTGGATGTAAGGGGAGATGTGTAGAGAGAAGGGAGAAGGGGAGGATTTGGGAAAGCTTGGGGGAATGGGATGGGTGGGATGGAGTAAGGATGGATATGGGAGCAGGGAAGTAAATATCTTAATTAAGGGAGCCATTTTAGGGTTTGCAAGAGACTTGATTCTTGAGGGATGCCCAGGTACAAGGAGAGGTCCCCAGATTGTTCCTTGGGCAGCAGAGGAGAGGGTGCCTGAACTGGACTTGTCTCATAGCCATACTGATGAATATCTTGCATATCACCATAGAACCTTCATCTGGCAATGGATGGAGATAGAGACAGAGACCCACATTGGAGCACTGGACTTAGCTCCCTAGGTCCAAATGGGGAGCAGAAGGAGGGAGGACGTGAGCAAAGAAGTCAGAATCATGAGATGTGCGTCCACCCACTGAGTTGGTGGGACTGATCTAATGGAGGCCAGTTGGACTGGGAGTGATGGAGCATGTGATCAAAATGGACACTCTGAACAGGGCTGGCAATGAAGGCTGACTGAGAAGTCAAGGACAATGGCACTGGGTTTTTATTCTACTGCATGGACTGACTTTGTGGGAGCCTGGTTTGTTTGGATGCTCACTATTATAGACCTGTATGGAGGCTGGAGGACCTTGGACTTCCCACGGGGCAGGGAACCCTGACTGCTCTTAAGACTAGAGAGGGAGGGTGAGGTGAGGAGGGAGAGGGAAAAAGAAGGAGGGGAAGAGGTGGAAATTTTTAATAAATAAATTAATTAATACAAAAAGTCTTCTGAATTAAATTAACCAATTTATCTCAAGGATGTGTTGACCTCACAATGGAAGCCAGGAGATGTGCTATATTGAGGAAGGGGTTTTGCTCTTTTGTCCACAGATGAAAAAAAATTATGAGTGCCATAAAATAATAAAGATTTGGTTTGAAAAGGAGAAACCTCTTGAAAAATAGAAATGACTGCTCATCTACAAATGATGTTAACCACATAGTTGGTAAGGAAACCTCATAATGATTTGGGCAGTGCTCTGTTCTTGTCTTTACAGGAAAATATTCATCTTCAAAAATTCAAGAGAGCCTGGATGTTTGAATGCTGACAAATGAAAAAATAACTGTCCACCAAGGATCATCAAGAAAAATGTCCATGATTCTTGATATCACATAATTGATACACACACACACACACACACACACACACACACACACACACACACGAATATATAGAGCTGTCTATGGAGTTGGGCAATGGCTCTGTTCTCTAAATCAAACATACTGTTAAAATAAAAATTCATAGTTTCTGTCTCATGTCGGGAGCCAAGATATGGGACAGAAAGAAAAAAGAATTTATAAAAAATTTACTTTTCATCATACCTATTTCTGTCTCTATCATACCTTTCATTGAATATATATGTCTGTATATGCCTATATAAATAATGTTTATGTTTCCCACAATGAATAGTTAATTTTCCTGCAGTAATCTTTGAAGTTTCCAGAAAGAAGATGGTGCTCCACAACAACAACTTCACCTGGTTGGCATGATGTCATATTGCTGATAGCACTACTATAAGACCTGTTTTGGGTACCATATGCTCAAGATGATTCCAACTTGGATTGCTGAAATGGTACACATTTTTACAACATTTTGTCCAAAATTTCAAATAGGAACCTCAGAAAACCTTACCAATACTCAGAGACTATTTGAAATTATACCAGACGGTAATCTTGGAACTTAAGCATTACTTTCACGGGATCCCATAGAAAGAACATGGGATCCCCATGACAGCTGGAAGTAATTCTAGAAGACGACACATCCCCTCTCCCAACAAAGTTTGTCCTCAGGGTTACGGACATCATTAATGGTTTATTATAATTGGTATAGGAATAGAGGTTGGGGGGAAATTTTATAGGCTCAGGGATCTCTTTGGGAAAACAGGGAAAATTGGATGGGATAATAGATTAATGTGAACTTACTTACACTACTAATAATAGTGAGTAATAGAGTGAATATTTGTGAGGTATTATTTATAGGCAATTACATTGGTATAGATGCTTGTATATTGATATAAAGTAAAATTGTATTAAATATTTTTCTATTCTTGTCCACCGTATTTGTATACCTAGGCAAAGTTATTTTGTTATATTGTATGCATACATGCTTCTAACACTGCTTAAAAATATTTTTGAATATTGATATAATTTTAGGATATATTTTTCATATTGCAATACACATTTCTACCTCTGATCAAGATACTTATACATCGTTTACATTTTGAGGTCATTGTCCTCACTTGTTGCACAGTTGTTTATTGTATAACATTCTAATATTGTTGAACATGGGGATGGACATGATGGGCAATGGGGGGGTGCTGTATCTTCTTGGCCATATTATTCTTTTCTATCCTCATATTTCCTTGAGGTTCCTCCTTTGGATATTGCTGTCCTTGTTCTCTGTTTTGAATAGTTTCCCAAAGTTAGACATGTGTCTTCTGCAACTCTCTAGAGGTTGCTGAATGTCCTCTTCCCAGGGATGCTGAGCCTGGCCTCCTGTGCACACCACAGCCTGTGCCGTTTCTTCACTGCTTCTTTTGCTAGACCCTTTTCTCAGAGAACAGAAATTTTCAGTGTGCTTTCTCTCCAGTCCTTCACACAGAGCCTGGATCACAGTGCTTAGGAAGCGTAACTGACAGTTTGGATGTGGCCAGAATTTAGCAGGATCTGGAGATGTCACTCACCTGATAATGACAAAGCAACAGAAAGTACAATCACAGCTACAGTGAGGACGATGATCACTCCATAGCAACAGTAAAGCCCAGCAGGAGACACGGGGGAGACGATTCTGAGACATTGTCCTTGTTGTTCTTCATCTGTAAAATACGAATATAAGAACATTACTCTCATGAACCTTTCAGGGGAAAAGATAGATTTACTCCAAATCTTCTGTGTATTTGGCTTGTACCCGTCTACTGAAAATGCCCTTCGTGAAAGTCCTGGTCTATAAATTATGTTTATGATTCACAGAAAAGTACAAGACAAGCAAACAGAATTGTTGCCGTGGAGTGTTTCAGGTATTGAACTAAGAGCTAATAAAGGAGCAAGAGAAAGAAAGAATAAAGATCAAGATGAAAAAGAAATAACAACAAAAAAACCACCCATCGATAAAAACAGACTGATAAGTACTGAGGGAAACACTGTGGGGGTTGAGGGTGGCAGGGATCTTTAAGAGCCTGGAGAAATAACTGAGGTGTTAAGCGTAGTTGTTTCTCTTCTAGAGGACCAACGTTTGGATTTCTTAGTGGATCATGACTGTCTGCATAACTTTTGCTCCAGTCAGTGAGTCAGACATGTTGATACACTTCTGCAGTTCCAGTGCTTGACCAGCTGAAGCTGGAGATGGAGGGTTACAAGGTCAGCCTTGGCTATATAGAAAGTTTGAGGTCAACCTGGATTATATAAGGATCAATTTCAAAGAACCTAGTAAATAAATAAATAAATTAATAAACACATAAATATAATAGAACACACTGACATAATTAATGGGTGAAACCACATGTCTCTCAGAGCAGTTTGGACCCTGTTCCCATGTGACAATGTAGGGTTATGGCTTGTGCCCACACACTCCACATTGTCCGTGAACTTTGTATGTGATGATCCAAGGCCAGCTTGAGTGGTGGTCCACACTTAACCTCTGGGACACTGGGCCATGTCTCTACCTTCTTCACAATAAATGTGCCCACCCCAATCACCCCTTCCTCAGATAGTAAGCCACCTGCCAGTTATTAGCACCCCACAATCCACCAGTGAGCCATAGCTGGAAGTTCAGCCTCTGTTTTTTCCTGTTCTCTACGCTTGTCTGACTTTCTTCCCTACCTGCTGCTGCAGCGACCTCCTGCCACCTCCCATCTTGGTTAAGGCTGTCTCCGGGAAGGATCATCTCTCTGTTTCACTAGGCATCTCATGCGCATGTTCAAAATGTCTCGCTCTTCTGTTTGTCCTGTGAATCATCTATTCGTGGGTTGCGGTTCCCTCTTTCCCATCTGACTCTGTCTCTGTTCCCACCCTTTCTGCTACAATCCAGGGTGGGGGTTCCTCTTTCCTGCAGGCTGCAGGTGGGCAGCACATGTTTAGGATGTTTACTATCTGCTTCATGTATGAAAGAATGTGTGAATGGTGTGGTCACACAGGTGTGATTCTGACTGCTTTAAGTGTATATTTTATGCAGCTTGTGTGTCTGTGTTCTTAATTGGGCTTGTCTAAAGTTTGCACGACTGCTCTAAAAACATGTGGTTTCTCAGACCCTTGCAACGTGTGGGGACACACTGTCTTGACCAAGGGCAGGTCATATGTCTTAAACACAGTCTTTACTAAAGATGGTCATGTGACCAGCTTCTCCTGGGGTACTCAGCCCTAGGTGGCTACTGGGCCTGGGAAGATCTGAAAACTCATACAGTTCCAGTTCCAGCCCTAAACAAGGGGCACCCACGGCAACCACTACAGCCAGAGCACTTAAGTCAGCACCTGTCACCAGCTGCCTTTACACCATTAGTTACTCCTTTAAAAATGTGTCCGTTAGGTAGAGACAGTCCATTATCTTTCCTTAGTCTCTAACTCTTTACACTGACTCTGTTGCTTGTGGTGCCTTTGCATGATGGTACGCCTTAGCAGGGCCCACTGAGGCGTTTATTTCACTCAGGGACCTACTCCCCGGTAACACTTCTGCTCTCTTCCACCTGTAACAAATCTGCTTTGCATTTCGTTCAGTACCAGCAGCTGGGTCTGCCACGTACATGGGAGTCAGAGATGGAGAAGTTAGCTGCCTCTGGATCAATACACATTGTTTCTCATTTCCTATTTATTCAACTCCTATTTAATACAAATGTGTATGTATGTGTGTGTGCAATGCAAATTCAACTGCATGTACATGTACTTATAGTTTAAAAGATGCTTTAAATAGTCTCAATGAGCTCTGTTCATATTGTCAGTTTTTACTGTTAAGCTGCTCTTGAAAAGAAATTTTTTCTTTACTTCTTTGTCCCTAACAAGCCTAAATCTGACCTGCTAAGTTAGAAACCAGTTATAGTCATGCTGGAGGACTCTGTGTAAATCATTATTCCAGAACCTTTCAGCTTGAATCCAACTCTCCAGGCAGATACTACACTGTAGTCATAACTCAGATATTCCCAATATGCAGACATCCTCATATTCTCAGAGAGCTACAAAATATGGTATTTAAAATGTTTAATTATTACCAAGGCTTTTCATAACAGAGAGATACTACCTCATTTTCTCCAAAGAAGATAGATGGGAACAGAACTTCAACCTGGAACTTGTTTCATAAGAGGCTGTGATAACCACTGAGAACAAACTGCATTTCACCTCAACTGGTACAAAGACACTCTTCAGACCATGGACAGCATGACACTAGGGAACCAACTGCCTCAAGTTGCCTAAGACACAGGTAGATTAATCTTATGTGTCCTTACTCCAGAGAAGCCTGTGGGACCTTCTGGGGCCTTGCAGGCTTAGCTCTGCCAGCTGGAAGGTGAATGTTAACATAGCTCTTCCCTGGACAACCAAGGAGGACCCTGGGGAGTGGTTTTCCAGGCATCTAACGAAGAAGTCTGTCATATTTTAGGCATTAGCTCAGGTAAAATTTATTCTTCTTAAGATGTCTCAAAGTCATTACCAATGGCCTTCTCAGTTATCTGTGTAAAATTCAGGTCACAGACTTCACTATACTAGAGCCAATACTAAGTGTAGACACAATTTACCTCATTACCACACTCAGAAAAGAGATAAACTCACAAAACAGATTTCAGTATAACTTCTTACCATTCCTTTGTTTAAATAAGTGTTTTAAGATGCAAAGCTGAAGATGTAAGGGTCTAAGAATGTTTAAGAATTCTAAGAATGTGCTATAAGTGTGCTAAAGCAAGTTATTCATGTATATATAATCTTAACATTAGTCAATAAAGTTCTAATAAGCTACTAATCCAAATCTGACAGAGTAGTAAACACCATGCTATACCACTATCATCATGGCCACGAGCACAAAATTTCAAATTCCTATTTGGTGATTTCCTAACTATAGTCCTCAAAGATACTTTTTATCGTGCAAAAACATTTGTCATAGTCATTTCTGACCTGAATATACTTCTGTTAATATAATGTAAATCTCAATACATGCTATAAACAGTAAAAATATTAATGCCTAAAACTTAAGCATTCACAAACTCAGAGAATTCTTGAAAGTTTCAAAAGGTGTACATGGATTCCCTTTCAACAGATCAGATGCATTCCAGAAACATTCTGTCAATTGACAACCAAAGCCACCACCACATTTCCCTGGTCTTGACACCTATCCTCCCTCACTTACCAGGACTTAAGAAAAAAATTTCCCTAAACTTAGCCTTGTCCTTTGCTCCGCCAGAACTTTGCTAGGTCCAAAAGATACCAGACAGTTCCACAGAGCCTGGACAGCAGCAAAATAACATTGGACATGGCAAGAACCTGATTGATGATTACAGGGTTCTGTTGGTCCCCAAATAGGCACATGGGAAGAACTGACAGAAGAGCCTGCCAACTATAAAAATGACATTGTTATGATATGGCGCAAGTGGGACCCTGGTGGGTGAGCCCAGGAAGAGTGAGGCCAAACATGGCCAGGCAGATAGAACTTAAGTGGAATGTTTTATTGGGTGAAGGGAATGGAATGGGGACAGAGAAGGGAGACAGGGGAGGGGAAGAGAAAGAAAGAAATAGAGACACAGAGAGTGAAAAGAGGAGAAGAGGCTGGTAAAGCCCTAAGTGCTACTTCAGAAGAGAAGTGGGAAAGAGAGATCGGGAGTGGGCAACACTTGTCTCTTAAAGGGACCTTTTGCATCTGTGTACAGACTAGGATCTTGGGATGTCCAGGGTACTGCTTGGATGCATTTGGCCAGAGGATAGGGCAGGCTGGCATAATTCTTGAACCCTAACAGTTATGATGTCTGATACTGTTTGTTTCATTTTGTTATATGAGCAATAATAATTTTCCTTCCAGAGGGTTCCAACAGGATTCCATACCAGACATTCCTAATATGTTATTAACTATAAGAATTACTGATAATCTTCTGTATCTACAATGGTATAAAATATGAAACTGTGTGTTTCATTTTGATACAAAAGTAGTAGATATTTTCTTCCTCTTTCTTTATACTATATATACATAGATCTCCTTCTAAAATCTGATGCCTGCCACAACACAGTTGGAGCATAGTTTTTGTGTCTTTATTTTGAAGCAATATTAAGAACGATTTCTCAAAAAACAAAGAAAAAAACATTACTGATCTCGTTTTTAGCTACACACACACACACTCAAGCCTTTAATCCCAGCACTCAGGAGGCAGAAGCAGGCATGTGGACCTCTGATTTTGAGTCCAGCATGGTCTACAGAGTGAGTTTCTGGACAGCTAAGGCTACAAAAAGAAACCCTGTCTTGAAAAACATAAAAAAACAAAACCAACAAACAAAACAAACAAACAAAAAATCCCAGCTTCACTCATAGAACAAGTAACAATTTGGGAAGAGTGAAGTTGCAAAATGCATCCAGTTACACAGTAACCACTCTTTGGACAGGAGGTTAACACTCACAACAGCTAATTCTCACTGGGAAAGTATTTGGTTGCAAAAGTCAACCTTGCTGGGGCAAATGGAGGAGGAATTATCAGCCAACTTGGAATATAGTATAAGATTTTCTCAAAGAATCAACAAACAGCAGGCAGAAATAGTAGCAGCACCATCAATTATTAAGAATAATAATAGTAAATTTCAGTTAGACGAATACTTGATTTAAGTGACAAACATTAATGTTTGTCATGAACTTTTTTTGGTAAATATCTGTCTTATTTTCTCAAAATCCAATATTCTTTCTAGAAATGAAAAAAAAATTAAGGTGGAGGAAAAGGAACAAGAAAAAAAGAAGATAAAAGAAATATAATGAAGCATAGACATTTTGAAAATGTAAGAAACAAAATTTTGCTTCCTTTCTGAAGACTGAAATGAAAGTCCCATCATATTCTTTTTCCATAATTTACTATGAGCTAAAAATGCAGAGGATTTGGTCCTGGGTGGGGTCAGCCTGGGCAACAGGCCTCCTGCCTTCTCTTTACATCCTTTTTCTTTTTATTACAGTGGATCTGCAAAACAAAAACCATAACTTCCCAGGCAGCTCCTGTCACTGTGCACAATGCAAAGCTGTTGTTTGAATTTGCTTTTGCTGTGGGACTTGTAGAGCAAGCATGTTCCACAGGAACTTGGAGTGATTCACCAGAGTGTAATTTACCAGATCCCTGTGAAAAGAGTGGACTAACATGCTAAGATCAAAGGAAAACAAACAATCAAACAAAACAAAACTGTAGCTCCAAATTTTATATGATAATTCACCATTCGTTTTTCTTGTTCGAGAACTATTAATGTGCTAATAGAATAACTAATGTAACAACCTCTTCGGTAACTAAAGTCCTGTCTGCACTCTCTGGTTCTGTAGAGACCTACTGTAGCAGGCTCGGTTCAGCTCTTCTGCCCTCTGCTTCCATTCTGTCCCTGGGAAGTACCTCTCTGTTCTTGTAGTTAGTTGCGTTTGAATATGCATTAAATACATACCAATCTCGCCCTTCTGAAGGCTGTCTGTGGTACTGAGCATGCCTACAAAAGCCTCCGCAGACTCTGCAGCACTCATCTCTGATAGAAACTAAAAATGCTAAGAGGGAAGGAATGTCCTTAATTTTTTATGGGCGGTTCCACTCCATCTGCATTCCCCCCCCCCCCCCCCCCGTGCAGTTACCTCACTGTGCAAACACCACACTCCTCTTTTGCGTTGCCAGTGGGAGGTAAGCCCCATGTTGCTACAGCTCTGAGTTTTGAGGACATCACTTAAAAAGGGGGCACCAAAGCCAGCTCAGAGGACTCTGTGTGCTAAGGATCCAGAGGCTGAACCTCTCAGAGTCAGAGTCAGAATGGAGAGAGCTGGAGACATACTGTTCACAGTCAGTAAACACACTTCTCACCTTTCCGGGAATAAGAGATCATTTATGTTTGAGCCAATTATGAGACATTCAGTCTGCCTCATACAACAGGTTCCAACATAGAAATGATTGATAAGTGGTGTGGGGACAGAAAGACACATCCGACGGCCACCCTCTCTAGTCCTAGATATGACTGTAGACCAGTGGTTCTCAACCTTTTTAGTTCTGTGACCCTTTAAGACTGTCATGTTGTGGTGACCCCAACCATAAATTTATTTGATCGCTACTGTAGTGTGTTATTGTTTTGAATAAGAATGTAAATATTGATATGCAGGCTATCTGATAAGTGACTGCTGTGACATGAACGTTCAACTCCCTCCCCCCAAAGAAGTCACAACACGCAGGGTGAGAATTGCTCAGATTTCCGGGGACCATTGACTCAGGCTAAACCAAAATTCATAGCTTTGATGTCAAGAAGAATTTCAAGGCTAGACAGTTTATGAAGCAGAGTTGGAGTTTTTCTAAGATTATTTGTGTTGTATTTAATTATATGTATAAGGGTGTTCTTGTCGGTGGGTCTGTGTCTGTGACTGCAGGTGCCTGCAGAGGTCAGAAGAGAGCATCGGGTTGCTCGAGAGCTGGAGTTGCAGGCTTGAAGAGTTAGGATTTAGAATGCAAGTGCCCCAGAAGACTAGCAATGGAATGTCACCATCCTCAAGAAAAAAAAATTAGCATTGTTTTTTATCATTTAGGAACATATGCCAAAAAACTGTAAATAATTCAGATAAATTTTAAAATACTACAATGAAATAATTCAGTGATGGATACTACAGTGTATGACTCTAATTCCAGGTCTTGGGAGGCTGTGGCAGGTGGATCTCTCTTGAGTTCAAGGCTACATATTGAGAATGGACTGTATAAGGAGTTCCAGACCTGCCAAGACTATGTACAAAAAAACTAAAAAATTAATTTATTAATTATATAAAATATAATATATAATCAATACAGTAATGTAACATATTAAATTTAAATTATTATATGTACTATTAAAATATGCATTAAGAGAAATGTAGTCAGAAGGATTTTCAATTCAGTTATTTGGGATACTCAACTGTCAGTGGAGTTGGAGATGAGTGTCTCCCAAATTTTCTGATGTCCAAGAATGTTGCAGGATATTTGTTTATACTGCATGAAGATGTGACTATGTTTTGACTCACCTGCCTAAGGCACTTGATTGGTTTAATAAAGCACTCAATGGAAAATAACTAGGCAGGATAGACTAGGCAAGATTTCTGGGGAGACTGGGAGCAAGAGAGGAGATGCCCGTGTTGCTGTGATGACATGAGTGGGACCCTGGAGGGTCCTAAGGTGGGTAAGGCCTGAGCTAGAGAGATCTTTGTGGTATGTCCCATGGTAGGAGGTTCCAAACTCTGTCAGGAGACAAATACGCCATGCAGAAAGAGTTTGAATGTGAAGTTTATTGATTTACAGGGACTATGAAGGAAAAAGAGATTGGGAGAGACAGAGAAAGGGGGGGGGAGGGGCAGAAAGCTGTCTCCTCAGACAGAAAGACAGAAAAGAAAGGAAGAGTGAAGAGAGTGGGCAGAGCTTCTCTCTCTCTCTCTCTCTCTCTCTCTCTCTCTCTCTCTCTCTCTTTTACTGGACTAGGGAGAGTGGAGAGGAAGGAGGCAATATTTGATATAAAGAGGTGTCAGCTCTGTATTAAAGGCACAGTAAGGTAGAGTTCTTAATAATGTGTACTGTTCCTGAAAATAGCTGAGGGAGTTTCTAATGTAGTCACCTTAATGGAACAATCAATGTGTGTGGAAAGTGTAAAATGTCAATACAAAACAGGAGGACAGAAACAAAAAAAAATGGAAAGTTTTGGATTGAGTTAAAGAACAATACGTGATATGTCTTCTAGAAAAGACTGCAAGCATGTAATCACCCAGGTTTTACAGCAGGATTCTAGCCAAACATTTCATATACATTATCAACAGCAAGATTTACTGGTCATCCTCTGTATTTACAGTGGTAAAAAAATCTGATACTGTCTGTTTCATTTTGATACATAAATGGTAATTTTTCTTCCACCTTTACAAACTGTGTATACATACATCTCCTAAACTCTAATGTCTCCCACAGTACAGTTGAAGATAACTTTTGTGTCTTTATTATGAAATAATATTAGAAATGATCTCTGAAAAAGCAAAGAAATTAAATACTGCTCTTCTGGGTTTTGGCTTTATTTAAAAAGGGAGGCAGGTGATGGTGACTCAAACCTTTAATCCCAGCACTCAGTAGGCAGAGGGAGGTAGAGTGATCTCTGAGTTTAAAGCCAGTTTGGTCTAAAAGAGTGAGTTCCAGGACAGCCCGGGCTTCACAGAGAAGCCCTGTTTTGAAAAAGCAAAAAATAAAATAAAAAAATAAAAATAAAAGATAAAAAATTATAAAAACCTGCTTCAATCACAGAACCAGCTATGGTTTCAAAGGAGTGAAGTTGCAGAATTCCTCCGGTTACACAACATCTGGCCTTTGGACAGGAGATCCACATTCGCAACAGGTATGTTCCTGTTGGGTAAGTATTTGGTTTCAAAAGTCAACGCTGCTAGTGCAAAGGGAGCAAGCTTGAAATATAGTAAAAGACTGTCTCAAAGAATTAGTCAGGGCTGCCAACACCCCGACGGAGAAGTTGAGGTCAACATCTAATTTGAAATATTAAAAGTGGATACAAAACTATTTCCGCAATGCAGACAATTAAGTGTGCTGTTGTTGGTGATGGTGCTGTTGGTAAAACATGTCTCCTGATATCCTATACAACAAACAAATTCCATCGGAAAATGTACCATTTTCGACAACTATGCAGTTACAGTTATGATTGGTGGAGAGCCATATACTCTTGGACTTTTTTATACTACAGGGCAAGAGGATTATGACAGATTACGACCGCTGAGTTATCCACAAACATACGTTTTTCTAGTATGCTTTTCAGTGGTTTCTTCATCCTCATTTGAAAACATGAAAGAAAAGTGGGTGCCTGAGATAACTCACCACTGTCCAAAGACTCCTTTCTTGCTTGTTGGGACCCAAATTGATCTCAGAGATGATCCCTCTACTATTGAGAAACTTGCCAAGAACAAACAAAAGCCTATCGCTCCAGAGACTGCTGAAAAGCTGGACCAGGATTTGAAGGCTGTCAAGTATGTGGAATGCTCTGTTCTCACACAGAAAGGCCTAAGGAATGTGTTTGATGAAGCAATATTGACTGCCCTGGAACCTCCAGAACCAAAGAAGAGCCGCAGGTGTGTGCTGCTATGAACGCCTCTCCAGAGCCCTTTCTGCAGAGCTGGTGTTGCCATCATACTAAAAGCAATGTTTAAATCAAACTAAAGATTAAAAACTAAAATTCGTTTCTGCAATAATGACAGATGTCTTGCACCTACCTACATGCATTCATGTGAGACAAGGCTCATTGGTATGCCCCCTGCCCTTCCAGTAACAGTTAATTTTGAATAATTGTATATTGTCTGAAAAGTGATGAGTGCTAGTTTTTGTTTTCTTGTTTTAAAAAACAACAACAAAATCCCCACCCACTTTATTTTTTTTTTAAAGCAAGGCATGCTTGTGATGACTTTATAACAGACTAATTCAAATTGTCAAAGCTGCTCCCTGGTTCCATTTTGGAGAATAATCTGGGGCATCTTGGGTTTCCCTATTCCCAGCCCTTCTCTACTTTTGGGGTGTGTGTGGGGTTGTTTCTTAGTCTTGTTTTTTTTTTTTTAAATTTTTTAGCCAGTGGACAGCCGTTAAGGAGGAGGACAGATTATTTCCACATTGGACTCCCCAGGCGTAGTTTAGCAAATGTGTCCCCACCTGGTGCTCTTAGGAAGGAGTGTAGAAATGCCTCGTTTAATAACATGCTTTTTCTTGAAAGCTGCCTTTTTCTCTCCACCCTTGAGTGGATCTAGTCTTTGGTGAAACTCATGAAGGTGGATGGAATCTGTCTTACCCCTCTTTCTAGGATGCACTCTGTATGTGACTGTGACTTTCAAGGGTATTTGTTTTCCACTTGCTGATTTGGGGAGGGAGGATAATTTCTAACTCTTTCATTGATAAATGAAAAAAAAAAGTATTGCACCTTTTGAAATACACCAAATGGATTGAGTTCCTAATTAAAAAAAGAAGTTCTTAAAATAAAAAGAATTAGTCAGTCAGCAGCTGGCAGAAGCAGCAGCAGCAGTATCAACAGTTAATAATAATAATGATGATGATAGTAAAGGTAATAAAAATAATAATAATGTTTTATTTAGGAGAATACTTGGCTTAAGTGATAAGAATTAACATTTTGTCATGGATTTTGTATTTTGGTAAATATTAGTCTTGTTTTCCCAAAATCCAGTAACTTTTTCCAAATGAAAAAAATTAGGGTGGAGGGACAAAAAAAAAAAGGAAAAAAGAAGATTAAACAATGAAGTATAATGAAACATTGACAATTTCAAGCTGCAAAAACCACAATTTTACTTCCTTCTGTTGTAGGGAGGATGTTTGGTTTATCTGACCTCTCGGCACCCCAGACCCAAAATAATCACACAGAAACTGTATTAATTAAATTAAATGCTTGGCCCATTAGCTTTACCTTTATACTGGCTAAATCTTATATATTAATTTAACCCATTTTTATTAATTTGTGTATCACCCCATGGCTGTGGCTTACAGGCTAATGTTCCAGGATCTGCTTCAGGCCGGGCCCGATGGCATCTCCCTAACTCTGCTCTTTTTTTCCCAGCATTCAGTTTAGGTTTCTCAGCCTACCTAAGTTCTGCCCTATCCACAGGCCAAGACAGTTTCTTTATTCACCAATGCTATTCACAGCATGCATAGGGGAATCCCACATCATCCTTCCTGAAGTCTGAAGTAGAAAACCCATTATATTCTTTTTCCATAATTTACTAGGAGCTCAAAATGCAAAGGATTTGGTTCTGGGCGGGGTCAGCCTGTACTCATTGCCTCCTGTCTCCTCCTTACATCCGTTTCTGTCACAACAGATCTACAAAGCAAAAGCTCCAGCTTTCCAGGCAGCTCTTGTCACTGTGCACATTGCAAAGTTGTTTGAATTTGCCTTTGCTGTGGGACTTGTAGAGCAAGCATGTTCCACAGGGACTTGGTGTGATTCAACAGAGGGTCATTAATCAGAGGCCTGGGGAAAGAGTGGACTAACAAATTAAGAACAAAGAAACAAGCAAACAGCAACAAAAACGTTACTTCGTTTTTTGAATGGCAATTTAAATTTCATTTCTCCCACACAAGAACTTCCTAAGTATTATAATGCCCCTATAAGATAACTAATATAACAAACTTTTAGCTAACTAAATTCCTGTCTACATCCTCAGGTTCTACAGAAACCCGCTGTGACAGGTACATAGGCATGAGGTTCAACTCCTCTGGCCTCTGCTTTCTTCCCAGTCCGTGGCAAGTAACTCTCTGCTCTTGTAATTTGACTTGAATATGCACTAAATACATACTCATCTGGCCCTCCTGCAGACTGTCTGTAGTACTGAGCATGCCCACAAAAGCCTCAGTATGCTCTGCTGCACTCATCAGAGTCAAGATGTTGAGTTTCAGCTACACCAAGACAGAAATTTAAATCTTTGTGAGAAAGAAGCACCATTTGTATTTCAGGGGCGGTTCCATGCCTCACTATGCCTCTGTATCCTGTCAGCACACTTCTACTTTGTAATTACCAACCCTTTCCTGCTTTGACTACCACTCAAAAGGCAGTGATACTCTGGAAACATGAGTACCATGTTGCTACAACTCTGAGTTTTGAGGATATCCCTTAATAAGGGGGCACCAGAGCTGGGTAAGAGGTCTCTGTGTGCTAAGGATCCAGAGACCTTATCCCTAGAATACTAAATCAGAATAGAGAGAGCTGGAAGTCAGAGTCCAAAGGCAGTGAACACACTTCTCACCTCTCCAGGAATAAGAGATCATATATTCTGGAGTCAAATATGAGTCATTCAGTCTGGCTCATACATCAGGCTCCAATATGGAAATATTTGGATACTGGTGTGGGGACAGAAAGACACATCCCACTGCCACCTTCACCAGCCCAAGAAATGCCTCTCGATCAGTGGTTCTCAATCTTCTTGACGCTGTGCCCCTTTAATAGAGTTCCTTGTATTGTGGTGACTCCAGCCATAAAATTATATCATTGCTACTGTAATTTTGCTATTTTCTGAATCAGTACAATAAATAAATTGATATGCAGGACATCTGATACTTGACACCTGTGGCATAGTCATTCTACCTCCTCCCCACAAAGAAATCATTACCCACAGGATGAGAACTGCTCTAGATTTTCAGAGAAATTCGGCTCAGGCCAAACCAAGGTTCATACCTTTGATGTCAAAAAGAGTTTCAGGACTAGGCAGTTTATAAAGCAGAGTTGGAGTTCTACTAAGATTTATTTGTATTATATTGAATTATATGTATTTATGTGGGTGTGTCTGTCTGTGGGTCTGTGTCTGTGAGTGCAGGTGCTTGCAGAGGTCACAAGAGGGTGTCAGATTGCTTCAGAGCTGGAAAACAGGCTTGAAGAGTTTGGATTTAGAATACAGGTGCCCCAGAAAGGTAGCAACGGAATATCATCATCCTCAAGAAAAACAAATTTAGCATTGTTTTCATCATTTAGGAACACATGCTAAGAAAATTATAACATCTCAAGAAAAATTTTAAAATGCTAGAATAAAATATTTGGGTGATGAGTACAGTAGTGTGTGATTCTGATTCCAGGACTGGGGAAGATATGGAAGGTCCAAGGAGGATATGAGTCCAAGACTGGTCTGGTCTGAAAAGGAGCTTCAGTCCAACCAAGGCTAACTAAAAAAACACTAAAAATTTAATATATTGATTATGTAAAATATAATATGCTATCAATATAGTAATGCAACATGTTAAATATAAATTATTATGTATACTATAAAATATGAGTCAATACAAATATAATTACATGGATTTTTAATTCAGTTATTTGAGATACTCAAGTGTGACTGTAGTTGTAGACAAGTATCTCCCAGATTTTCTGATGTCCGTCTTGTATGTTGCAGGATATTTGTTTACATGGCATGAAGATGTGACTATGTTTTGACTCACCTGCTGAAGGTACCTGAATGCTAATAAAATTAGCATTTTATTAATACCTTAATAAAACACGGAATAGCAAAAATCTTGGCAGAATAGATTAGGCAGGATTTCTGGGGAGAGAGGGGAACACTGTGAGTAAGAAAGGAGCTGCCAGCCATCCCAGCTTCCATCCAGAGGGCCCTCCCGAGTGGTGAGTTGATTCGGGCCACGGCAGGGGCCCGGCGAGGGGGAGCTAGGACTTTCCCCGACCCCATAGACCCCCAGGTCAGCCTGCTCTACCTGCTCCACCCTGCTAGCTTCCCGCCAGCCATCCCAGCTTCCATCCAGAGGGCCTTCGGAGTGGTGAGTTGATTCGGGCCCGCGGCAGGGGCCCAGCAAGGAGGAGCTAGGACTTTCCCCGACCCCATAGACTCCCAGGTCAGCCTGCCCTGCTGGCTCCACCCTGCTAGCTTCCCGCCAGCCATCCCAGCTTCCATCCAGAGGGCCTTCGGAGTGGTGAGTTGATTCGGGCCCGCGGCAGGGGCCCAGCAAGGAGGAGCTAGGACTTTCCCCGACCCCATAGACTCCCAGGTCAGCCTGCCCTGCTGGCTCCACCCTGCTAGCTTCCCGCCAGCCATCCCAGCTTCCATCCAGAGGGCCTTCCGAGTGGTGAGTTGATTCGGGCCACGGCAGGGGCCCGGCGAGGGGGAGCTAGGACTTTCCCCGACCCCATAGACACCCAGGTCAGCCTGCCCTGCTGGCTCCACCCTGCTAGCTTCCCGCCAGCCATCCCAGCTTCCATCCAGAGGGCCTTCCCGAGTGGTGAGTTGATTCGGGCCACGGCAGGGGCCCCGGCGAGGGGAAGCTAGGACTTTCCCCGACCCCATAGACTCCCAGGTCAGCCTGCCCTGCTGGTTCCACCCTGCTAGCTTCCCGCCAGCCATCCCAGCTTCCATCCAGAGGGCCTTCGGAGTGGTGAGTTGATTCGGGCCACGGCAGGGGCCCGGCGAGGGGGAGCTAGGACTTTCCCCGACCCCATAGACCCCCAGGTCAGCCTGCTCTACCTGCTCCACCCTGCTAGCTTCCCGCCAGCCATCCCAGCTTCCATCCAGAGGGCCTTCGGAGTGGTGAGTTGATTCGGGCCCGCGGCAGGGGCCCAGCGAGGAGGAGCTAGGACTTTCCCCGACCCCATAGACTCCCAGGTCAGCCTGCAGTGCTGTGTCCACACTGCTAGGCTCTCCCGCCTGCCATCCCAGCTTCCATCCAGAGGGCCTTCGGAGTGGTGAGTTGATTCGGGCCCGCGGCAGGGGCCCAGCAAGGAGGAGCTAGGACTTTCCCCGACCCCATAGACTCCCAGGTCAGCCTGCCCTGCTGGCTCCACCCTGCTAGCTTCCCGCCAGCCATCCCAGCTTCCATCCAGAGGGCCTTCCGAGTGGTGAGTTGATTCGGGCCACGGCAGGGGCCCGGCGAGGGGGAGCTAGGACTTTCCCCGACCCCATAGACACCCAGGTCAGCCTGCCCTGCTGGCTCCACCCTGCTAGCTTCCTGCCAGCCATCCCAGCTTCCATCCAGAGGGCCTTCCCGAGTGGTGAGTTGATTCGGGCCACGGCAGGGGCCCCGGCGAGGGGAAGCTAGGACTTTCCCCGACCCCATAGACTCCCAGGTCAGCCTGCCCTGCTGGTTCCACCCTGCTAGCTTCCCGCCAGCCATCCCAGCTTCCATCCAGAGGGCCTTCCGAGTGGTGAGTTGATTCGGGCCACGGCAGGGGCCCGGCGAGGGGGAGCTAGGACTTTCCCCGACCCCATAGACCCCCAGGTCAGCCTGCTCTACCTGCTCCACCCTGCTAGCTTCCCGCCAGCCATCCCAGCTTCCATCCAGAGGGCCTTCGGAGTGGTGAGTTGATTCGGGCCCGCGGCAGGGGCCCAGCGAGGAGGAGCTAGGACTTTCCCCGACCCCATAGACTCCCAGGTCAGCCTGCAGTGCTGTGTCCACACTGCTAGGCTCTCCCGCCTGCCATCCCAGCTTCCATCCAGGTACAAATTTCTATATTTCTCCCCTCCCACTGAGGCCATAAAATTTCCCCAGTTCAGCTGCCTTGCACACTGGGCCTGCTCTGTAGGGGCATCCCGGAAAGAGGGAGTGCCTGTGCTTCAATACCCTGCCTGGGGAAAGGTAGGCATTCTGTCAGTGAACTCCCTGCCCAACAAGGGAACCTGACCCGATACCAGAAGTTCCAATAGAGAGCATTGGATCAAAGAGATGGGCAGACGCCAAGGCAAGACCTCCTCCAACAATCTGAAAAACAACATGAAAATATCAGATCCCAACGACCCTACAACAGAAGGATTTGAGCACTCTAACCCAGATGAAGTGGAAAAAAGTGCCATTATGAAAGCAATAGAGTCCCTTAAACAGGATATGAATAACTCCCTTAAGGAACTGGTCGAGAAGTATAACAAAAAGTTTGAAGAAATGAGTATAGAAATGGATGAGAAATATAACAAAAAGTTTGAAGAAATAAGTAAATCCGTGAGTGATACCCTGAGAAACCAAGAAAAAACAATCAAACAAGTAAAGGAAACAGTCCAAGAATTGAAAACTGAAATGGAGGCAATGAAGAAAACACAAAACGAGAACCGGCTGGATATGGAAAACCTAGGTAAACGAGCGGAGACTACAGAATCAAGCATAACCAATAGAATACAAGAGATAGAAGAACGAATCTCAGATTCTGAAGATACCATAGAGAAAATAAATGCTCTGGTCAGAGAAAACGGCAAATCCAACAAATTCTCTTCACAAAACATTCAGGAAATCTGGGACACAATAAAAAAACCAAATCTAAGAATAATAGGGATTGAAGAAGGAGAAGAACTGCAGATCAAAGGCCCAGAAAATATATTCAACAAAATTATAGAAGAAAACTTTCCCAACCTAAAGAACGATATTCCTATGAAGGTTCAAGAAGCATACAGAACACCGAATAGATTGGATCAGAAAAAAACATCCCCGCGTCATATAATAATCAAAACACAAAACATAAATATTAAAGAAAAAATTTTAAGAGCTGCAAAGGAAAAAGGTCAAGTAACTTATAAAGGTAAACCTATCAGGCTTACACCGGATTTCTCTATGGAAACCATGAAAGCCAGAAGATCCTGGATAGAGGTACTGCAGAAACTAAGAGACCATGGATGCAAACCCAGACTAATATACCCTGCCAAGCTACTGTTCACTATCAACGGAGAAAACAAAATATTCCAGGATAAAAACAAATTTAAACAATACGTAGCTACTAATCCAGCCTTACAGAGAATATTAGAAGGAAAATCACTACCGAAGGAATCCAACATTCCCAACACGGCCTACAATAACTCGAACATCTAGCGACCATTCACAAGCACAAATTAAAGAAGAAAAACACATATACTCTACTACCTAACAAAAAAAAAAATGACCGGAGTCAACAACCACTGGTCATTAATATCACTTAATATCAATGGACTCAATTCACCTATAAAGAGGCACAGACTTAGAGATTGGATACGAAAACAGGATCCAACATTCTGCTGTTTACAAGAAACACACCTCAACCACAAAGACAGACACCTACTCAGAGTAAAGGGTTGGGAAAAGGTTTTCCAAGCAAATGGACCTAAGAAACAAGCGGGCGTGGCCATTCTAATATCTAACAAAATCGACTTCAAACTAAAATCAATCAGAAGAAATGGAGATGGACATTTCATACTCATAACTGGAACAATTCATCAGGAGGAAGTCTCAATCCTGAATATCTATGCTCCTAATATAAAGGCACCCACATATGTAAAAGAAACTCTTCTAGAACTCAAGGCGGTCATCAAACCACACACACTAATAGTAGGAGACTTCAACACTCCTCTCTCACCAATGGACAGGTCAATCAGACAGAAACCAAACAGAGAATTGAGAGACCTATTGGAGGTATTGAATCAAATGGACTTAACAGACATCTATAGAACACTCCACCCAAATAGGAAAGAATATACCTTTTTCTCTGCAGCTCATGGAACCTTCTCGAAAATTGACCACATACTCGGTAACAAAGTAAACTTCCACAGATACAAAAAAATATTAGTAACTACCTGTGTCTTGTCAGATCACCATGGACTAAAATTAGAATTCAACAACAATGCTCCCCCCAGGAAGCCAACAAACTCATGGAAACTGAACAGTCAACTACTAAATCACCCCTGGGTCAAGGAAGAAATAAAGAAAGAAATTAAACTCTTCCTTGAATTTAATGAAAACAAAGACACAACATACTCAAACCTATGGGACACAATGAAAGCAGTGCTAAGAGGAAAGTTCATAGCACTAAGTGCCCAATTAAAGAAAGCGGAGAAAGCACACATTGGAGAATTAACAGCACAATTGAAAGATCTAGAAAAAAAAGAAGCTGATTCACCCAGGAGGTCTAGAAGACTGGAAATAATCAAACTGAGGGCTGAAATCAACAAAATAGAAACAGAGAAAACAATCCAAAGAATCAATGAATCAAAAAGCTGGTTCTTGGAGAAAATCAACAAGATTGACAAACCCCTAGCCAAGTTAATCAAACGGCAGAGAGAGAACATGCAAATTAATAAGATCAGAAATGAAAAGGGGGACATAACCACAGACACAGAGGAAATTCAGAGAATCATTAGATCTTACTATGAAAGTTTATATGCCACAAAGTTGGAAAATGTAAAAGAAATGGACATTTTTTTAGATAAGTACCATATACCAAAGTTGAACCAAGACCAGGTGAACAATCTAAATAGACCTGTTAGTCGCGAAGAATTAGAAGCTGTTATCAAAAATCTCCCTACCAAAAAAAGCCCAGGACCAGATGGTTTCAATGCAGAATTCTACCAGAACTTCCAGGAAGAGCTAATACCTATACTCCTTAACGTATTCCACAATATAGAAACAGAAGAGTCATTGCCTAACTCCTTTTATGAAGCTACAGTTACCCTAATACCAAAACCACACAAAGACACAACCAAGAAAGAGAATTACAGGCCAATCTCACTCATGAACATCGACGCGAAAATTCTCAATAAAATACTGGCAAACCGAATCCAAGAGCACATTAGAAAAATTATCCATTATGATCAAGTCGGCTTCATTCCAGAGATGCAGGGCTGGTTCAACATACGCAAATCTATCAATGTAATCCATCATATAAATAAACTGAAAGAAAAAAACCATATGATCATCTCACTAGATGCTGAAAAAGCATTTGACAAAATTCAACACCCATTTATGATAAAGGTGTTGGAGAGACTGGGGATACAAGGATCATACCTAAATATAATAAAAGCAATATACAGCAAGCTGACAGCTAACATCAAACTGAATGGAGAGAAACTCAAAGCCTTTCCACTAAAATCAGGAACGCGACAAGGCTGTCCACTCTCTCCATACCTCTTCAATATAGTGCTTGAAGTTCTAGCAATAGCAATAAGACAAAATAAGGAGATCAAGGGGATTCGAATTGGAAAGGATGAAGTTAAACTTTCGTTATTTGCTGACGATATGATAGTATACATAAGTGACCCCAAAAACTCTACCAAAGAACTCCTACAGCTGATAAACACCTTTAGTAACGTGGCAGGATACAAGATCAACTCCAAAAAATCAGTGGCCCTCCTATACACAAAGGATAAAGAAGCAGAGAGGGAAATCAGAGAAGCATCACCTTTCATGATAGCCACAAATAGCATAAAATATCTTGGGGTTACTCTAACCAAGGAAGTGAAAGACCTATTTGACAAAAACTTTAAGTCTTTGAAGAAAGAAATTGAGGAGGATACCAGAAAATGGAAAGACCTCCCCTGCTCTTGGATTGGGAGAATCAACATAGTAAAAATGGCAATTCTACCAAAAGCAATCTATAGATTCAATGCAATCCCCATCAAAATCCCATCAAACTTCTTCACAGACCTTGAGAGAACAATAATCAAGTTTATATGGCAAAACAAAAAACCCAGGATAGCCAAAACAATCTTATATAATAAAAGAACTTCTGGAGGCATTACCATCCCTGACTTCAAACTCTATTATAGAGCTACAGTATTGAAAACAGCTTGGTATTGGCATAAGAACAGAGAAGTCGACCTATGGAATCGAATAGAAGACCCAGATATTAACCCACAAACTTATGAACACCTAATTTTCGACAAGGGAGCTAAAGGTATACAATGGAAGAAGGAAAGCATCTTTAACAAATGGTGCTGGCATAACTGGATGTCAACCTGTAAAAAAATGAAAGTAGATCCATATCTATCACCATGCACAAAAATCAAGTCCAAATGGATTAAAGACATCAACATTAATCCGTCCACTTTGAACCTGATAGAAGAGAAAGTGGGAAGTAGTCTACAAGATTTAGGCACAGGAGGCCTCTTCCTAAGCAGGACCCCAGCAGCACAGACAATAAGAGAAACAATGAATAAATGGGATCTACTGAAACTGGGAAGCTTCTGTAAAGCAAAGGACACTGTCAGTAGGACAAAAAGGCTGCCTTCTGACTGGGAGAAGATCTTCACCAACCCCTCATCAGACAAAGGTCTGATCTCCAAAATATACAAAGAACTCAAGAAACTAGGCACTAAAACTCTAATTAACCCAATTAAAAAATGGGGTACTGAACTTAACAGAGAATTCACAACAGATGAACTTCGAATGGCCAGAAGACACTTAAGGTCATGCTCAACCTCCTTAGCGATCAGGGAAATGCAAATCAAAACCACTTTGAGATACCATCTTACACCTGTCAGAATAGCTAAAGTCAAAAACACCAATGATATCCTATGCTGGAGAGGATGTGGGGTGAGGGGAACACTCATCCATTGTTGGTGGGAATGCAAACTCGTGCAGCCACTGTGGAAATCAGTGTGGCGGTTTCTCAGAAAACTGGGAGTCAACCTCCCTCAGGACCCAGCAATTCCACTCTTGGGAATATACCCTAAAGATTCCCGATCATACTACAAAAGCATTTGTTCTACTATGTTCATAGCAGCACTATTTGTAATAGCCAGAACCTGGAAACAGCCTAGGTGCCCCTCAATAGAAGAATGGTTAAAAAAGGTGTGGAACATATACACATTAGAGTTTTACTCAGCGGTAAAAAACAATGACATCTTGAATTTTGCATGCAAATGGATGGAAATAGAAAACGCTTTACTGAGTGAGGTAAGCCAGACCCAAAAAGAGGAACACGGTATGTATTCACTCATAAGTGGATTCTAACCATAATTAAAGGTCTTTGAGCCTATTATTCGTGATCCTAGAGAAGCTAAATAAGAAGATGAACCTGATGAAGATTATTTAGCTATCCACCAGGAGGTAGGAAATAGACAAGAGTCCCAGGTAACCTCGGGTGCATGGTGGGGAGGGAGGGTCGATGGAAGGGGAGAAGGTTAGAGAGAAGGGAGTAGGGGAAGAAAGGGGAAAGCTTGGTGGCCTGGGATGGGGGGGGAGGGAGGAAGGATGAATATGGAATCAGGGAAGATTATATTTCAACTAAGGGAGTCATTTTAGGGTTTACAGGAGACTTGATTATATATGGGATCCCAGGTCCAAGGAGAGATCCCCCAGATTGCTCTCTGGACAGAGGAGTGGGTGCCTGAATCGGCCGTGGCCCATGTCCATACTGATGTATATTTTGCTTATCACCATAGATCCTGCATCTGACGAAGGACGGCGATACAGTCGGTGACCCATATTGCAGCACCGGACTGAGCCCCCCGAGGTCCAAATGAGGAGCAGAAGGAGGAATAACATGAAAAACGAAATCAGTACTGCGAGGGATGCTATCACCCACTGATACAAGGGAACGGATCTGATGAGAGTTTACCAAGGCCAGTTGGACTGGGACTGAAAGAGGACGTGATCTAACCAGACTCTCCGAATTTGGCCGGATTCTCTGACTGTGGCTGACCCGAAGTCTTTCTGAAAAGCCATTGACTATGACACTGGGACCTGTTTCCTCTACATATAATGGATTTTGGGGATCCAGTCTGTTTGGACACTCACCTTCCTGGACCTGGAGGGAGGGGGAAGGAACTGGAACTTCCCACAGGGCAGGAAACCCTGACTGCCCTGGGGGACGAAGAGGGAGGAGGAGGGGGAGTAGGGGGAGTGGGAGGGTGTTGGGAGGGGGGGTGGAAATGGAAACTTTTATAACTTAATAAAATTTACTAAAAAAAAAAAAAAAAAAAAGAAAGGAGATGCCAGGGTTGTTGTTATGGCATAAGTGGGACCCTGGTGGGTCCCATTTGGGTGAGGGAGGACTGGGCTAGACAGACCTTTGTGGTGAGTTCTTTGGCAGGTGTGTCCAAACTGTGTCGGGTGACAAATACACCATGCAAACAGAGTTTGAGTGTGAAGTTCTATGAAATGAAGAGAATAGGAAGGAAAGAGCAGCCTGGGTACATCCTGGCCATCCCAAGGTGCTAGTCTGTGTGCAGGTGTGAAGGTCCTTTTGAGAGACAAGCTCTGTGCACTCTCTTCTCTCTTCCTTTTCTATCTTTCTCTCTGTGAGGCAGCTCTCTGTGGGTGGCCGGGAGCTGCGCAGGAAACATAGCCTCCTCCTCTTAATACCACAATTTTGGTTTTAACAGTTAAACCTAGCCTTTTATGTCCAAGTCATTTCATCAGTTCTTAGCCAATATAGCAATTCAAGGTGGGTTCCACTATGATAAGCAAATAGATGATGGAGGGAAGGGCGAGAAAGAGAAATGGAGGGGTTCATGTGCTATTGAAAGAGACAGATCTGCAGAAACGAAGGAAGTTGGGAGCAGGCTGATGTGGGTGGCCTGTTTGCCACTCTGAACCAGGTTGACTTCTTGGCCTATATTTCCACCAAAGGCCACAAAGATGCTCTGGGTATTGGCCACTACCTGTGGCCATTTTGGTGTTGAAGGGCCATACTGCTGCCAGGACTATGTTGGCCTGAGTGGCCTATGCTGCCACCAGGGGACGTGATGTTTTTTTAGTTAGCCTTGGTTGGACTGAAGCTCCTTTTCAGACCAGGCCAGCCTTGGACTCATATCCTCCTTAGACCTTTCATGTCAGGCTCCATGACTTTACAGCAGTCAGGGTCTGTGTTGAATTTCATGATTACAGTAACCTAGGATAACTGGGTTCTGGTCATTTATCTGACAACACACTGATGTCCGAGAGCCATGCTGCCTCTGGTACCATGCTGATCTGAGTGTCATGTGCTATCCAGGGCTATACCTCAGATATTGCATACGACCATTTCTGGGTTTGTGATAATGTTTCTTGGCTTCTGTTACCACCGGAGGATGTGTAAATACCCAGGGTCTGGCCTGGCACCTGAGGCCAAGTAGGGGTCTGAGGGTCATGCAGCAGCTTGGGGTCATACAAATCTGAGTGTCCTACACTGATACTCAGGGTCATGGTGACATCTGTGCCCTGGCTACAGGTGAGGACCTTGTCTAAGTCTTGGCCCTACTGAAGACAGAGTCTTTTGATGTGTCTAAACTGAGGACAGGCTGGTGTTGTGCCCAGATCACGAAGCCCAGAGAGAGACCACCAGAGAGGCCCAGACTGTAATAAGCAAGGTTTAATCAGCACAATACAAACATGTTTGGAACTCATCTCCATCCCCATTACAACAAGATAGAGAGGAGTTGTATCTCCTCTGTGAGGTAAGCTTTTAAAGGCATAACTACAAAGAGAATCTTTGAAGATGCTTTGGCACAGGTACAAGGACTTTTGCTCCCTCCCATTCTGTTAAGTCAGCTTTTTCCTTGTTTTTAGAGCAAGGCCACTGTTCTTGAGTTAGGCCATATTTATCAGCCTATACCAGGTGGCTGGCTGAGCTGAGCTACGTGACCTTGTGCTCTTAATCTCCTGGGTGGGAGAGGGGAAAGCCATTATCTTCCTGGGAAAACATTCTGCTAGGAAATTTCTTCTTGCCCCTTTGAGAATAAGAGGTGAGTGTCCCACAGACTTAAGCTAATTAGGATACGATAATTATTGAATATATTTGTTCTTATTGTATATAATTTTGTATTAGGCTTAGAACTCTCTTATTTAAGAATAAAGGGGGAGGTGCTACTGGAAGTCTTACATCTAGTGGCCTTTTATACTATAATAAGCCAACATAAAGCATGTGTCTTCCCTCTTTCTGGTTGCAGGATTATGTTTCTGTTCTCCGTTCAAGTAGAGGATTCTGATTTTTGAGTTTACCCTTAAATAAATAACCATCTATTTCTCAATTCTGAGCTAGTAGCATCCTTTCACACCTGGGCACATCTTTAGAGGCAAAAAGGGCCAATAAAGACAGGGGTTATGATTTCTAAAAGGAGAGAAGGGAAGTTTATATCTTAAATTACATTTGTGTGGCTAGTTAAAATAGAATATTGTAATCAAATAATTGTAGAAAAAGGGAAGGAAATGTGGCAACACTGTGCACTTTTAAAGCACATTTTTATGCTTCTGCAGTGACTTAGAACACAGTGCTGTGGAAACCATGGCAACCAGAGTAAACTTCTGAAGAAAAACAAGTGGCATTTTATCTACATTAGCAATTTTGTCAAACATTAGCTGATTAAAGGGGACCTCTCAGCTCTAGAGATGAAATCTAAAGTGTCTAGATCAAAGGAAAAATTTATGGCTGTGTAGTATAAAATCCAGAGGCTTAGGCATCCAGTCTGGGACAAAGCTGTGGAGATTTGTTCCCACTGATGCCCTAGTGCAAAGAAATTCCTTTCTCCAGGACAGATTAACTCATCCATAGCTTTTTACTGTATCTGTAAGGGTAAAGGCACAAACAGTTAATTAATTTCCTAGACTAAGGTCTTGGATCAATAAAGCCGAGGTGAAGGTAAAATGAGGTTGACCTCTTCTAACTCAATTGTGGGAGAAGTAAAGGTACCCAGTATATATTCTATATATCAGAATTATACATGCTAATTCAAAGTCATCTTCCTGATTAACCATAGATATGTGTGCCCAATATAAGGAGTGCTTTCATGAGATAAATACACAGGCAGTAAAAACACCCAAAGCTCTTCTTAGGGAAGAAATGATGTTTTTTTGGGAAGAGATCAAGTAACTCATAAGAGAAATTCCAGACAGGATCAACTGGTTTCCATAACCAATAATTCCACCATCTTCCCAGTTGGAGCTCCTTACAAGAGAATCACTCATCTGGTAGGTTGGACTATTGAGCACTAGTTTCTTGTATCTCTCATGGTCCTTGACAGCAAGTAAGCATGGACTACTTACTACAAGGAGGGTCCATAACTCAGATAAAATTATGACCCTGCTAATGGCCTCTCATCTTCCCATAGTCATAGGACTATATCCACTATGTTCATATAGTCATAATCCACTGTCTGTTGCACCAAGCAGACAATTTCACCATCTCCAAGGGAAATAACTGGACCAAAGAGGTGACTAGAGCCATGTGACTCTCAGAGTCCTGGATTCGTGTCATACATCATAGGAATCCTTACTTTACAACTCACATCCTTATGACCATCCCCAGACACTGGAAAATTCTGTCCCACCTGGACCAGCTCTTTCACCATTACAGGCAGGCTTTGTCTCATTTCATTAAAACCTATTTACTACTAACCACTGAGGGTTTTCTTTACTAATGTCTATCACTGCTTCTTGGACAAAATGTTAAACCTCTAATCTCAGCTGCAGGCATCAGAATCTTCCTTTCCACTCCCATCAAGTCAGGGAATCTCTACCTTCCTGGAGAGACATTCTATCAGTCAATCTGTCATACATCTTTGATAGAGTCCAATTAATAATTCAACAGTACAAATTCTTTCAAATAATGTTTTAGCACCCACTGTCATTGATTGTGTTTTTATGTGCCAAATCAGCTGTATCCTTCTTCAGAGTACTAAACCTTCCTTGAAATAAATTACTATTAGTCTGTACCATGTCTAAAGGTGCCTAAGTTGACTGAGTTTTGTTAGTTAGATTGTTTGTATCCTTTTTCAGATTTCTGACCATTTTGTCAAGAAGCTTGGTATCAATGTGTAAAGACTGTATCATGTCTAAAAGTACCTCAGTTGATTGAGTTTTTTCCATTAAGTTGGTCATATCTTTCTTCAGATTTCCTACCTCTCTTTTGAGAAGTCTGGTGTCACTCTGGAAAGACTGTTCTATTTCTAAAAGTGCCTCATTCTGAGCCCTATTGTCAAACCATATTTTTAAGAAAAATATATTGAGGATAAGACTAATCCCCAGAATCAAAAATAGTGATGTAGAAGGGACATCATATAAATCTTGTAAAACCTCGTACATGGTGTAAGTAAAGAGGCTTATTGAAACCTTAGGTGATTAGGTTATCTAACATATTGCCCTTTTACATGAGAAACTTATGATTTGTATTTTGGATATTAAATCTTGCCTGTGGTTTACTTAGCTGGATTAGTTGCAATAACCGGTGTCAGTGGCCACCTACAAACAAACCTCTAATCTGGGCTTAGAGTTGCTCCTGAAGTCATGTGACTGGTCTGAATCTGATTTTAGAGTAAAATGCTGAAAGATATGTTTAGATTAAGAATATTTATTTAATAGAAATCATAGACCATGTATACCACAGTGGGTCCTGATCGGTCAGCATTCACAGGAGCACAGGGATAACAAATAACAGAAGGGACCCAGGAAAGCGTATTATCCCATCTGAGTTTTCACATGGTGCATGGCAATGGTGCACAGTCACCAGGGCAAGCAAACAGGGACTGGAAGCCGCTCTGAGGTGTGTAATGATAATATGTAAGATAATGTAAAGAACCGCAGCTGATCTTTAGCAAGAAAAGCTGCTGCTGTACAAGAATTCTATATCAAAATGAACTTTTGTCTCTGTATATAGGCCACGGTCAAGGTGGACTGAACTGGGTGGCATGCAGTAGAGCCTGGGTTTCAAAAACCAAACAGTGGGCACCAAATGATGATGGAAGTCACAAAGTGATCCTATACCAGATCAGAATTATGAATAATAAAAGGGTTATCCATTTAAGGGAAAAACCTTACAGATCACTGTCCTTAGATAACAGTCCTCTGCGTGAACAGGAACAGAATCTAGCAGCTGGAAGTGGGAGCCGGAAGCAAGAGAGTGGGCATGTGCTTTACAACTACACTTAGAGTATCAGAGACGACGCACAAATGGGCTGGTATCTTAAAGGCTATTGGCTGAAGGAATGGAATATGCTTCCACAGCACCCTGCCTTTCCAACCCCCTCATACAGGGCCACATGTTCTATCCAGTAGTCAAAAGTCCAGTCCTCCCAAACCCCAACAAAAGTAGAAAGCCAACATCCTTTTCCTTACTCACATACTGCTACCTACCTCCTAGTTACCCTCTACATTTTGCACTCCTGCTCCCAGATTTTCTGATTTAAAAGTAAACCTCTTAATTTTGAAATAAACCACTAATTGTTTATAATGCTACAACTTGACTTTGCATTCTACAGATTAGGATTATGCTCTAGGTCTCAAGACCACTAAAAAAACTAGACACTTGAATACTCCTTCTAATCTTCTTGCCTCTAGTAATATTGGTAAGTTGTAACTGCTGTAACTGATTGGGGAAACTATATTTCCAAGTTAACTTATATGTCTAATTTAGATATACCTGACAAGTAATGTCACCCTAATTCTCAAGCGCCTTTATAGATTTGACAGTATGGCAGTTAATTAAAAAGCTTCTTATGATAGAGAGACATGCCAGCTCCTGCTGCATTCTGTGGCTTCTCCAAGAAGATCCAAGGCCACAGAAAAACTTCCTCCTGGAGGTTTGCTTTAGATGTGGTAAATTCAACCACATATCAATAATTATCTTTCATCTCATCAGCTGCTTGGACTCTTCCTAGACTAGACAACAGTCAGGGAGTTGGTCATTTTATCCTGCCAAGACAGGTAAGGTGATCTTTCAAGATCCCTGTCCTTCACAAACATCAGTAGCTAAAGGCAAATACTGCTTCTGAGAATTGTTTTTGCCAAATACCATGGAGAGACTTCAGGTTGCCTAGTTAGATGAAAAACTGTCTCACCTCTACTCATTTATTTATCCCTCATTAAATGTCTGATGGCATTTAATGACTAGAGTGCTTGTAGCTCATTTATTTATTAGTTAAATTTCCTGCTAAAAGTAAAGGCAGATATGCCTTTTTCATAGTAGGCTTCAAGTCCACAGGCTTCAAGTACAGGATTAGCAGGTTTCAGATATAACTTCAGAGATTCAGAGTTTTAATTTTCCTCTGACTGTTTTCTAAAATACTCATGCCTTTAAACCTAAAACCATAGCATTTTGCTATGAAACAAAGATATAAATTTGTTTCAGTTGTTTTACAGACGCCTGCAGGTTCTTGCACAGGTCCACTCTTCCTGCTAGTCTCATGCCAAGGCCAACTTGCACAGGGTCCTCCATAAACTGCCAGCACCTGTACCAGCTTCTGGGACTTCACTATTGGTACCAACTCTCTGGGCTCAAGTGGGCACCTATTAAAGATACTTGGTCTGTTCATCAGCTGGGATCCAATATCCTTTAGTTATCCAAGATATCCCAATGAAGGATCTATCTGCTCTTCTTCCTGGTACATTCATCTTTGACAGTACAACTCGGACTGGTATGAATAATCTATTTTTATTTTTTACCTGCTTGCTTTTTCTGTTTCCTCATGAAATAAATGCCCAAGGTCTCCAGGATGACTGTTAACTGGATGCTCCTCCACTCACACCTCCTGTTGAGTGTGAGCCCACCAACTCCTGACTTCCCTTCTCTATATCTTTCCATGCTCACAGAAAGCAGCCAGACTTCAACTGACATCCAAATACCGAAATCATGTAAGATGTTCTGTTGGAAACTCCACCCCAGCCCCTGGCATCCACATACCCAAAAAGTCTGGAACATTCAGGTAGAAACTCCACCCCAAGCCCCCTTCCCCATTTCTGTCCAAGCCATGCTACATTCCAGAAAATCTGCCAAATGATGATCTCCTCCCCAAAAGATGCTTAGTTGCACTCCCACAGGGATTACAGCTGCCCCCAGAAAACAGATGAGTGGTTTTCCAGACTTCCTTTTTCATGTCCTCTCTGTGGGGCTAGAAAATCACCCAGGAGTGTTGTATTCATTAAACCTGGGCTTCTTCCAATTCAGTTTGATTTGGTCTGACTTGGATTGCTGAGTCTGCAGAGAGGATGATCTGGGTGCAGAAACATTTTTCCACCTCTTTCCTCCCAGTTACAATCACCCTCCTCTTCCCCATAAACAAATGGGGTCCTTTGGGGTTATCATTGCTACTTGTGGTTTGAAAGAAAATGGCCCCCAAAGGGGCACTACTTAGAAATATGGCTTTGTTGGATTATGTGTGGCCTTCTTGGCAGAATTATGTCCTTGTGGCAGTGGCATTTAAGTTAGAGTATATGCTCAAGCCATGCCTAGTATCTCAATTCACCTGTTGTCAATTGTTCAAGATGTAGGACTCTAAGCTCCAGAACCATGTGTGCCTGCACATTTGCATGTCCCAACATGATGATAAAGGACTAAACCTCTGAAACTGTGAGCCAAAACCTCAAATATTTTCCTTCATAAGAGTTCTCACGATCATGGTATATTTTGACAGCAATAGAAACCCTAACTAAGACAAAAATATAATAGTGGTTTCCAAGATCAATACAAGTGTAGTTGCCAGGATACAGTGAAGTTTGCATTCTATACAGGCTACTAACAGTTAATATCTAATACCAATTGTCCTATCAAGCCTTCATGCTTCCTTGACTACTAAGAGAACATACAGAAAAACATAAAGCTGCCTGAACACTTTACTGCCTGAGAGTGCATTTGTTTCTTAGAAACTAGAAAGCACATTGTGACCCAGGAGCCATGGACTCAAACCTGAAAAACCTAAGGCACATGACTCTCAAGACAGCTAGGCCAAGCCAATCCATAGTTTTCTACATACTCCCTCCTTCTTTGTTTACCTTTGATAAACAATCAAGTCAGGAAAGGAGAAAACATTATTTGAGTACTTCCTACTGATTGGGGGCATCAAAGTTCTTGGGGCAAACTTGACCTGGACTATCAGGGTATATTTAGGTTTCACAGGCTTCTGGTTTCATAACCAGGGGCTTAAAATCCTGTGATGGCAACTATTTAAAAGTCTGGGTAGAAATCTTTTGAATCTGCTATTGAAGAATGTCAACAAGAAGTTTACAAGTCAGGGTTATAATTAAATTTTCTTAATTTATATTTTTAAAAAGGAGATAAGGGGTGTTAAGAAAGGCAGTATGTGGACCAAGTAGTGGTGGCACATACTTTAATCCCAGAACTCAGGAGGTAGAGGCATGCAGATCTCTATCAGTATGAGGCCAACCTGGTCTGTAGGAACTAGTCCCAGGACAGGCTCCGTAACTACAGAGAAATCCTTTCTCAAAAAACAAAACAAAAAAAGTGGGGAGGGTCTCTAATCTTATTTTGGATTGCTAACCATTCATCTGTCAGAGGTATCAGAACTGTTCCTTACATTTTTTGAGCTCTATCTGGAGTTGTTGGATCTTATCTCATGGGATCTGCAAGTTTACATAGTATCTGGGTACCAGAACATAGGGGATTTGAAAGAAATTTCCAAGACTATCCAGGAAGAGAGATAGCTCTTGGGAGATGTTCCCTGAAGATAAACACCCTGAGAGATGTTTGAGAGACACCTTTCTCTAATTTGGCAGCCACGGACAAGCCCTCATTATCTGGATTCTACAGATTTGGGGTCCTGAATATCCTAGAATGATGACAAGAGACATTTCCCTAGTTCCTTGGAGGGCAACCCCAGGAGGTTCCCTCTGAAATAGACAGTTTCTCAGAGAGTCCTCGCTGGTAGAATGATACAAGTCCAAGGGCACTAATTGATGTGGGAGGTGATATGTTGCTGTGAGTATGTTTTATTGCCATTGGTTAAAAACAAAGCTGCTTTCAGCCAATGGCTTAACAAAGTAAAGTCAGGCTGAAAGAGATATATAGAGAAAGTAGACAGAGTCAGAGAGAAGCCACGTAGAGCCAGGCAGAGGTAGACAGCTCCACTGAAGCCCACTGAAACTTTTTCCATAGGCTACAACCTTGTGGTGATGCACAGATTAATGGTAATAAGTTAGTTTTGGATATAAGTGTATTGCTACTTATATCCAAAGTATAAAGATATACTTATACTTATAAGTATACAATACTTAAGTTATTGACAAATAGTATTGCAAATAATACAGTTTCTGAGTGATTATTTTGAGTCTAAGTGACCAGGAAGTGAACCAGCAACCTCTGCCAACAACTAATGCCTTGTTAACTGTGAGTAGCTTTGCCTTCCAATCTCTCTAAATGTTCTCTTTATATAATTTTTTTCTCTTACTAAGGGTCAGAAAAATCTACAATACAGCAGTTAATTGTTTAAATTTACATCTCAAAAGAAAATAGTAATAAATGAACCAGTCAGCCTAACAAACAATGACAGACACTGAAGACTTATTCTCTTCCTTCAAGACAAAACTCTGCTACTATGACATTTAGGTTAAAAAAAAGTCAATCACCAAAATACTATAATCTTATCTGGCTTCCTCTGTGTAGCCTAACTTTTTTAAGCATCCTTCTTGGCCTCCTGAGGAAGCCAACAAGGGTTGATAAAGGTTCCCAAGCTCTCCCCCAGCTTTCCAGGGGCCAGCAGCTAGAATCCCTGCCTGCTCCAGTTTTCATTGCTTTGTCTCACTGGAAACTAAAAGTTATCTTGTCCTTCAGCTTGGAGCTCTGTCAGCTCCTCAAATTTCAAAACTGACTTCACTGACTGGGAGACAGACAATACCTGCTTCTTTAGGCTATCAAATGATTGACAAATTCAAATGATAATTCTGCACCATTCATAAACTACTTTCTAGGCTGTTTCTTCTATCCTGCACTAAAAATCTGTCTCTCCCTCTCTTTATCTATTTATGGATGAGGCTACCTGAGCTCCTGGTCTGCTTGCAAAATCTTAGGGCCGTGCAGGAGCTACCAGTTATAGCATCCAAAACCCAGTCATAGGAGTAAGGGCATATTCTCCAGATTGTAAACATTCTAGATGGTTTTTCAGTTCGATTGGAGATGTCCATGCAAGCTAGATAAATTTTACTGTATAAATGTTTATTAACTCTTTGCATCTTTGCTCTCTGCTTTTATTTTGGCCTGAGTCTTTGCTGCCCCCTCCTGTTCTCTGCCTCTACTGTCCTTCTTTCCTCTATACCATGTTTAAAGAGTCTACTGCCCACGGTGGGCTGTTTCATCTAAAAATCTTGTCTGTCTTCCTGTTAAAATGTCCATTTGAATGGAAATGTGGCTCCATGTGCTTGATTTTTGACTGGTTTTTGAATGCTGCAAGGAAGGGAAGCTTGTTGGTTCCCAGCTGCCCAGCTATCTTAGACCCAAAATAATCACACAGAAACTGTATTATTTAAATCACTGCTTGGCCCATTAGTGCTAACTTTTTATTGGCTAACTTTTACATCTTAGTTTAACCCATTTCTATTAATCTGTGTATTATCCCATGACTGCAGCTTACTGGCTAAAGTTTAGGTGTCCGGTCTCGGGTGGGGCTCCAGAGTATCTCTCTGACTCCGCATTCTCTCCCCAGCATACAGCCTAGCTTTCTCTGCCTAGTTCTGTTCTTCCCCGCGATAGATTCAAAGTAGTTCTTTATTTATTAATTAATAAAAGCAAAACATAGACAGAAGGGCCTCCCACACCAAATGTCAATTTGTGTGATTTGTATGTTTTGCTGGCAGCATTTAAGATGTGTAGGCAGGCGTTGGATGACGATACAGATGGAGGCCCGCGTTGGAGCACCGAACTGAGCCCCCCACGATCCAAACGAGGAGCAAAAGGAGGAAGAAAATGACGAAGGACTGCGAGGGATACTATCACCCACTGACACAAGGGGTCGGATCTAATGAGAGTTTACCAAGGCCAAATGGACCGTGACTGAACGAGCATGTGATCCAACCAGATTCTCTGAATGTGGCTGGATTTTCTGAATGTGGCTGACCTGCAGTCTTTCCGAGAAGCCATTGACAATGACACTGGGACTGGTTTCCTCTGCATATACTGGATTTTTGGGATCCAGTCTGTTTGGATGCTCACCTTCCTGGACCTGGAGTGAGGGGGGAGGAACTTGGACTTCCCACAGGGCAGGAGACCCTGACTTCCCTTGGTGACAAAGAGGGAGGAGGAGAGGGAGGGGGGGAGTGGGAGGGCGTTGGGAGGAGGGGCGTAAATGGAAACTTTTTATAATTTAATAAAATTACAAAAAAAAAAAAGATGTGTAGGCAGTTGACTGACTGTTTCCTTTATCTGATTCCCAATTTTCATCTGACTGCTGTTTGAAATAAACCTTTGTCTCTTTTCATTCATACAACAGCTATTTTGTTTTCTTTAATACACCTATTATATTTCATGATGAACTATTTTTTATGGTTAAAGAGTTTCATGTCAATACTAAGAGAACATTAATTTAAAATTGTTATTTTTAAATTAAATATAAGAGGGATGAAACATAAAATTCTAGATCTATAAAGACAACTAACTTATAAACTGTTAATAATAAATTTGCTTAAATTGAAACTATTGAGGATAATTAGGAATGCAGGTTGAAGTATGTTAAGTAATATACATAATTCCTTACTTAACTCCCTGGCATTTAAAATGTTTAAGTTTTCCATATTAGACAAAACTGTGCCATGTCTCTTACTTGCTGCAAGGGTTTTGTTCAAATTACACTTTTGGATCATTTAGATTAGATTAGATTTCTTATACCAGATCTAAAAATCATTTACCTTGCTACCAAATTCCAAATAGAGGAGAGCTCACCAAACTGGATTCAAAGTAACTTTTTATTATTCCTTTGATACTCACTCTACGTTGACTGCTCTCAATAATCTATGGCCCATGTCTCTTGATTAATTAAATAAAAAATATATTAAGATGTAAAGTTTTTCAAAAATATAAAGGTTTAATCAAATGATTTTGGGGAATTAAAAATAAGGTCTAGATACATAAAACAATAATAATGCAGATTTCCTTCCCCTTCTATGATATCCTTATATTAAGATTTCAAAAGTTTAACATTAATAAAATTTTAAATAAACTGATACAACAATGATGCTTGCTATTCAGCCATAAGCTCAGGATCCTATATTCCCTGGTCATTTTTTAAATATAGACAAAAATACTTCTGATTTTAATGGATGAGTCTTCCTGACTTGTATGTATCCAATCTCCTAAACAAATAATTTGGTTACTGCTATTAACCAAAATTATTTTTAGGTTTCCAAACTTCTATTATGACTCAAAAAAAGAGTCTCCTTGCTTTTTCTATAACATGGATTTTATACAGACTACATGTAATAATAAAAATATTACCGAATTATCTGACATTTTTGCCTCATAAAAAAAGTTCTTATAAGCTTCAAGAGATCAACTTGGATCAACCATCATCACTGTCAAAATGAACTCAGATAAGTATTCTTTGTCAACAGTTTATTTTCAAACCCACCAATTTGGATTTTGGGGGCGGGACTTTTCTCCCTCCCTGACCTGGACTCCCCTCTCTCATCTACTAAAACCATACACACAAAATTCCAAATGTTCCCCCAAGCTATCCCCCATCCTCCCCTTCTCCCTTCTCTCTAACCATCTCCCCTTATTTCCACCCTCCACTCCCCATGCACCCAAGTTTGCCTGGCAATCTTGTCTACTTCCAATATCCAGGAGGATAACTATATGATTTTCTTCAGGTTCACCTTCTTATTTAGCTTCTCTAGGATCACGAATTATAGGCTCAAAGACCTTTAATTATGGCTAGAATCCACTTATGAGTGAGTACATACCATATTCCTCTTTTTGGGTCTGGGTTACCTCACTCAGTAAAGCGTTTTCTATTCCCATCCATTTGCATGCAAAAGTGGGAGTGGGGGAGAGAAAGTACATTTTAGAGCTCTAGCTCCAGGGCATGTAATAAAAGTTTTTGCTTTAAATTTTTTCATAATACTGTGAGCAAAAGGAAAGTCTATTTCATCTTATCAGCCTCCAGGGCAGAAAACACTAGCCTCCTGAGCTAAATCAAACTGGCATGGGCTCTCAGACTTCCAGGTAGCTATCGTTGGCCTCTGCCTTCCATGAGGCTAAACCTGGCAGAAAAAAGGAAGCAAAATAAATTTCCACTTATTTTATAGGCAAAAAAAAAAATCCAAATGTGCACCTGAGAGAAAAAGTTTCCTCTTTAAATTGTCTTAATTTCACATTCTACAGTTAATGTATATTTACTCCACTAGATTCACAACCGTTGAAAGGGTTATAAATTGCTCTGTCATCCTCTTGGGTACCAGCATCCTCTCTCTGCAGCCCTGTGCCCAGCCTTCCAACTCACACTCCAGGGGATTCTGCAGCGATCTCCTGGCCTTATCTCAGCACAGGGTTCTGTTGCTTATTTTTGTTTTAAAGACACAAAATTGGGTAAGGATGGATCAGGTGATTCTTGGAAGAGTGTAAATGGGATCAAAATAATTTGAAATAATTTCTCAAGGAATAAAAAACATTAAGAATAAATTTGGGGAATCTGAATTAGGAGAAGGTGTAAATCCCAAATTACTTGGATGCTTCCTATAATGTGTCTGAACCACTTGCTTTTATAGTCATAATTTACTTTTTCTTTATTTGTTTTGTGAAACATTGTCTCTCCCTGAACTAGACTGATGTCCAATAAACCCTAGGGATCCTCCGGGCTCTGTCCCCTGTAGACCTGAAACAACAGAAGTGTGATAAGAGCCCTGCTTGGCTTTTTATGTGAGTGATGAGAATTTGAATTCAGTTCCTTGTGTTTCTACAATAAAACTCTTACCCACTCACCTTTCTCTCCAGCCCATATAAACCTAAGCCAGACATGGTAGGACACTCTTTTAAACACAGCACTCAGGAGGAAGAGGCAGAGAGAGTTCTAAGTTCAGGGCCAGCCTGCTCTACATAGTAAGACTCTGTCTCAAAAAAGAAGAAGAAAGAAAAAGATTTATTTCCTATATGCTGATAAAATTATTCATTTAACTTGTGGTAAATTTCCTTGTCTATAAGAAACTGGTTTGAACAGCTCACTGGCAGCTTTTGGGGGGATTCCTTTGAAGGGCCAAAGCTCATGAAAACTTACTATTCCTTTCAGAATTATTTACACAGAGCAATGGAAGAAAACTTACCTTGTGTTTACTATAAGTCACATGAGTACACTGGAAAGACATTTTCCTGGCTTATCTCATCTGAATCTGAGGAGTTGGTATGAGTAGACCTATTTTTTCAAGTCTACTGTGAACAAGATTATTGGGTCAGATAAGGTAATAAACCTATCCAGTTTCTTTTGTGGATAAAGTTCACCAGTTTAATGATATAAAATGAACTTCTTGTAGAAATATATATCCGCTGTAGAAATATAATTCCTTTGTCAGGAACTTAGTTGAAACTAACCTGTCTTACAGGCATAATTGTGACAACATGGTCCATTCCATGGGTCTGCTTTGAAGACTCCTGTGTTGGACACACTGCTAGTCCCTGAGGATGTTTTCTACCTTCCAATGAGGATCCAGAAAGGGTAATGGATTACAAAGAAAATTTTTTTTTATTAGGGCTAAATGAAGAAGTAACTTAGAAAGTGATATTCCAAAGTGGAATATTCTTTATTCATCTAATAAAAAAAAAACAAAGTATAGACAACAAAAACACAATGTATTATTTAACAAGTGTTTGCAGTTTAACACTGAACTGCAGAATGTATGGTGTGGTGAGCACTCCTGTGATCACAGCTTCTTGCAAAGGGTCACAGGGCTCAGGTTAAGTGAAAAGACCGTATCAAAAATAAAATTTATGACCAGCAGTGTTGGTGCACTCCTTTGATTTCAGTACTTGGGAGGCAGAGGCAAGCAAATCGTTGTGAGTTTAAGACCAGTTTGGTCTACAGAGTGAGTTCCAGGGTAGCCAAGCTATACAAAGAGACCCTGTCTTGAAAACAAACAAACAAAAAACTTTACCAGACCCTGGGATTAAAGGGTCATGTCACCACTGCCACCTGATGCTTTTCATTATTAAAGTCCAAGGGCAAGTGCACTTTGGAGAACTCATTTTCGTAGTCCCATATTCTCATAAGTAAGACAGTCTGCACAAAAATCCTTACATTATAGAAGTGGGGTTCACTAAAACTAATTGTACTGAGGCTTAAGGCACGAGTGCCAACACCATTTTAGATGCTCAGTGTTGTTTTAAGCCCATGTATGTGCCATTCTCCAAGATGATTTTCAGTTGTGATGTAATCGAATATTCAGTTTCTTTTGATAACAATGTTGGAAGATGGGAAAAAGGGCAGCATCTGTTGATATCAGGGTACAAAACACCTCTTGACAAAGACTAGGAAGAAGCAAAAGGAATTTGGCATTGGAGGATATAGCTGTTGGGCTTGCTACAGATCCATCTCCTGTCTGCATAGATCCTGGCACTGCTGATCCCATTGTTGTTCAGGTAGGCATAGTCTTCTACTCCTCGGATGGGAACCCTGAAAATAAACCAAAAACAGGAAAACTGTAGAGCCCAGAGCTTCATTCCCTCCTCAGTGTAATCTTGCCTGTCTGCACTGCTTATTTGTAATATGAATCAAAGGAAGACAGAGTTCATGAGAATCATCTGCACTAGTTATCTTTCTACTGCCTTTTACATTCTCAGGGTTTGATTTGAACAGAGACCCTTTGATGTTCATCCATGTTGAACCGACTCTTCAATGTCTGTTCAAAGCATTTGACTTGTACTTGCTACCCTGTTCAAATGAAATACAGCCATGGGTGACATAATTGAGGTTGATTTTCAACTCTGTTTTGAAGCATTTCACATATGCGGAAACTCACTTCTTTGAGGGGGGTGCTCGAGACAGGGTTTTTCTGTAGCTTTCAGGTCTGGCCTGAAAGTAGCTCTTGTAGACTAGGTAGTCCTCGAACTCACAGAGATCTACCTGCCACTGCCTCCCGAGGGCTGGGATTAAAGGCATGTTTCAACAATGCCCAGTTGAAATCCACTTCTTAGTAAATTTCTGAAAAGACTTTAATGATGGACAAGACTGGGTCTGTGATCTCCCATTCCGGTATAATGACTCCATTCAAAACAAATATGCTCACATCCAAGAATTATCTTGGTTCTCTCTAGTTACAAGACTTTAGAGGAGGTTTCCAATGCTCTTAAGGCCTCTGCTTCAGTGAGTAGGTACAACTGTGCACACAATGGACTGCTGGGTCTCAGACTTGCCTTTCTGCAGTGGATTCCTGAAGTTTAAGGGTTCTCATTGCCCTTCTGAGGTTCTGTCTACATTCCATACATGGCATTTATCAACAACAAAAATATTTAAATTGGTGAAGAAACAGACAATAGCTAACCCAGATGCCATCATCATGCTAAAGATTTTGAGGAAAATCACACTAAGTCAAGGTTTTGAAAAAGAAGACAAATATACCTCCGAGGCAGTACAGTGAGGTTCATATGACACAGCCTTTCCTCTCTAATAGACACAACAAACACACTTCATAACAAATGATCATAGTAGAAGAAAAATGGTTTGAAAACATACGAGCTGTTATATTCTGTGTTGTCCATCCACCTCCAAGGGTGCTGTGGTGACTCTCTGTGCAGGCCGATCCAGTAGTCAAAGGTCCCTTTGTATCTCCTCAGGAAATTCTGTCATAAAACAGAGAAAGCAAATATATGTGTCTCTTTGTTTCAGATGACCCTTGAGTGTCCCCACCCCACAGCTTCCTCTTTAGATGACAAGAGGCTGTATATGAGGGAAACAGACTTTGGAGCCACAATAGCCCTCAGTTCTCAGTGTATTCAGTTAACAGTAATAATTCTTAAGTACATCATTTACATTAAAATACTAAGTTTTATGACATATTCCTCATGGCTGTGTGAGTTTCTGGTTAATAACAGTTGTCAGCTTCAGGATGCAGCATTTGCTAGCTTGAAGAAAATTGTTCATCACCAGCAGGTATCTCAGTAAAGTGGCATATCTGACCTTCCAGATTGACTATGAGCACTACATGAGAAAATGTTGCTTGACTGTCTCAGTGTTCCACTCAGGAGTGCTGCCATCAACAAATGGCACACACTCACATGTTACTCATGTCTCCACCGGCAAGCAGTGGGATCCTTCCTTGTGCTTTATCTTTAACCAACCTATCTCAAGCAACACATATTCAGCAGAACAAACCAACAAACCAATTCCTGATCCTTTCTTACCAGCTCCTCCATGTTGTCAAATCGAGCTAGCTGTGCCTTTAATTTCATGCAGAAGTTCTGACTGAATGTCCAGTTACTTGTGTCTTCAGAAAAATAAAAACATTTACTCCCAAATCCAATCCAGTTTCTTGGGCAAGTACCATGAGTATTTTTGTTTGAGACGTCTTCTGACTTTCTTACTAAGATTTAGAAAATAAAATAAATTATAAAAGGCATTTGCATACCCTACTGAGCTCAGCTGTTAGGAATGAATTTGATTGGAGGATTCCTAACTGATCTGTAGAAATTCTCTCCTTAGCAAGATGGTCCTTTATCTGAAGGTGTTCCAGTTCGAGCCTCTGCCCCAATCTCTCTGTTTCTCACTGACAATGGGGTTGAAGAAAACATGTTTTTGCGAACCAGAGAAAGCATGTTTTTGTGAACTAGTCATTACCCCACCCTACCTGTTTACTAGAATGTTAGGTGTTTTCCAACAACCTGCAGGTGCTTCCCTGTCCTTCTTCTGACCCAGCAACTGTCCCTTCCACCTTTGACATAACAAATCATAGTAAATGCCCTTGAAATGAGCCAATCCCTGTGGTTGACAAACAACCCACTGTACCCCTCCCTGAATATGTATTTTTTTTGCTTTTAAAAGTAGCCTGTAATAGCTAGTCAGTGCTTCTCTCCCTCGCCTGGCTGAGGAGCCCATTTGCACAAACGAGAATAAAATTCCTCTTGCTTTTGCATCAACTGGACTGGTGAGCGGTTTCATGGGGCAGCCCTCCTGAGGAGTTAGCATCCCAGAGTTGGGAGTCTAACAGGGTGACTATCAAGTGAAATTCTACAATATCATCACTAGTTGTGTTTTAACATTGTTCACTATAATATGTGTCAATAGATCAATAAGCACTCTGTATGGACACCTACTTTGGCAGTCAGCCTAATAATTGATGTAACAGTGAAAACTACTGGGAAGGTAGTGTTACAGTGCGGACCTGTTGCACTAAGGGCTTGTTCAAAGGTTGGAAAACATTACTGGCTGGTTAGAAGTCACAGTCTGTCATAGCCTAGCATCTGTCTCTCTATAAGTTTGACAATATGGAACTCCCTCCTTCCCGAACAAAACTTCTTGCTGTCTACCTAGCCTTATCTGGATGATGTCCCTGGGCCTGGAGCCCTGACCTTATCCGAAAGCTATATCTAAACCAGATACCTGTCTTTAAAATCAGATGCTTGATTCATCATTAACTTGACCCTTGATACAGATCCTTGCTAAGAATAGTGCTAGGAACTCTGCTAAAGGACCTTACTGCCACATACCAAGCCTTGTGATAGGAACATGCCACTTAATACAAATTTGGGTTTTTCCCAGTATCCCCCATCTTATTTATTTTTTATACTCTGAAATAAAGTTGAGCTGATTCACCCAAGTCTGTATCCCAGATGCCTCTGTTCATCTGTATTCATGGGTATTGACCAAGGTTTCTGTCCTGCCTGGTTCCACAGGCATTCAGTCTCAAATAAACACACAGAACTCTACCTTGATTATAACTGGTCAGCCTATTAGCTCAGGCCTCTTATTAACTAATCATTACATCTTACAGTAACTCATAATTCTTGTCTGTGTTAGTTAAGTGGCTTGGTACCTTTTATCAGTGAGGCATTCTCATCTTATTCTTCTGTGTCTGGCTTCCTCTGTAATGACTGTATACTGACTCTTCCTCTTCCCAGAATTCTCCTGTTCTGGTTGTCCCACCTCTACTTCTTGCCTGATTTCCCTGCCTCTACTTCCTGCCTGGTTACCGGCAAATCACTGTTTTATTAAAACAACACAATATAAGTGACAAGGTGCAAGACCATTGTCCAACAGCACATAGGCTGTATAAAAAAAAATTACTATGACCCCTTTTAATCTTTACCCTCTCAACTTGGTGGCCAACAGACTGAGAAGGAAACAGGTCTCCTGCATAGAGGGCAATAGTACAAGACTTTTACTACTCTGTTAGAACAGTGTGGTTCTAAAATCCTATTAATTGATCACCTCAAATCTTTTCATTGAATGTATTCAAAATACAGTTGAACATTTTAAATAACACCATGGGTAATGGGGGGTGTTGTACCTTCCTGGCCATATTCCTCTTCTCTGTACTAACACTTCCTTGAAGTTCCTTCTTTGGATAGTGTTCTTCTTGTGCTCTATCTTGAATAGTTCCCCAAAGTAGACATGTATCTCCTGCATCTCTCTAGAGGTTACTGACTGTCCTCTTCCCAGGGATGCTGAGCCTGACCTCCTGTGCACACCACAGCCTGTGCTGTTCCTCTGCTGCATCTTCCTGCTAGACCCTAACTTCCCAGAGAACAGGAATTTCCGGTGTGTTCTCTCTCCTGCCCTTCACACAGAACCTGGCTCACAGTGCTCAGTAAGTGTAACTGACAGTGTGGATGTGGACAGAATGCTGCAGGATCTGGAGATGTCCCTCACCTGACAGTGACAGAGCAACAGAAAGTGCAATCACAGCTCCAGTGAGGACGATGATCACTGCATAGCAACAGTAAAGCCAAGCAGGAGACACAGGGGAGACGATTCTGAGACATTGTCCTTGGAGCTTTTTACCTGTAAAATATAAATATGAGAAAATCAATCTCAAGAACCTTTCAGGGAAAATGATAAATTTACTCAGATGCAACACTTCTGCACTTCCAGTGCTAGAAAGGTAGAAGCTGGGGGTTCAACGGTATAAGACCAGCCTTGGATACAACAGAGGTTTGAGTCCACCCTGGAGTACATAATAATCAGTTTTTAAAAACCTGGTAAGTAAATCTAGTAAGTAAATAATTTAGTAAACACACATAAATGTAATATAATAGAATGCATTGACATAACTAATGGGTGAAATATGGAAGCAATTTAAAAAGTTTTCAAAATTGTATGAAATAAATTAATATTATTCCAAAATAGCAAAAACTCTTTGCAAGTTAGGAATTGAAAGCATTCTTCCCAACACATTTATGGATATAGGGCATTTCAAAGAAATAAGCAAAGTCTATCCTTCTTCTTAATTTTATTTTTTACTTTATGATTATGGTAGATAGGCCTTCATATCTATGTTGCAGAATAATTGCACACTGTGAACATTTGCCAAGTCACATTCTGATTGGTTTTATAAAGATAGCTGAATGGCCAATAGTTATGTAAGAGAGATAGGCAGGATTTCCGTGTAAAGGAAGGAAGAGGAGGTAAAATAGAGATGCCAATGAGACACTGAGAAAGTTTGACATACAGAACAAAAGGAAGCTAAGAAACTACAAGGCAAAACATGCATTAACTTAAATGGGTAGATTTAAGTTCTAGGAGCTAGTCAAAAACAAGCCTAAACTAAGGCCAAGCTTTCATAATTAATAAGAAGTTTCTATGTCATTATTAGGTAGCTGGAGAGACAAAAAAATATTTGTTACATGTCTGTGCATGATATGCATGCCTAATCCACAAGGAGTTCAGAAGAGGGTGTTGAATTCTTTGGAACTGGAGTTACAGACCATTGTGAATGGGCATAAGGGTACTAGGAACTAAACCTGGGTCCTATGCAAGGACAGTCAGTGCTTTTAACCATGTTGTAACATGATTAATAAAAACCCAGAAACAGATTTCAGGGTTTCAACCTGAAGATCAGAAAAGCAAAGCAGCTAATTCACTAGAGAATTCTTACCTCTAAGAAATCCTCAGACTAAAAAAGAAAGAGTTCCTGTATCAACCAGTCTTATATCCCTTTCTAGTGCTTGAATTAAATGTGTAAGCCACCACCATCTGGATATGCGTCTGCACTGATCTTGTGTAACCCAGGGTGGGCTTGAACTCATAGAGATCCAACTGCCTCTGTCTCCCCAAAACTGTGTGGCCTCTAGTGGCTTAGTTTTACCTTCTGGTCTTCAGGCAAGCTTTATTTATAAAACATAAGTAAAATACCACTATTCCATATGCCATCTCCTCGGCACAAGATAACTTTCAAATTGCATGAAAATTCAAAAGAATTAGACTAGCTGAGATATTTAGAATTAAAAAAAAGAGGCCAATTTTGCAGAGATGACACCACCTAATCGCAGAAAGACAGAAACAGAAATGTAACAATGGTTTTGGAAAAAATCTAGATTCATAAACCTAACGAACAGACAAAAAAAAAACAATAAAACAACTTAAGAAACAAGCTAATCATGTGGGCATGGCATAATAAACTGAGTTTGACATATTTAGGAAGATGAGGTTGCTATAAGTCATCTTCCCAGGAGACTGATGTTTGTGTACACTGCACAGAGCACACTGTTCTACTCTTGCTTCTTCCTGCATGCACCTTCCTTCCACCTACAGTCTAAGACAATCTGTACCCGTATGCTAAATGTTCTCTCTTCCTAACACCTATAAAATGCTACCCAAGCATGAAACATAGAACTATAGAACTATCTGAGGAAATGAGAAAAAGAAAATCTCTGTGAGCTAGTCTTGAATAAAAATGTCTCAGTTATAATCCAAAAATATTTACCCATATTATAGAAAATGGAACACTTGGATTTCAGCATAATTAAAAAACCCTCTTTTCTGAGTCCTGCAAAGGGAATTCAAAAAACAATTTTTGCATGACATAGATCAAAAAGAAGTTCTATCCTGAGAACTCATTGGTGTGTGTGTGTGTGTGTGTGTGTGTGTGTGTGTGTGTGTGTGAGAGAGAGAGAGAGAGAGAGAGAGAGAGAGAGAGAGAGAGAGAGAGAGAGAGAAAAAAATGGACCAAATACTGGAATACTGGCTAACAAAGATGATGTATTAAATATGTTGAGCATTACCAGGTTTGAGAAAGGACAATTGGAAACAAGTCAATGTTAAAATGAAAATATACTTACTATATGCCCTGGCACTGCTACCTACACAGTCCCCCAAAAGAAATGAAAACCCATGTTTCCACTAAAGAATAATATCTACATGTGAATATTGATAGTAAATCTGGAGATTCTTATAAAAACTATAAAATAATATTTTTAAAATCCACATCTTGTGTCAAGCCAAATATCCTTCTCAGTACTGAGCACTGAGGATAGGCCATTCTCAAGCACAACTTGGAGCACATGCTTGTGCCTGACTATCTTTCACACTGTGTCCATGTGTTCCTTAGGTGTTAGAATCATGATTATGCTCGCCTGCCCTATCACCTGGCAGTATGAATCCAGACAGTACCCTGTCCCTTTAAGTGACCACTTCTGTCCACTCCCTGTCTCTTCTGCCCACTGAGAGACAATGGGTTTGGCCTCTTTCCTCTCTGTCTACCTGCTGTTCTTCTGAAGAGGCTGCTCTTTCTCTCTTTCTCCCTCTTTCCTTTTGCTCCTCTTTCCCCCTCCCCTGTGTCTCTCTGTGTGTGTCTCTCTTTCTCTCTATCTCCCTCCATACCCTCCCAATACCTTCTAAATAAAATCTCTATATCCCAGCTCTCTCTGTGAGGCATATTCCATCTCTTGCTGGCATTCCATACCTGCCATGATACTTGTGTTGTCTTCCTTCAGGCTTAGATCCTCCACAGCTCTAGAGCAGGGAGTTACAAAACAAACAGTCTGTCATGCAACTTATCTTGAGAATCTGATCACAGAGATGTGTATGGTTTTATTTTGTTTTGTTTTTGGCTACTCCAATCATCACTAAATTGTTTCTGCTTGAGCTAATCTAATCTATCTGTTTTCCTGCTGACTTTTTTTTAACCTTCTGTAAAACAAAAGCAGATGCTGTACTTTGAGCTGCTTTCAAATTTCTGAATCCAGAACTGTTTGTAGATCAATGATGCTTGGAACATAAATCTAAGGTCAACTCTTTATACGTGAACAGCTTCTGTGAAGGAAATTTCGGTCAGGGATGGCCATGGTTTGGGAATAGAGGAAGAGAGAGTCTGAAGAAAATCTCCAATGGGCCTCAGAGGAATTTGGGTGAAGTTATAGATTTGTATTTCACTGTGAAGGAGACAATATGGCCATAAGTTTTCAAAACTCAGAAATGTACACCTAGTGATGGTGGCTCAAGCCTTTAATCCCAGTACTGGGGAGGCAGAGGCAGGGAGGAAGATCTCTGAGTTTGAAGCCAACCTGGTCTACAGAGTGAGTTTCAGGGCAGTCAGAGCTACACCAAGAAACCTTGTCTTGAAAAAAAAAGAAATAAAGCAAAACAAAACAAAATATTAAATCAAAAAACAAAACACAAGAGCCCACTTCACTCACAGACTCATATATGGTTTCAGAAGAGTGAAGTTGCAGAATGCCTCCAGTTACACAACATCCACCCTTTGGACAGGGAATCTGCTTTCACAAGAGATGTGTTCCCTTTGGATATTTGGTTTCAAAAGTCAATGCTGCTGGGTAAAAGAAGCAGGAACTATTGGCCAAGTTGGAGTATAGCATGAAACTTTCTCAAAGAATTAATAGATAAGCAGGAACCAGAAGCAGAAACAGTATAAATAGTTAACAATTATTTTAATAATAGGACATTTCAGTTAGGAGAATACTTGGTTTAAGTTATAAGCAATAACATTTGTCATGAATTTTGTATTTTGGTAAATACCAGTCTTGTTTTCTCAAAATCCAATATTCTTTCCATAAATGAAAAAAAAATAAGGTGCAGGAACAGGGAAGAAGGAAAAAAGCAGATAAAACAGCAGAGTATAGTGAAGCATGGCCATTTTCAAAATGCAAGAAACACAATTTTGCTTTCTTCCTGAAGACTGAAGTAGAAAACCCTTTATATTCTTTTCCCATAATTCACTAGCAGCTCAAAATGCATAGGATTTGGTCCTGGATGGGGTCAGTCTGGACCCCAGACCTACTGCCTCATCTTTACATCCTTCTGTGAAACAAAATCCCCAGCTTCCCAGGCACCTCCTGCCACTACACACTGCAAACAAACTGCTGTTGTTTGAATTTGCCTTTGCCATGGGACTTGTAGAGCAAGCATGTCCCACAGGAACTTGGTGTGATTCACCAGAGTGTAATTTACCAGATCCCTAGGAAAAGAGTGGACTAGCAAGCTAAGAACAAAAAGAAAAAAAAAAATCATGGTTCAGGTTTTTGTATGGCAAGTCACTGTTCATTTATCTTGTGTGATAACTAGTTAAGTATTATATGCCACAATAGAATAACTAATATAACAGCCTCTTAGGTAACTAGGCTCCTATCTGAATTCTCTGGTTCTGCAGAACCTCACTGTGACAGACTTAAAGACGCGAGTTTCAGTTTCCCTGCACTCCCTTTCCATTGCTGTCCCTTGTAAAACACCTCTCTGCTCTTGTAGTTCCATTCACATATGCATTAAATACATACCCATCTTAACTTTATGCAGGCTGTCTGTGGTACCGAGCATGCTCACAAAAGCCTCTGCGGGCTCTGAAGCACTCATCTCAGATAGAAACTAAAGCCGTTGAGAGGGAAGAAATATCTTTTGTGTTTGTGGGCGGTTCCTCTCTGCACTCAGCCTGTGTATTACGACAGTACCCTTCCAATTGGCAATTATCAACCCTTTCCTGCCTTGACTACCAGCAAAAAGGCAATGATCCTCTGGAGAGTTTAGCCCATGTTGCTACAACTCAGTTTTGAGAACATCACTTAAGAAGGGGGCACCAGAGCCAGATCAGAGGATTTGTGTGCTAAAGATTTAAAGATTGAATCTCTGGGAGACAGAGTCAGAATGGAGAGAGCTGGAGAACACAGTGTCCACAGTCAGTAAACAAATTTTTCATCTCTCCAGGAAAAGGAGATCATTTATTCTGGAGCCAATTATGAGTGATTCGGACTGTGTCATACATAGTTTGGTGGTTGTTGTGGGGTTAGAAAAGACACATCCCACTGCCACCCTCACCAGTCCAAGAAATGCCTCCAGATGAGTGGTTCTCAACATGCTTAATGCTGCACCCCTTTTAATACAGTTCCTTATGATGTGGTGACCCCCATCATAAATTTATTTCGTTGCTACTGTATGCTATTGGTATAAATCAGAATATCAATATTGAAATGCAGGATATCTGATATTTGATCCCTGTGAAATAGTTGTTCGACTCCCCCAAAGAGGTCACAACTCACAGGTTAAGAATTGCACAATTTTTCAGGGAACTTTGACTCAGGCCAAACCTAGGTTCATTACTTTGATGCTAAAAAGAATTTCAGGACTAGATACTTTATGAAGCAGAGTTGGAGTTTTTCTAAAACTTTTTTTGTATTATATTGAATTATATATATGCGACTGTGCCTGTCTGTCGGTCTACATCTTATGAGTACAGGTGCTTCTAGAGGTCAGAAAAGGGCATCTGATTGCTCCAGAACTGAAATTGCAGACTTGAAGAGTTTGGATTTAGAATGCAGATGCTTCAGAACTGTAGCAACAGAATGTCAGCATCCTCAAGAAAAACAAATTTAACTGTTTTTATCATTTAGAAGCATATACCAAGGAAAACTGTAAATATCTCTGAAACTTTTTAAAATAGTGAAATAAAATATTTGGGTGAATGATATGGTAGCGTATGACTCTGATTCCAGAATTGGAGAGGCTATGACAGGTGGATCTCTATGAGTCCAAGGCTAACCTGGTCAACAGAGGGAGCTCCAGGCCAGCCAAGGTTAAGTCAAGAAAATACTACAAACATAGGGACTGGAGAGAAAGCTCATTTGTTAAGATCCTTGGCTGCTTTTCCAGAGGATCCGTGTTCATATCCCAGCACCTACCTGGAAGCTCACACTTGTCTGCAACTCCAGTTCCAGAGGATCTGACACCCTCACACCAATGAAAATAGTAAAAATAAATGTTTAAAAACACTACAAACTTAATATATTGATTATATGAAATATATAACAATAGCACATAATTAGTATAGTAGTAATATAACATATATAAATAAGTATACTATAAAATATGAGTTAATATAAATGCAGTCAGAGGGCTTCCAAATTCAGGTATTTGGGGCACTCAACTGTTAATGTAGTTGGAGATGAGTGTTGCCCAGATTTTCTGATGTCCAGGTATAATGCAGGGTATTTGTTTATACTACATGAAAATATATCTATGTTTTACCTCACCTGCCTAAGACACCAGATTGATTTAATAAAAATCTGAATGACCATTAGGAGAGGATAGGTAGAATTTCTGGGGAGAGAGGAACTCTAGGAGTAAGAAAGGAGATGCCAGTGAGATACAACAGAGGGAGTTGGACATACAAAAAGCAACTTGGCAGGATTAAGATGAATAGAAACGGGTTCTGAGGGCCATGCTGCAGCTTAAGGGACATCCAGACCTAAATATGATACCTAGTGCCATGATGGCATCCAAGCCCAGGCTACAGTTGAGGGTCATGTCTTTAGAATTTATTAGAAATTCTTCAACTTCTGAGTACAAATGACTTTTTCAGAACTAGGACTTCCTGGGCTGGAGAGATGATGACTGAGCAGTTAGGAGATTTGCCTGAGCTCTGTCCCCAGAACCCACACTGGGTAGCTCATAACTGCCTATAACACCAGTCCCAGAGGATCTGTTACCGTGCACACATGCACATAAATTTTTAAGAAAGAAAGGGGGAAGAAAGAGAAAAAGAAAGAAGAGGGAGGGAGGAAGAGAGAAAGGAAGAAGCTCCTTGAATATTTTAGTTATCACCCTCCCACCTTACACCATTGCTGCCCAACTCCCCCCAAATTCCCCACTCAGCCAGAGTCCTAGAGTTCTGAGGGTCTAAGGTGTTATTGGTTGGTTTTATTTTGAGGTCACCTCAGGATTTGAAATAGACCAGTTACTTCATCCACCCAAGGAATTTTTGAGCTCTTTCAGTTTCGTTTCTCTGCAAAGCTTGCGGCAAAAGAGAAAAGAAAGTATAAGTAAGGCATTTCTTTGAAAAAGTAAAAACTCTGGATCTCTAGTCAGGTCTTAATACCCTTTTAAAGAAGAAAAGGAATGGTTCAGCCTGGGTGCAACATTAAAGGATTGGTTTTGATTTTGTTTTCTTCTTTTTGAAATTCCAAAAGGTAAGAGTCAGAAGTTAGACTGCAGTGCCCTGCTTTGAATGGTCATTAGGATGGCCCAGCCAGTTCCTGCCTATTTTCTGTAATCAGAGCAGAAAATAGGAAAAAAATAAAAAGAAAATGAAATCATGAAGTACCTAGCACAGTGAAGTGGCATGATCGATCGATAATTAACCAGGCCAACTTAATACAAAAAAGATTTAGCTTTTAATAATTGGGAAAAAGGGAAAAACCTATGTGATCAGAGATCCCACGAACACCAGGAGAGCAGGGAACCAAAGAGAGGGTGGGGAAGCCAGGTTTATAAGTAAAATTTTGCCTTAGGGCAACATGCCCCATGGACAGAATGTGATTGGCTGAACTCCCCTATCAGCACACATTGGCCTATCCTGGAATCATGTTCGATATTTCATTAAAAGGAAGGCTTTATTGTCCTCTGTAGGTAAGGGCAACACTCATCTTTGTTCTTTCTCTAGAGTGTATGTCACTGAAACCAACTGCTTTTATGAAAAACACTGAAATGAAGTGCAAGCTGGAGAGATGGCCCTGCAGCTAAAGGCTAAGGTTCACAACAGGAAGGACTGGGATTCAGTTCTCAGCACCCATGCTTGCCTCTCCAGCTTCCTCTTTGCCAGGCATGATGGTAGGTATCAAATAAACAAATAAACTAATAAACAAGTAAATAAACCAATAATTTATATGTAATTACATATATATGTACTTATATATTATATATTATCATATATATGAAAAAATATATATATATATTTAACAATGAGCATGGTGGCATATATGTTAGATCAGGATTGAAGCAGACTATTCTTTAATCAGAATAGTGAAGGACAGAAGTTCTCTGTGGAAGAGGAGACCATGTCCCCAGGAACTTCTGGAGAGGAATGTTTTATCATAAGATGTGTTCTTTACAGTCAAGGCTGAATGATGCCAGCAGGTGTTATGTTACTGTTTTCTTGTCAGGGCAAGTTATCTTTCTTTCTTTCTTTCTCTCTTTCTCTCTTTCTCTCTTTCTCTCTTTCTTTCTTTCTTTCTTTCTTTCTTCCTTCCTTCCTTCCTTCCTTCCTTCCTTCCTTTCTTTCTTTCTTCCCTCCCTCCCTCTCTCCCTCCCTCCCTCCCTCCCTCCCTTCTTTCTTTCTTTCTTTCTTTCTTTCTTTCTTTCTTTCTTTCTTTTTTTCAGAAATTTATTTATTTACTATTCCAATCACAGTTTCCCCACGCTTCTCTCCTCCCATCGCTCCCCTATGCCCTCCCTCCAAATCCAGTCCTCCCTTTTATATTCAGAAAAAAGCTAGGCCTCCAATGAATATTAACAATACCTGGCATATCAAGTTGAAGTTAATGAAGGCTCCAGGAATAAAAATATAAAAATGTAAATTCCAGAAATAGGAATGTAGAAATAAAGAAATGTAAAGTTGTAAGCCCAGGAGAATGAGAGAAGACTGTCAGCAGCTTTCTCAGCAGCTTAAGAATTAACCACTAACAGTGGGTGACTCTGCTTTACAACCCATAGCTCTATTTACAAGGCCAAAACTCTGTAAACTGAGAGCTAGCCTACAGATATGAGCTGCGTCAACTTTAAGGAAAAAGATATATGGCCTCTGGGTTACGCATTATCCCTGCTATGTGATATTGGCAGCATAAGACTTCAGTAAACACTCAAGGAGAGATGAAGGGGAGTAGCCGGAGTAGGAGGGAGCCCAAAACCCTTCCATCAAAGGAGGCCTGCCATTGAACTTTGTCTGTGGTCTTTAAGTCTCAAACCAGTTTGGATTTGTTGGTAGAGAAGTAGCATTGTTCTTGGAGGAGGGTTCAAATCCCACCACTCACAGGAGTCAGGAGACCTAGTCCTCTTTGATCTGGAATTTCTATAAGGCTTTCTGAAAGCGGTGAGACAGAGAGGTTAACTGATTCAAACAAACCCTCAGTGCAGCTGTTTCAGTTATGCACAGCTGAGGAAAGCATAGCATATACTACACACATTATATAGAGAACACACGCTTCATAATTCCCATAAACACATCATAGCCTCATATATTTACTATGCTGTTGTTCAATATCTTAGAAAATATGTCCTTTACATGCAAATATACGCATAATAAGAGATCCATGTGACCATTATGCCTTTGGCAGCCTATGCCTCATGCACAATGTGTCTCAGTTGCAGCAAGAGACCAGTGTAAATGACAGACCTATGGCATAAGGGAGTACACTCTGCCCTATCATGGTGGTTTAAAACCCTAATTAATCTTTCCTTCCTGAATTGTTTCCGTCAGGCATTTTATCTCAGCAATGAGATGGGTAACTAATACATCATCCTGCTGTATGTTCCTGTCATGAAGTTGCTGAAATCTTTTTCCATTTCTGGATCTAAATAGGAAAGCTTTGTATTCCACACCATGGGGATGGTGTTGCCGTTGGTGTTTCATGCATGTTCTTTATCAAGTTGAAGTCATTTCCTCTGTTCCTAGTCTACATCTATTAATGTGATCATGCTATTTATCTTTTTAGACATCTAGTGTGTTAAAGTGCATTAGTTGATTTCATTTTTTTGGAATGGGTGAAAGTGTATCAAAATATCTATCAGATATTTTAGTAAAACTTAGAAAATTAATATATAAAATTTATCTTATAATATATGATTGTGTGAGTTTTTTTCTTATTTTTATTTCAAATCATTCCGAATAAAAGGAGTCAATAGACATTGGCGGCACATTCCTTTAATCTCAGTACTTGGGAGGCAGAGCAGGAGCATCTCTGAGTTTGAGTCAGCCTGGTTGACACAGTGAGCTCCAGGAAAGCCAGGGCTACACAGAGAAATCCTATATAGAAAACCAACAAACTAACTAAAAACAAAGAATACAAAACAGAGATAAAACACACTGGGAAATGCCATGGATCGGCTCAGGTGAGCCACTCAGACCGTGGGGGAACAGGACGAAGGGACAGGAGATTCAGAATATGGCGAATGAAAATGACAGACAGACCACCCTCAATGTATTTGAGAATGCTGCTGCATTTTTACTTTTTCAGTGTGAGGCTTTTATATTTTTACAAACAAAGAACTTGGCAAAGACATACATCATCAGATCATAAAATAGAAAAGAACAGCATAAAACTGTTTTACAAAGAGAATCTTTAAAGATGCTTTGGCATGAGTACAAGGACTTTTGCTCCCTCACATTTTGTAAAGTCAGCCTTTTTTCTTGTTTTTAGAGAGGCCACTGTTCTTAAGTTAGGCCATCTTTATCAACTTATAAACAAATTAATAAATTAATTTAAAAAAAGAAAAAAATTAAAAAATAAAAACAAGATTCATCTGCAAAAAAAGAAAAAAGAAAAAAGAAACACATGTCAACCTCAATGATAGACACTACCCCAGAGTAAGGGGTTGGAAAAAGGTTTTCCAACCAAATGGACCTAAGAAACAAGCTGGTGTAGCTATCCTAATATAAGGGTAGCCACATATGTAAAAGAAACATTACTAAAACTTAAGTCACACATCCAAGCCAACACACTAATAATAGTTGACTTCAACACTTTAGTCTCACCAATGGACAGGTCAAACACATAGAAACTTAACAGAGAAATAGCAGAACTAATAAATGTCATGAATCAAATGGACTTAACAGGCATCTATAGAACATTCCACTTAAACACAAAAGAAAATACCTTCTTCTCAGCATCTCATGGAACCTTCTTTAAAACTGATCACATTTTTGGTAACAAAACAGACCTCCATAGATAAAAAAAATTAAAGTAACCCCTGTGTTTTATCAAATCACCATGGATTAAAGTTATAATGTAATAACAATAGTACTCTCAGAAAGCCTAAAAGCTCATGGAAATTGAACAGTGAGCTGTTGAATCACCCCTGAGTCAAGTAAAAAATAAAGAAAGAAATTAAAGTCTTCCTAGAATTCAACAAAATGTTATTTCATAATTTCCCCAATAACCATAAGTCCTCTTCATAGCACTTGGCCACCTTGAACCTAGGGGAAAGTCAATGATATTAAATGTTTCAGGACAACATCTCTTGTCTACTGCAGATATTGCACAATTTCTCCCTGCTCTTAATTTTTATGAGCTATGACATGCATATGTGCATATAGAACTGTAGAAAAATAAAAGTTACAATTGTGACAAAATATAACAAAAATGAAGAAAAGTAAAAGCCCTCCAGATTTAGTTTATTACATGCCTGAGAAACCTTCTCTTGGGGTGGGTGTGATTGAAGTTGAGCAAGCTCAGGTGTAACTGTGAGCAATCTGAGAGTATCAGCAACACGCACAGATTGACTTGTCAATCAAGTTATGTGCAACCTCAGAACTGTTTGAATCTATGTGTTCTGTGCTTTTCTGTTTCATACATCCTGTCTCACACTTGTCCTTCCTTTAATCTGGTTTGCTGATATTTTATCCTCAGTTACTTTGACTTAAGTCAATTAAATAGATGTAAAACATAGTAGGAATCCTTTGTCATGATTCCTTGACAAATAACATCATTAACTTGTTTTAGTATGGGCTAAAGATGCAGCTATTGTGAGGAAGTGATTGGAGTGTAACAGGAACAGGGCAGAATAGAACATAACACTTTCCTTTAGTTATGCTGACATCATTAGACTCTAACTAATTATCTAGGCCGAGGGAGTGGAGACTTGGATTTTAGGCTGCTATTCTAGAGACTAATAGTAATAATCAATTAGTAATTGAATATAGTGGGACGAATGGATCAAAAATACAAATGTAAATAAAGCAATTTTATGAAGTAGAGAGAGTTATACTGATGTAGAGTTAGGAAGGACTTTGAACAGAAATAATAGTGTTTTAGAAGATTAGTAAATAAGTTGTGAATCAACACATTGTAGATTAAGTCTCTCCAATCTTTGACTGGAGATTCATGCAGTACTCTTAAAGGGAAAAGAACAATTATTTTTTATTGAACTAAATAATGTACCAGAAGATAAGATCTAGAAGTGGACAAATGGCTCTATTTTAAATCCTGATGTGTAAGTATTAAATTATCTAATTTAAATATTCAATTCTCATCCATTTTACTCAAAATTAAATTTTGTAATTTTGATTTAGTTTATAAATATTTGATAGGTTCAGAATAGACTGAAAAGATAATTTCAAAATTGGTTGAAACATTTCATGTACAAGTAGATATCAACAATTTATAATGTGTGTGTGTGTGTGTGTGTGTACTTAAAACTGAGTTTTAAAGAATAAGAGATAGGTTAAACTCTCAGGTTTAGAAATAAAATATTTTTAAATTTGAGTCTGGAATGCATAGATTTTCTTTTACTCATTCTTTTTTCACATGTATACACTTTCATAGACTATTTTTCAAAATGTATATGTATGTTTACTTGAGTGTATGTAGGTGTACCATATGCATGAAGGAGCTCACAGAGTTCAAAGTAGGGCATTAGATTCCTTGGAGCTGGAATTACAGATGTTTGTGAGATGCCTTGTGGGTGCTGGAACTTCAATGTGGGTTCTCTGTAAGAGTAGTAAGCACATGTATACCTTAAGTCATTTCTCCAGCCCCTACACAGAAATTCTTAAGCTATACTTTAAAAGTTGGAGCAAAAGAGTTGCACCATAGTATGTCATGAAATGAATTTCGCTGGGCAGAATCAGTATAAGCATTGCTGGCTGAAAATTATTTCACACATTGTAAAGTTTCATTTGTGTATGTATTTATGTGTCTATGAATGTGTTTCTTAACTGTGCTATGATGTAAAATTCTTACTTAATTTTGATTCATAGTAAAAATGTGATGATAATTGAAGATATCCATGTCAGGCAGAGGATTTAGTTCAACTGCTGTGTGATTTCACTCTATGATAAAAGGAAGCTCTATTAGATGGTAGTGACCAGGTACATTTGGAGGTCATCATGCTACAATAGAAAGAAAATCAATCAAACTGACTTTTGTTTCAGCTGGACTGAGAAAATGGTTCAGGGTAAAAGCTCTAGCTGTGTAACTCTCACAATTTGAGTTTAGTCTACAGAACTCATAGAAAATGCCAGATTCAGAAGACCATGTCTATAGACACTCCTGCAGAGAGATGGGAGGTGGAGACAGGAGAATCACCCAGAAGCACCTGGGCCAGGGAGCCTGGAGTACACAGAACAGTGGTAGAAATAATGTAGAAAAGGAGGATCCCTCCCTAATCAGCCTCTAACTTCTACACAAACTCTAATCCTTTCTCTCTACTTCCTTTTCCCTATTCTTTCTCACACAAACACAAATATATATTTATTATAACACCCTTAGCCCTGGTTTTTAGTTAAGAAGACCTGGGGAAACAAAGGCAAATTAGAAATTATGTTAACAGGGTTATTCATTATTATTATTTTATTATTTTAAAAAATACCAATCTAAATTTCCACTCCCTCCCTTCCTCTCACTCCCTCCACACACCCTATCACCCCTCCCCCCTAAGAGAAGGCAAGGTACCCTGTCCTGTGGAAAGTCCAAGACCCTCCTTACTGCACCTAGGTTGAACAAGGTACATATTCAAAGAAAATAGATCCCCAAAAGCTAGTACATGCAGTAGAGATAAATCCCAGTGCCACTGTCAGTAGGCCCTCAGTCAGCGCCAACTGTCATCCATATTAAGAGGGATTAGTTTGATCCCATGCTCCTTCAATTCCAGTCTAGTTGGAGCTGGTGAGCTCCCATTAGCTCAGGCATACTGTCTCAGTGGGTGAACCCCTCAGGATCTTGGCCTCTATGCTCATATTCTCACCCCTTCTACTCTTCAACTGGACCTTAGGAGCTCAGTTCAGTGCTCCAATGTGGTTCTCTGCCTTTGTTTCCATCTGTTGTTGGACAAAGGTTCTATGGTGATATTTAAGATAATCATCAGTCTGAATATAGGGCAAGGCCAGTTCAGGCACTCTCTCCTCTATTGCTGAGGGTCTTAGTTGGAGTCATCTTTGTGGGTTCCTGGGAATTTTTCTAGAGCCAGTTTTCTTGCTAACCTCATAATGGTTTCCCTCAATCAAGATTTCTCTTTCCTTGCTCTCATATCTGTCCTTTCTTGATCTTGACTGTCCCATTCCCTCAAGTTCTCCTCAACCTTCCCCTTCTCCCCTTCCTTCTACCCCCTGCTCCCAACTCCCAATTTTGACACTGCCACGTAATGATACAGATTAATAGAAATACGTTAAATTGAGATGTGAGAGTTAGCCAATAAGAGGAAAAAGATAATGGACCAAACAATAATTTAATTAATACAATTTCTGTATGGTTATTTTGGATGTATGCTAGCCGGGCGGCCAGGACCAAAAGCAGGCCCTCTCTCCTTTCACAATCTTGTCTGTTTCAACAGGGTTATTTTTGCAATTAAAAGAGATAATGTTAGAGTCATCAGCAGAAATCTGGCTGTAGAAGCCCTGGGAATCCACCAAAGGTTTTTTGAAAAGAAGTTATTAATTCGAACAGATTGACCTTATTAAAAAGATCTTGAAGATTGAAGAAAAAAAGCTAAAGGATGAAAAATAAAATGTACGTACATATATAGAAGCCCAACTGGGGAAAGTTCATAGTTTGATTAGCAAACTGGGCCCTAGGTTGATATCACATTTGTTGCTAAATCCCAAGGGGCTCCACGAAGAAAGAAATAGAAGCAGTGACAGCTGTGAGAGAGCCCTCCCTACTGTCTGATGTGTGATATCCTATGCTAGAGACAGGCTAGTTTTTAATTCACCCCTTCCTTTACACCTATGATAGTGTTGACTATCATATGATAGTATTGATTTGAAAGCTATGGTGTTTGAATTTTTTTCCCTCTGAGACATAAAGAGTATGGTTTACAGCAACTTCCTGTAACTCACCAGAGTGCAAATAATGAGCTCAAGAGAGGACTAGAAAGATACACACACACACACACACACACACACACACACACACACACACAAACACACACCAAATCAAGAACAAAACAAACAAATAACAAATGAAAAAGCAAACAACATCAACAACAAATAATCCTGTAAAGGAAAAAAATTATATATACCACCCTTTATGCTGAAATGCAGGGCCTTAGAAATAGACAATTCAGGCCCCTTGCTGTAAGGGAGGGGAAGGGAGCCTTTTGTCCTGTGACAGGATGTGAGTCAGGATCAGCTAAGAAGGCAGGAAGAGATAAGAAAAACAGGTAGCACAGCCCCCTCCTTGGTATCCAGGTGGGTCTGGACAACCCCCTTCTTGGTATTTAGGTAAAAGGTCAAGAATGTGCCACTCAGCTTAGCCTTATTTGAACTGACCAATGAAATGAATCCCCGTAACCATGCTTTTTTGCTTCTGTACCCGCACTTCTGCTCTCCTATAAAAACCTCTCACCCCCAACCGGGGGGCGCGCAAGTCCCCGAGAGACTTGGTCGCCCCGGGTATCCATGTATCCTCAATAAACCTCTTGCTGCTTGCATCCGGCTGCGTGTTTTCGACTGATCTTTGGGGCGCAGGGGCCTCTCCCGAGGGAAGACGCCCCACGGGAGTCTTTCAATCCAATCTCTCAAAAAACAATCAAAGAAAGACTATGCCTCAGGCTCTTAAAATTAACTCATCAATTCTATTTGTCTTGCCTATTTAAATACTATACACTCGATAGAATAACAAAAGTATGAGAGGCCTGGAAGCATTTCCACTTCTACAGAGACCAGCCAGGGCAGGCTTAACAGGCAAGAGATTCAGATCCTCTTTGAGGCCCCAGTGAAGCTCCTCTCTGCCTTTTAAAATTGTTTCAAATTGCATCAAATACATACCCATGTCTCCCTTTGGTAGGTGGTCTGGGGTAGATATTTCTGTTTTTAGCATTCCAATGGAAGTCTCTTCAGCCTCTACAGTAGGCATCTCTGAACTGAAAGAAAGAATCTTTCCTGACTAAGTAGGAGGGATGAAACCTGAAACCCTGGAGAGGGAGACAAAGCTTTGATTTCTGTGTTTCCTAATAAGCACTTTCCAAGTGCAACCCACTGTCCCTATGACTCATTAACCACACCTTACCACTTCTGAACACATCACCTCTCAGCAGATAACGTTTTGTTCCTGGAGGAAACAGAATTACAAAGCAGGACTGCCTGCCTGAAAGAGTCAGAGATTGCCTTGGCAGGACAGCCCAGAAAGCCGGCATTTTAAAACAGCACAGCTTTTTTCCTGGTACGGCTGAAAACCGAAAAGCATGCATTCAGCTTTTCACCAACACCATTTAAGTGTTTAGTGGCAGGAACTCTTAATGAGCTGCAGGCTTTTGCAGCTAAAGCTGAGTCAGGAAGCCTCTCTTAGATGAGAGTGCTTGCTTGCCTCTAGCAAGCAGAGCAGACCCAAGAAATTGTTGCTACCAAGAAACCATACACAATGCTGTCATTTTGTTCTAGAATTACTTGCCAAGCTGTCTCAGGCTTTATGTGGATAGAGTTGTCCACACGTTGGCGCCATTTGTAGCATGAGGGCCGGCTTGTTGGGGTTTCCGTCCCGCCCGGTACCCCAACAGCTGGCAAATCTGAAAGAGAAATTACACACAGGACTCCATAAGATTATAAACTGATTGGCTCATTAGGTCAGGCTTCTTGTTAACTCTTATAACTTATGTTACCCCATTATCCTTATCTACGTTAGCACATGGCTCCGTATTTTTCTCAGCTGGGCAAGTTACATGCTGCCTCTTCGGTGGTCTGCACAGGAGTGGCTGAGGGAGCTTCTGCTTCCAGAAGACTCCCAGTCTCTTTGCTCCACCCCTACTTCCTGTCTGGCTTTCCCACCTATACTGCCTGCCTGGCCAGTCAGCGTTTTATTAAAATATGATTGACAGAATACAGATAATTCTCCCGCACCAAGCTTCAGTCAACTGTGATGAGAGGGTGTCTTTCTTTAACTTTTCCTCTACATGACTGATGGCAAACTCAGTGATCCTATAAACTTCAAAGCAAATCTGAATTCTGGAGCTAGGGAACAGAAACAAAAAATTACACTTCATTTATCTGTACAAACATCTTTAAATGTGTTGTCAAGAATAAATAACAAACACTTTGGGGGAAGCACCAAGATTCAAATCTCTTTTTCTCCCACTATGTCACCCCATAAAGATCCTCCCTATGTAAAACCTTTGCCAGAGACTGTGTTGCATTGGATTGGGAAGATTTATGTCCCATCACCCAGGAACTTTGTTCACATGCAGACCATATTGACTGGACTTGGTAACAATCTCCAGGTGACATCTGCATTGCTAAGAGGCCTTTCTGGAAACACTCCTTCCTGAGGAAACAGAGCCACTCACATTTGTTGTACAAAGGTCAGTTCCTACATTTCTTACCTTTAGGCAGTTATTAAACACTGTGCATACCCAGACATCATAAAGGATGAACTCTTATTTCAATCAGCTTTGAACCCCACACTCTGATCCCTGGTAACCATCTTTTTGAAGAATGGGGAAGTGCCACCATTTCCCCTCCTAAGCCTTTGATATGCTCTTACTCTTTTACAACTCCCCTGTCAGTACTTGATGATAGGCTTTGACTAAAGCAGCAGGGGCTTCCAAGTTTAATGACCGCCTTCCTGTGATAGAAAAATATTTTCTTACAATCAAAGACAGCCTGAAGTCAGAAGGAGGAAAGAAACATGATGGTAAGAATAAGTGTTCACTCAATGAAATGCACACTTACCCAGTCCTGAACCTCTGCCTACTCAAGATAGGGGAGACTGCAGTTACCAGCCTACAGCCAGACTCTAAGAGTCTCAGGAAAGAGGCAGGAAATGGAATGGGGATGAATTGTGGCCATAGAGAAGTGAGCTGTCGCAGATTTAATATCCTTATGTCTTAGTATTCTAATGCCATAAAGAGACACCATGACCATGGGATCTCTTATAAAGGATAGCATTTAACTGGACTCTGCTTACAATTTCAGATGTCTAGTCCATTGTCCTCATGGTGGGAAGCATGGTGGCATGCATGTAGACATGGTTTTAGGGAATCTGAGACTTCTAAATCCAGATCTGCAGACAGCATGAAGAGAGAAGAGAGTGAGAGGAAGTCACTAGGTCTGTCTTCGACTTCTGAAATCCCAAAGATCACCCCCAGGGATATATTTCCTCCAACAAGGCAGTGTTCCTTGATCTTTTACAAGTAGCTCCACTCCCTAAAGATCAAATATTCAAATATATGAACCTATGGAGGCCATTTCTATTCAAGTCAACAGGAATCTGCTTGACTCCATTTTAAAGGTAGGATTCATTATACTGTATTTTAAAAAGAAGTTTCTATTTACAGTGTGAATTGAGTTGCTCTGTTTTCTGGAACTTGTCCTTCCCAAGCCTATGATCTTGATTTGCTTTAGAGAATATCCTGAATATCCTTCCTTATCTCTGAGTCTCCCTGACCTCCCCTGATCCCGCCTAACCACATGGGACAGGGAATCACACTGTTTATTTTTAAGTATTCTTTTAATTTTTTCTTGCCCTTTGTCTCAGTTCTGTAAAACTAGTAATGGTTTTACTCCTTAAAAAGGACAAAGAGGGGAATTTGGGTTGTTTGCACTCTCTTTAACTCGTCTTAAGAGGCAGTGGCTGGTCAGTCCACAGTTGTACCCCGATAAAAATCAAGCTTACTTGAAATTTGGCTCAAATTGTGGAGGTGGTCTCCTATTTTTACTATTTGGATAAACACAAGCACACCTTGTTTCAGATATTATCAAAGTCCAAGAATTTTTTTTTTCATCTTATAAGTTGACTTCCCTGGGTGTGGCTCTGGAGAAAGGAAGAAGCAGACTCTGTGGCTTGGAACGACATGGAAGTGTGGGAAGAAGCCAATATGATGTGGAAGGAATCTTTGATGGAGGTAGGGCAGATTAGGAGAAATTATTTGCTGTTCTTGACTGTTAAATCCTGCCTGTGCTAGAGTTAAAGGAGGGCACAGGGAAATAAATTCATGAGCTGATGAAAACTATCCAGGCATTAAAGAATTCAAGGCAGGAGGAGAGCTAGTAAGGGCTCAGCTTGGGCTACATAATGACATTTTCTTTCAAAAAATTAATTAGTTGAAGGTAAAATAACCAGATCAAGATATGATGGTTCATATCCATAATCACAGCACTGTGGAAACTGAGGAAGAAGGATTGCTGTGAGTTTCTCATGAGATTGGCCTATAGAGAAAGATCTTCAAAAATCATGTCCAAGTTCCCAGAATAAGTAATTAGGGAAGCTTGGACTCAATTTCATAGAAAACAAACCCAGAAGTATAGATCCTATGCCCTGCTAGCATCTTTTCCTGCCTGAATAGGCCTAGTTTACTCTAATCAAAAGTATGCATGGTCTTGACTTGACATAGAAAACAACTACACAAGTCAAAGTCATTAAATGCAAACATTAGTAAATATGATGTCATCTATTAAATCAAGGAAAATTAAAAAAATATAAAAGCATTTTGTTGTTAGTGAACCTCCTAGTTGAGAGGAGGGATTCGGTATCAGAGACACGTTAAAGTTAGAATCTGCATTGTTAATTTTTTTCTCTCTGTTTCCATAAAACCGACAGATGCAATGTTTGAGAGAATTCACTCTGGTCACAGATGAAAGAATACAGTCTATCATGGTATGGGAACCTTATCAGAAACACTGTACCAGCCTGTACAGGACTGTACAGAAACTGCTTATTGGCTGACAATAGTCAAGAATGGAGAGAGATGGGCCCAATGTAAAGATAAACCTCAGCTCACACCTGTGTCAATCAGCACTAGAAGACATGCCTAAAGGTCTCAAACCTCTCCAGACAGCACCACGGAATGGAGACATAGTAGCCTGTAGGGGACATTTTACCTTTAAAGAAAAACAAAGTTCTGAGCACTGTTCCCTTCATGACTACAGGAAGAATTCATATACAAATTATTTCGTGAGACACTCGAGACTCACCAAAAGGCTCTTGCCTTTCTGGAGAATGACTTGAAATCAGAATAATTATTTACCTCCACTCTGTTCATCAAGGAAAATCTTCTCTCTGTCAAGACTGGTGGTGTGAGAGGTCAAGGGCCCACTGCATCCTATTCACCATTGGGTTGACCTCTGATGGCTGTATTGAACTTGCCTAGAAATGTGTAGAGATCACTGTTACTTGTTTCTTTGCTTGAGACAGAGTTTCTCTCTATAGTCTGACTGTCCTGACATTCATTCTATAGACTAGGTTGGCCTCAAACACATTCACCTAAGGCATGTGCTACCACTCCTAACTTTCAAGAGTACTTTTTCTCCATTGGGTCTGTTATACACAATGTGTCCAGAGAGATTGCCTGGATGGGAGGGGAGACAGGAGAGTTGTTTTCCATGCCTGTTGGTGAACTTGAATCTGGTATACAGAGAGATAAAATGGCTGAACTGTAGTGGAATACAGTGGAGCTCCTACTAAAGAAGCAAAGAAATGAATGGATTATTGAATATTCAATCAGCTAATGACTGATACAATGAATGAGTCTGTGATAAAAAGCATCAAAAGGCCTGGCAGTCTGGCACTTGATGCATTCAAGGTGATAAGTCAGGGACTGTGGACATCACCATAGGATTCACAACAGTCAAAAGGCAGCAGCATGCAGGTTTGCTTCCCCAGGGACAGTGACACAGTGTCATGTGCATAGATCACATTCATCAGCCTAAAAGAGGAATGACCAGGTAAGCTTTGTGGTCCACATGTCATGCATGCTGATAAAGACTTCTGTAAAAGGAATGGCGGGCCGGTTCCCACAGCCTGCCTGGCTATCTTTACCCAAGATAATTACATGGAAACTGTATTATTTTAAACTCTGCCTGGCCCATTATCTTCAGCCTCTTATTTGCTAACTCTCACATCTTGATTAACCCATATCTAATAATCTGTATGCAACCATGAGGTCGTGGCTTACTGGGAAACATTCAGCATGTCTGACCTGGCAGCTGGTTCCATGGCATCTGCCTCAATTCCCTTCTTCCCAGCATTCTGTTCTGTCTACTCTGCTTATCTAAGCTGCTATCCTATCAAAGGCCAAGGCAGTCTCTTTATTAACCAATGAAAGTAACACATAGAAAGAAGACCCACCTACATCAGACTTCAAACTGCAGGTCTATCTGAACCTCTGCCATCTCCATCCCATCTCCAAGAAACAGAAGAGCAGAAAGCTGGGGTCCTAGATCTAGGCATCATCTTTGACCTTAGGAAAAAAGGCTAGATATCTCTAAGACAAGGAAAGAGTTACTGCTTAAAGATCAGTCCGTATACATGAAAACGTGGCCTTTGAGTAGGTAAGATCAATAGCTGTCATGAAAGGAAGGCTTTCCTGCCCACCTATGTGTAAATCTGGAACTGCTACAGGAGTCTGTAGTAGAGATGCCTTAGGACATGTTGCATTGTGGGTACAGCTCATCACAAATCTTTGGACAGATGTGAAGTGTTAGAAGTACCTGTCTCCTGGTAGCTTGAAAAAAGACCATGTGTGAGGAAGGGAGAAGAGATGATCGAAGTGGGGAAGAAGGAGGGAGAAGAGATGATGGAAGTGGGGAAGAAGGAGGGAGAAGAGATGATGGAAGTGGGGAAATGCAACAGATATAAAAAGGATGAAACCAGGTCTTTATTTTGAAAAATGAAGTACAAAAAAAAATATGTTTGGGTTTTAGGTAAGATGAGGGATAGGTCGTGTGGGCCCAATATAGGGTATTGGGCAGAAAGCCTGTGGTAAGCATGTTTCCCTTTGACTGAACATTTCCTGTAGCCCTACACTGCTCTGAAGCCTGAAGTTGATGCAAAGACCAGCAAGGACCTGTACCAGTACAAGGATGGTGCAGACCACACACAGAAACGGAGCACTATGCATTTTTCAAAATAGGTCACTTCCAAGAATATTCTCTGTTTCAAGCTAAACTTTAAGGTTAATTAATTGAAATGAATTTAATGTTCTAAAGGTAACTCAGTAGAATTAGGTTAGGATTAAAAGAGGAATTTTAAATAAATTTAAAATGAAAAAAAAAAAACGTTTTTTTGTTTCGTAAAGATCCCAATAGGAAATGAGAAACAGCACCTGGAGCAACAGCTGTGGGTGCAGGAAACCAAGACCTTACTCTTTGGTTTTGAGCCTGGCCTCTAAAGGCTGAATCATCTCCATAGCCCATCCCCCATTCTGCTAAATGTCTTCAAGATCTTCCCTGAAGCACATGAGGGCTGCCATGGTGAAACAACATTTCCATTGAGCTTATTCACATTTATGATACCTGACGAACTTTTCCTGGGTTGGAGGTAAAAAGAAAGGGTGGATAAGTCATGAGTCATGGCAGTGGTCACATCTGATCTGGGGGATGCCTGCTCTCTGCTTCTCACCATGAGGAATAAGAGACAAAGAACCAAAGGGGCAAGGGGCAGATAATGCGGATATGAGCAAACCTAGTTTGCTAGGAGAGAAATGTGGCCTGCAGTCACGGACATAGGAGGGTGTCTGCTGTGCCCTCTGGACATGAGCAAAGACATTTCCGCTGTAGAATGGTGCTTGCGTGACTGGAGCAGCTGATTAAAGCAGGGTAAAAGTAGCTGAGCACAGCTGGAGTGCAAGGAGGACCTTTATGGCTTTTGGAAGGATGCTTTGGATTCACATTTTTCATGCTGAAAATGTTTGGAATAATAAAATATCCCAAGCTGGGCTTAAATTTCAAATCCTCCTCTCTCTGTCTTTTCAGTGAATCCTTCTGTATCACATCTCAACTGAAGGAAACATTATGAGTTAGAGGTCTCGTTGAGTGAGCTATCATGTGATGTTACAGGTCCCACCAGGATGGAAGGAGCTCAGAGTTTGAAATGTGAAATAGCCTGTCTACCCTGCTCCAAACCCAAGCTCTTGGAGTGGTTCAAGCAATCCCAGCTTCACACTAGATTCCCTCACTTCAGGGAACCATATCCCCTAGGCCTGGATGCCCTTACTGCCCCTTGCCTCCTGCTGGTCACTATGGAAAATACACCTCCCTTCTCCTTAGGCATGTGAGCTCTGCTGAGCAACCCACTCATGGAACCTCCATATTCTTTTCCTCTGCCCTGGGGAACATCATTCACAGCAGAACATCAGCACCCAGATAGAGGGGTCACATGCAGGTGGCCTCCCTTAGTGGTGATTGGCCGGCCTCAAAATTCAAAACTCAATCATAGTTCAAGTGCTTCCGTGGGTATAAGCACTTGAAACCTTGACACTTTACGCAAAGTTCTAAGTTCCAAGACACCCAGAGATACCTGGTCAGGATGGGAAGGGAATGCCACAGGACTAGTACACCCCTGATTCATGCCTAGTGGTCTTCCTACCACCAGAACACTTGCCCTCCCTCAGCTGTAAACACCTCCTTCAAAGTACCTGGGGGCATGGTATGTGTCTCATCCCAACTTTGCATTTCTTTGTCAGGATTAGGTTCAGGATTTTGATCTATTTGTGTGCCATGGATTATGCGTGCCCTGGACTTGTTTATCTTCTGTGAAGGACAACTGGGTAGTTCGTTTCATGCTACTAATGGTTTAGAAATTTCTTTGAAATGGGCATTGGTGGCACACCTTTTAATCCTAGAACTGGAGGTTGGGGCAGGCAAATCTTTGTGAGTTTGAGGACACCTTGTTCTACAAGAGGACAGTTAGGGCAACACAGAGTAGCCCTGTCTTGAAGAACAAAAAGAAATCAAACAAACAAGAATCTAAAACAAAACAAAAATAAATTTTCTTGACAGCTGTGGAGGGTCCTGCCCTCTTACATGGATGTCCAAAATATAAACTGATAGTTCATGATTGATTCAAATTACTTTAAAATTTAGTAATTATTGGGGAGCTATCTCATTATCCCAGACCTCTACCAGCTACAACGCCACAGAAAAAAGATCCTGTACTCTGCCAGGGCAGCAACAGATCCAACTGTACTAGAGATGGTGTGGGTGAACCTGCCCTGCATAGTGAGCAAAGAAGCTGGGGCAGATGGGAGGCTTGGTCACAATATAGCCTGCCCTGTTGTCAGAGGTGTGGTTAAACCAGCCCCAAAGTTTTAAATGTGGGAAAGCTATCCCCACTACTTTTTTTGTCACACAGTAGTGTAAGTGGGGAAGACAAATACCGCTTATTCTTGCCCCTTATATCCTGCAACAGAGGAGAGACCAGCCCAGGTCATTACCAGGTGCAGAACTAGGAAAGTGAGCTCTGTTCCTCACATGGGCAGCACAGCAAAGATTGTTGTCAGACTTGTGAGTGACCCAGTCCCCATGTTGGGAACTAGATGGGGATATCCCCATTACTCACATGACAGAGGCCTCAAACCAGACCAATTACTCTTAGCAATGAACACTTGCAAGTAAAGATGTATGTATAAGGGCTTTACTGTGTAACTCTGTGTGTAAAAATGCAGCTTCCATGATGAGGTTTTATTTTTTTTTCTTTTAAACAAATTTAATTTTGTATCATGTAGGGGAGGTGTTGCAAGCACAGAGGGCAGATTTGAGAGGACAGAGAAATGAAAGGGATTATGATGCATGATGGAAAAACCACACAGAATACATAAAAAGAAAAAAACATAAGTAAAAATTTAATAATGAATCAAAATGGGCATACGACTTTAATAAGCACTACAGGAAAAAAAGATTTGCATATGGCCAATCATTATTTGAAAGTGGGAAGACTGAACACACATCCTAAAAGAAGTATAAATCAGAGCCTCATAGGAAATCATTTTCTATCCATCAACAATAATGAAAAAAATCACAAGTATCAGAGAAGAGAGAGAGCATGGAGCCCAAGAACACTATGGGGATTCTAAAGACCCTGGGAAACAATACAAATTCCTCAAAAAATTTAAGAGGAACTGCAGTTTGATCCACCAATTTTTCTTCAAGCTGTTTACACAAAGGACAATATACCATAACTTTAAGAAATATGACCATTTCTTTTTCATTAAATCACTATTCATAACAAAGTTGCATGATGCACAACCAGCCTAGATCCTTGTTAACTGTTGAGTGTGGTACATTTGTACAGTGGAATGATAGTCAGACTTTAGAGAGAAGGGGATATAAGGATCAGGAACCTAGGTGAACCTGAAGGACTTTACACAAAATAAATAGGTGACTCAGGGTATCAAATGTTTCCTGATTCCACACACAGGAGACACCTGCAGTAGTCAAATGTGAACTTCAAAGATAAGAGACATGGTCACTAGGGAATGTGGATGGATGGGGACTAACCGAGCACATGCAGAATCTCAAGCAGGTTCAGTAAAGTAGAGACCTGTGTAGTGCATTGCACCTCTCATCCCCAGTTATAGATTGGGTCCTGGAAGTTTCAAAATAGAGTGGGCTGGAGAGATAGCTCAGTTGTTGCAAAGATCCAGGATAAGCTCCCAGCACCTACATGGCAGCTCACAGCCACCTCTAAATCTGCTTTATTGGAACCCGACACTCTCTTCTGGGCTTCTTGGGTACCAGGCTTGAAAGTGGTGCACATGCCAACAGAGAAACTCACATACACATAAAAATGCACTCTAAAAAATCTTTAAAAATAAATGTTGAGTTGGACTCCTGTAATAAAGTAAATAGAAAAATGTGAATTGCCATTGTGCTTTATTAGGAATCTGACTAAATAATGCAGCTTTTAAAAGTAGTGAGCAAGATGTCAAGAGCACTAAAATATGTTGGACACTGTGGTTCACATCTCTATTCCTAGCACTCAAGAGGCCGGTGGGTCTCTGAGCCCTACTCCATAATGGTCTACCTAGTGAGTTATAGGATAATAGGAGTACATACTTACATACCCCCCACTTACACACATACACAAACACATGCACATGCGCGTGCACACACACACACACAGAGAGAGAGAGAGAGAGAGAGAGAGAGAGAGAGAGAGTGAGAGAGAAAGAGAGAGAGATACAAATTCCGGAGATTTAAAACCAAAGGATAAATTACATAGACAATATCCAATACTCCTGATTATTTCACAGGAAGCACATAGGTTATAGTACCTGAAAGTTCTAAAACCTTATTTGTTGGTCATACATTCTAAAATCTCACCACTATATGTTTCACAATTCTGGAATGCTTTGAAAGAATACTGCTAGTATTTAGAAACTTGTTATTTGTGGGTATTTTCCTTTTATCCAGGGTGTCTTCATTGGAATATATATATATATATATATATATATATATGTATATATATATATATATTCAAAAATAGCCAAGAACATAACTTGAATCAAAAAAAATTTATCTGTCCAAGTTTTAGAGTTTTCAGCTCTGGTATGTTTTTCTTGTTCCATGGAATGCAGAATACGATGGTAGAGACGATGTGTGTACTTGGATTTATAAAGCTTGACCAAAGCAGTACCAAGAGCGAACTAGAGCCACCAATGACACATTTGCAGAATCTACCTCTCTCCCAACCTGTTCTCAGTGATTCTCTCATCCTCCTGTTTGATTATCAAGTTATAACCTAATCAGTGTATTGAAATGAGGCAGAGCCCTCACTCCCTAACAACTTCTCAATGACTGCATCTATAATCAGTCTGGAGTTCAAGACTTCAACACATGACCCTACTTCACAGGGCACTTTCTATCTAAAATACAAGAAAGACTGTGATAGGATTACACTGTGCTTACTTGAATCCAGTCTTGGCCACTTGACTGCTACAGTCAACTGAATGTCTAAAATATATGTTAATGTTAGAGTCTTAAGAACCAGGTAAGAATGGCCCAGATCAATAACACCGATGACAACTTATGCTGGAGAGGTTGCAAGGTACAGTGAATACGACTGCATTACTGGTGGGAATGCAAGTTGGTACAGCCCCTTGGGATGTCCATGTGGCAATTTCTCAGAAAATCAGAAAACAACCTCCTTCAAGACCCATTGATACCATGTTTGGGTACATATTCAAAGGATGATAAATTGTGCCACAAAGATATGTGCTCAACTATATTCATAGCAGCTTTGTTTGTCATAGCCAGAACCCAGAAAAAACTTAATGCCCCTCAATGAAAGAATGGACAAGGAGAACATCGTACATTTACACACAGCAGAAAAAATAATGAAATCTTGAATATTGCAGGCAAAAGGATGGAGCTGGAAAACATTATTTTGAGTGAAGTAACCCAGACACAGAAACACCATTATCACATGTACTCACTCATAAGTGTACTTACTCATACTTTGAGTACTTACTCAAAGTTTATAAACTTGGTTTATAAACATAAACCAAAGTAAACGAGTCCACAAATCACAATTCCAGAGAACTTAGACAACAATGAGGACACTAAGATAGGCATACATTGATCTAATCTATGTGAGAAGTAGAAAAAGACAAGATTGGGAGCATGGGGACATTGGAGGAGGGTTGAAGTGTAGGGGGATAGGCAGGGAGGGGAGCAGAGAAAAATCAATAAAAGTCAATAAAAACAGAAAAGTAAAAAATAAAAGAACCAGATTTAATTTGAGAGTTCTTGCCAATGCTATAATCTGCCTGTGAATCAGGGAGTAAAACAGAGGCAAAGCAGGAGAATGCAGTGCACACTGTGATTCTCAAATTTATGACAATAAACTGCTCTTCCGTCTTCTCCCCTCCATTCTCCTCTCCTGTTCTTCTCTCCACTCCCATCCTTACTATTTCTCCTCCTCTTGTTCTCCTTTGCTTTGTAACAAACACTCAGGGCCTCATACACTGGACAGACACTCAAACACCAGAACTTTAATCAAATCCCCTCCATTCTAAAACAGCCTTGACTTTCCTTACATGGAAGTACTCTGACAGGCACACTGAAAAGCTCAGCCCTTAATCTTTAAGGGTTACCTAATAATAATCTCTGGGGAAGAGATCTATGGGAAATGACTTGGCCCTTTGGTTCTATGTCTCTTATTCCTCATGGTGAGAAGCAGAGAACAGGCATCCCCCAGATCAGATGTGATCACTGCAAATACTCATGACTTTTCCAGTCTTTGTTTTTACCTCCAACCCAGGAAAAGTTCATCAAGGATCATAAATCTGAAAAAGCTCAACGGAAATGTTGTTTCACAATGGCAGCCCTCATGTGCTTCAGGGAAGCTCTGGAAGGCATTTAGCAAAATGGGGGATGAGATATGGACATGATTCAGCCTTTAGAGGCCAGGCTGAAAACCAAAGAGTAAGATCTTGGTTTCCTGCACCCACAGCTGTTGCTCCAGGTGCTGTTTCTCATTTCTTAGTGAGATTTTAAAAAACAAAAAAGACTCTTTTCATTTTAAATTCATTTAAAATTCATCTTTTAAGCCTAATCTAATTCTACTGAGTTACCTTTAGAACATTAAATTCATTTCAATTAATTAACTTCAAAGTTCAGGTTGAAACAGAGAATAGTCTTGGGAGTGACGTATTTTGAATAGTGTTCCATTTCCGTGTGTGGTCTGCATCATCCTCATACTGGAGGTCCAGGTCCTTGGTGGTCTTTGCATCAGCTTTAGGTTTCAGAGCAGTGTGGGGCTACAGGAAATGTCCAGCCACAAGGAGCATCCTTACCATTGGCCTTCTGCCCAAAATCCTATAAAGGGCCCACATCCTACATAGGATTAAAACTTGCATCCTGAGTTACAAACTGGGGGCAGAAAATGGACTAACTGACAACAGCATGGGGTTTTGAAATCTCAACACCCATGCCCAGTTATATTCTTCCTCTTTACTAGGCCACACCATGTAATCTTCCTTAAAATGTTCCAAAAACTAGGGATCAAGCATTCAAACATATGATCCCCTCAGGGTCATTTTCATTCAAACTACCACATTAATATTATTTTTATCTTGTCAACACTAACCTTTGTTGAAAAATATCTTTACATTCATGTGATCCTAATTGTCTCTTTTATTTTTATTCTTTGAGAATTTTATATGCACACAATGCATTTTGATCATATATATACATCATATCACACTTCTCCAACTGTTCCCGCATCCATCCTCAACATATCTGTGTCTCAACTTTATGGCTTTTCCCTTTCAAAAATCTGTATTTGTCTTTATTACATATCTGCAATTATTTTCTGACCACAAGCACTTCTTAAAATGCTAAGTGTCTTGCTAAGACTAAGGCTTCTTACACTTTTGGCTCCATCCAATCCACCATCGCTGGATAGAAGTCAGTTTAGCACAAGTCATACTCTGACCTCCAGTTTTCAGGCACACAGTGGGTCTATCTTGCTATGCAAGTTGTACCACTCTATTTGCAATAAACATTTAAATGCTTAGTCTTTCAGGGGATAGTGCCAGAGTTCAGGCAGGTAGCATGGCCCAAGAAGCTGCCATTTGAAAACCATGCAGCTTTTTCTTTACTACTGCTGAATCAGGAAACCTCTCTTAAAGGAGCTACAGCTTGCTGCCTACTGAACAGAGCAATGAGCTGTGTTAAACTCTCTCTCTCTCTCTCTCTCTCTCTCTCTCTCTCTCTCTCTCTCTGTGTGTGTGTGTGTGTCTAGAAGTTCTTTTCAAGCTTTCTCAGGTTTTACATAGATTTAGTTGGCCATGTTAGTGCACCTAGAAGGCCACTAACTTGTTCCCAGCTGCTCTGCCCCCCAAAATAGTCACTCAGAAATCATATTATTTGCAATACCACTTGGTCAATAGCTTAAGCGTATTTCTGGCTAAGTCTTCTATTTTTATTTGACCCATATCTATTAATCTGTGTATCACCATGAGGCCATGGCCTAACAGCAAGGTTTCAGCACATCTGTCTCCAGAAATGGCTCCATGGCTTCTCCTTGACTCTGCCTTCCTTGTCCCAGCATTAACTTTAGTTTTCCCCACATAGCTCTACTCTGTCCTATCACACAGGCCAAGCTGACTTCTTTATTCTTTAGCAGATAAAAGCAACATGTAGACAGAAGGACCTCCTACATCACTGGTGCATGCTATGTTTTCTACTCAGGCTTCAAACAACTGTGATGAGGAGGTGTCTTTCTTCACCTCTTCCTCTACAAGGCTTGTGATTCTGGAATTTTAGTAGCAACCAGTGATAGTGTGGGATGCAAAGCTAGTCTGAATCCTGGCATTAGGAATTAGATACCATGAATAAATTCCCCATTTATCTGTGTACAAGCATCTCCAAATAGTCAGTTAAGCATAAAAACACAAACTCTTTGGGGGAAGCACCAAGACTCATATATTTTCCCCTTCTACCATGTGACATTCATGGCATCCTTAATATGCAAATCCTGAGCAAAATTAACCAGAGACTGCATGACATTTGATTGGAAACATTAATGTAACCACCCATGTCGCTGGCCATGAGAAGCAAGTTGCAACTAGTATTTAGATATCAACCCACCATAGGCATGGCTACCGATGGAGAATTAATCCTGTCCAGACAAGGTCTGCACAACCATTGACTCTGAAAGTTGTTGCTCACTTATGCTGATGTAGCTTGGTGTCTCCCCAATACACTATAGTGTGTAATCTCATGTGCTGTGTATATGTAATCTCATGAATGCATCTCAATCTGTTGGCACAGACATCTGTGAGTGGTCAGATAGATGACTTCTCATTTAGCCATATGGTTCTGATATATATAGTATATACTGAGATTTACTCCATAACTGGATCTGTTTGTCCCACAACTGTGAAAATTTAAAATCCTGCCTCGTGCTTCTGCTTACTGGATGGCTTCTCCCACTCTGTAAGACTTTCACTGAGAAGATTTAGTCACATAACCAAAAACCTTGACTCCCAAAGCCTTATCTCTGGTCTGTTCTTTGAGATAATTTCTAAGCTATCTCCCAGCAATTATCTTCCATTTCACAGGACATGCAGTCAACAAAGTAGACTTTCATATAGATCACATTTGATACCTTCAAAGATAAAGGATGTCCAAGTTCAGAGAATTGACTTTGTTTTTCATGTGTGTTTATAAACTGGAAACTTTACAGAGCTAGGGAGGACATTAGAAAAAAATAAAGAAACTGATGTAGAAAAGTACATAGTGGAGAGTTCATTTCTGCCCTGGGATCCTTGTAATTCCCAAACTTGTTGTGAGCCTTCTGTCTGAACCTAGAGGAGACACTGAGGCTGGAAGTCAGAGGCCCCTGACATACTTCTTACCTGGGAACTTGTTAACATGCAGATCTTTGTGGACTGGGTTTGGTAACAACCTTCAGGTGACATCTACATTGCAAGGAGCACTTTCCATATAATACCTTTCTTAAAATTATTTCCTGAGGTAGCAGACAGAGCCACTCACATCCATAAGTACAAGGCTGTGTCCTAGGGTTCTTGTTCTGGGTACCTAGTTTGAAATGTACATTACTCAGATATTCTAGAGTTTGCAGCTCTACCTTTATTAGTCATGGACCCCACTTATGTTCCTGGTAACTGTCTCATTTTTAAGAAAGAGGAAGTGACACCGTTTCCCCTGTTCTTCTACGACTGTCATTCTCAGAGGTTCATTTTATGCTTTGATGATAACAGCAGGGGTTTGAGGTAAGATTGGGTTAAAGAGTAAGATCTCTTTCAGAAAATTAAAATAGAAACCACAACAACAAACCATAACAGAAGTCCTGAGCACTCCTTCCCTTCAGGAGACCAGGAAGAATTCACAGGCAAAATATTTCCTTGTGACACTAAGAACTCACTGAATGGCTCTTGCCTCTCTGGAGAAGAAAGTGAAACTAGTTCAACCCAGTAATTACCTCCATTCTGTTCCCACACACAGGCCAAAGCTTCTCTCCCTGTCAACACCACTGGTAGGTTGAGAAGTCAAGAGGTCATTGCATCTTGTTCTCCCTTGGGATGAAAATTGATTGCTGTGTTGAAATTGATGTCCTGCAATCATGGGTACAGATCACCAAAGTCTAGTATACCAGAAGCAAGCTTTATTCCAGAATAAAAGAAAACATCACCATGGAGTACAAAAAACTTATCAGCTATAGCTGTGACCATAGTTAGAGATCAGACTTCTGTAACTGTGGCAATGGGGGCTGGTTTTGGGTCTGATACGCTCCTTACCTGGGAACTTGTTAACATGCTGTTGGGCTAGGCATCAATATATGAGTATAGCATAATATCATTAGAAATCATTTCATTGATTTTTTTGTTTATCATATTTGGTGTTTGGTTCTATTCTAAGTCTCTGTTTTATCCTGCCTCTGGGTATTGGTCCCTATGGGTGAGCTCCCTTTTAAGTATTGTTGGGACCATTTGGAGTCCTGCCCTCCAGCTGTTCTCCCCTGTTAGTGATCTTTACTTGGCCTTCTGATTTAAGCTACCGAAATCTGTGTCCATCTCTGCTTCCTGAGCACATGTTGCCTTGTACTTAATTGCGGATCAGGAGATTAGGTTTTCACCTGCTGACCCACCAGACTGTGTTGCGTATATAAACCTCAGTGGTACTATTCAAAAAAGGGCTTCTTTACCAGTGACTAGAGGTGTGTGTCTGTCTGTGCTGTCTCTGTGTATCTTTGAGGGTTTCAATCTCCAGCCCCTTGCCCGAGGCTCATGAATGGTCCTGTAGTGCAGGTGCTGAAATACAGGAATAGAGATGCACTGTTACATAGTACAGGCGAGCAACTACATGATATGGCTCTCCAGCTGGGTCAATCACTAGTTGGTCACTCCTACAATGTCTGTGCCAGGTTTACCCCAGCACATCTTGTAAGCAAGACAAATTATTGGGTGAAGGGTTTGTGGTTGGGTTGGTGTGACAATCCCTCCACTGGAAGTCTTAATTAGTTAGAGAAGATGGTAAGTTTAAGCTCCCTGGCCCGCATTGCTAGGAGTTTTAGCTAGCGTCACCCTTAAAAATCCCTAGAAGTTTCCATTGCTCTAGGTTTCTAACTCATCTCAGAGATCTCCCCAAATTCCAATTGTCTCTCCCAGTATTCTTTCCCTTTGGCCTCATCACATCCCTCCTATTCACATCAACATTCCCACTTCTAGGGCATACACCCGTTTGCTGGCAGTGTCCAATCTCTTTTCCCTTCAAATTGAGATTCTTGCCTCCACCCTTCATTATAGTAAGGGGCCGCTTGTTTGTTCCTGCCTTCTCAGCCCTAAAATAACACAGAAACCATATGATTTGCAATACTATTTAGTCAATAGCTTAAGCATATTTCCGGCTAACTCTTATATCCTAAACTAATCCACCTACATTATTCTGTGTATTGCCACATGGCTGTCGTTTACCCAGTAAAGTTCCATCTATCATTTGTCTCTGGGAGGGGAGATATAGTTTGTTTGAGTTTTGGCTAAACAGTTTCTGCCCATAGTGAACACCTGAACACCAAGTACAGTAAGTCATAATAAAAATAAAGTAAAAATGCCTGCCTCGGTGCAAGCATCAACATTTTAGATCTCTAGGAAAATTGAGTGCAGTTCCTGATGAGATGAAACTCTGACTGCAATGTGAGCTTTAAGCATGGCTCTCTTGAACTGAGAAGAGGGCAGAGTCAGCTTAGAGCTGTGCTAAGTATCTGTGTGTAGCTTTTCAGTCTAAAGTTTACTCCTGTGGTCAAAAAAGGCTAAAGGATGGGGCTGGAGAGATGGCTCAGAGGTTAAGAGCATTGATTGCTCTTCTAGAGGAGCAGGGTTCGATTTCCAGCACCCACAAGGCAGCTCACAACTGTCTTTGACTCCAGTCAACACCCTCACACAGACATATATGAAAGCAAAAACAACAATGTGCATAAAATAAATAAATTTTTTAAAAAAGAAAAGGCTAAAGGATACACAGTAAAAACGGTTCAGATGAAAAAAACTTCTGAAAAGGTTCCAGTAAGTTTTGCAATGTGAGTAGGTTTAAAAAAGAAGGAAAATGGATATAGACAGCCATAGAAAGAAAGAATTAGATTAAAAATAACAAAGACTTTAAAGAGACAATACGAGTAAAAGAAAAAGTCACAAAAGAAAGGAAATACACAGGAAGTCTTGATATTGCACATTATTATGTTAATTTTGCATTTTTTGACTGTTGAAAATCAAAGGGAATCTGCTAAGAGACATGGAATTGAAAGTGGGACACTTCAAATAAACCAACCTACATACTTTAGGAATGTCTTAGCTTTAAAACAGTTAAATAATGTATTTGTCAAATGGAAATCAAAAATGCTCTGGAGGAGAAGTGTTATTTTTGTTTCCACAGAAAACAAGAGGAAGTGGATTTGTTCCAGGATGATATGGATCTGGTTGGATGAAGGGAATCCACCTGAAACTTGACAAGTGATGTTTATCAACAAAGGTTATAACTGGTTTTCACAGAACTTGGTCGTTATCGCAAAGTTTTCACTGGGAATCTTAAAGAGGTTTTGCCTACATTCAGCTTGAAGCAGTCCATGCAGCACAATGTCCACAAATTCAAGAGCTGTGTTGGGGGAGGTTTTTGGTTAACTGATGGGTCACGGATGTTTGTTATATTTAGAGGAATATAGGAATATATGCATGTTAAAATAAAAGGACAGATTATTGGATCTACTTTAAACTAAAGACAACAATTAATCACAAATATTTTGTATTGGAATAGAGTTTTGTATATTTATTCAAATTTAGGGTAATTTCATTATATCATACTATATTTGAATTTTATTCTTTCTTTAAGAATTTTTCTATATTTAATTTTTTATATTTAAGGTTATTCTTGTTACAACATATGCTATGTATCTTTCTGTTTTGTTTGAGGTATTGTGCCTATAGAGTTTATTTGGAAATGTAAGGTGAGGTTCAAGTATTTGAAAGCTATTACCCCCCACTTTTTTTTTTTTTTGCTTTTTTGAGACAAGGTTTCCCTGAAGATTTGGAGCCTGGAACTAGCTCTTATATATCAGGGTGGCCTCAAACACATGGAGACCCACTTGCCTTTGCTATTACTTGAGCTAAGTATTTAACTGTACATCACTATAATAGAATGTGGGCTTTTTCAAAGGTTGAAGAAACAAGTTTTAACCACAGTATAACAGTTTCTTAAAAATAGACAACAAGAAGAAGAAGGAGAAGAAGCAAAAGAAGAAGAAGAAGAAGAAGAAGAAGAAGAAGAAGAAGAAGAAGAAGAAGAAGAAGAAGAAGAAGAAGAAGAAAAAGAAGAAGAAAGTAAACCTGGCAGCTAAGCATATACTATGTGCATGTATAATAGTTATTCTTATAAAATATTTAGGACAATCAAGAAACATCAGTTAGTAGTTAGTCATTGATAACGGTCAAATTTGTAGCTATACTAGGCCTGTTTTCTAGGCCAAATGTGTGTGTGTGTGTGTGTGTGTGTGTGTGTATACACGTATCTATCCTTTATCTATCCTAGTAAATGCTTATTGGCCAGTAGCCAGGTAGAGAGTATAGGTGGGACAACCAGACAGGAAGTAGAGGCGGAACAATGAGAATAGGAGAATTCTGGGAAGGAGGAAACCCATTCCTCTGCAGTCCTGCCCAGACGCAGAAGAAGGAAGATGTGACCTGCGCTGCTGAAAATTGTACCGAGCCATGTGGCTAACCAAGACAAGAATAATGGGCTAATATAAGTTACAAGAGTTAATAAGAAGCCTGAGCTAATGGGCCAATCAGTTTATCATTAATATAGACCTCTTTGTGATTTCTTTGGGGCTGAATGGCTGTGGGACCTGGTGGGAGGACAGAAACCATGCAGGACAGAAACTCAGAAAATATATCCTACATATATATTGGATAGATAAATGATCTTCAAATAATTCAACAACTTATAGAACATGGCATTTAAAATAAGTTTTAAATCTACCATTTCTAATGACAATGAGACACATCTGCTCCTGGCAGTACCAATTTAATTCAGGGATGATGGTCATTGAAGAAACTCTTTATGGCATTTGCTGTCATTGTGGCAAGTGGAACCATTTGGGAAAGAAGTTGCTCTTGCTTGGATTGTTTGATAATATGTTGTATAAACTGAACACGCAGGACCCACAAGAAAGTGACCACTAAACTTTGCCAAACAAGGTTGGATGGTACTTCAGAGTTCCTGCTTCCCAGGAAAAAGATTTGCCAAACATTCTGGAGGACACAAAGTAAAGTGACTGACAAACTGCCAACATAGGCAGGAAAGTATTTCAAACTTCCTGCTTCATTGAAAAATCTGTCAAATTCTATGGGTCTGGAAACTGAAGAGAAATGTTTCAACACTGTAAAAGTACTTTGGGCGAATGCATTGTCAGTCAGATGTCTCTGTTATTATTAGAGGTTTTGGAAGTCATTTCCAATGTACTTTTCATTTACTTAAATAATATTATATCCTTCTGATACCTTTGATGTAGTTGAAAGCTAACTACATTTGTAGTTTTTCTTAGATATGATAGAAAGTAAGTCAGGTAAAAAATTTTGGCTTCGCTAACATAGGATAGATAGATTATAGAGTATTTTCTTTAAATTTACCAGATACAAATGAATTGGAATTCAGTAAATTGTGAATGTAATCTTTACATAATAATTATACTTATTATAATTTTTGTATACAAGCTTACTATTTTCAAGTTAACTTGTTGCGTTTTTGATTTTAAAAAGTGGGATATGTCAAAAATATTATGTTAAGTTGTGATACTTTTGCTTATGTTGCATTTGTTCAGTTCTGTAAAGCTGTGATACTTTGTTTAGAACACTTGATGTCTAATAAAGATCTGAATAGCCAAGAGTAAGAGGGGAGAAAGGATAGGTGGGGCTGCCAGGCAGAAAGAAAATATAGGAGAAAAATGGTTTTGGGAAGTAGCTAGAGAAGTAGGAAGACATCTAGAAGTGCCAGCCATCTAGCTACATAGTCATTTACAGAAGTAAGAGAATTGGAAATTCCCAGAGATTAGAGGTAGACAGGATATTAGAAGTTAAGAAAAGTTGGTCGGAAAGCTAAGTCCATACATTTTAACTAAGAATAAGCATCCATGTGATTTATTTGGGAGCTGGGTGGCAGGCCCCCAAAAGAGCCAAAAGAGTAAGGAAACATTATATTGCTGTACTACAACATACTTTCTAAATACAATAATAGATAAATATAATAAATATAATTTACCACAGCAAAACGGAGCAGAGGAGTACAGTGAGAAAATGCTGGTTCAAAACAAAACTGACACCCAGCAGAGCAAACTCCAAATTATGTAGTTCTGCATTGGATATCAAAGGGCTCTAAAGCCTCAACACCTCCAGCTTTCTTTTTTGTACATTTCTCTCTGTTCTGCCAATTCCATTCCCTGTCTGCAGCTCTTCTTGATAGATATCCCACAGCACTGGCAAATCCAAAATTTTGGGGTCTCAAACACAATTCAAGCTTCGTTTTCAGAGTTTCACAGAATGGTGTCTCTTGTACTCAATTCAGGAAGTGTTGTGCCATACACTTGGCTTCTGCTGTTCTCCTTCTCCTGTGGGAGCTCCTTCTTCTCCTTCAGCCAATCGCTGCTGAGATACCAGCCCATTGGGGCGTGGTCTCTCTCTCTCTTTAAAAAAAGCATCAGTTGTCCTCCTCTCCCTCTCTGGCATCTGGCTCCGCTTCCGGCTTCTAGACTCCTTTCCTGTTTGTGAGGAGGGGCTGTTGTCTGGGACGGTAATCTGTAAGTTTTTTCCCCTTTGAATAAATAACCATTCTATTAATCATAATTCCAAACTGGTGTGGGATTGTCTGTGACTTATGCCTTCATCTGGCACCCCACGTTTGGTTGTAGAACCTCCCCTCCCCCCCCACTCAATTGCTTGCTACCAGCTCGGCTAGTCACAAGCCCTCCCTCAGCTGCGGCCTGTGCCCTGTGTGTGGAGCCAGCAGTTCAATTAAACCCCATGCCTCCTAAGCTCCACAGGCTCAGGACAGTCTCTGCCTGACTGGTTTGCTCTTTTCTGAGTTGTTTTTAAATTTCCCTTGTAAGTCCAGCACTTTAGTGACGTGAATCAGAACGACTCGGTCACATGGAGGCATACGCAGCTTCCAGGTTGCTCTTTTCTACCCCTGGATTCTGGGTTTCTGGTTCCATTTATGGAATTGATTTAATTACATTTTCTTTGTTGAGCAACTTATATTTCCTAGTTTTTAATAAATACTAAGGTAGACACTGAAACAGGACCCCGTTTTGGTCACCTTCGCAGTGGTTCTAGTTGCTACTTGGCAACAGCGCTGCCCACTAGACAAGAAGTAATATGGCAGTTTTTGTTTCCAATGCTAATTTTACTGTTTTCTTTATTAATATAATGGATTATGTCATGCAAGGTTTATATGACTATGAGGATACATTAATTTACTTGTTACTAGGTTTCAGTTTTCTTTTCAATATTTTATCAGTAAGGAAGATATGATTTTTACGGACTAATAATGAACAACTAGTTGAAAGGATTAAAACTTTTGAAAATCAGGGGTTATCTGAACAAGTGGATATTATGATAGACAAAATTGACTCCATGTTCAAGGGTACTAGGAAGTTACCTGAAAGGGTTCAGGCTGGTGAATTTGATGTTCAGACGTTACCACAAAGTTTTGATAAGGTAAGAGATAGAATGTACCTCCAGAATGGGAACCAAAAAACTGATACCTTAGTGAAATTCCTAGAAACATGGGTAGGTCAGGAGATTCAAGATTTAAGGGAGACAATGATAAAAAAAAATTAGAAATGATTGAAGAAATTATTGGAGCTGGTGAACAGAGTAAGACTGGATATACTAATCCAGGCATAAAGACTGGATACAGTGCGACCACCAGCTGTTAGAATTGGCTTACCCAGGGTTCTAACAACATACCCTGTAATTTATTCTGACAAAGGGTCAACTTCTAAAGGCTCAAAGAGAGTTAAAGAAGCTAGAAGGACACCAATAGCAATGAATGATTTAAAAGAAATTAAGCAAGCTGTCGTTAATTATGGCTTGCACTCTGCATTTGTGAAGGAAATGATAAGGACTTGGACTTCTAATGTCAGAGCTACCCCCATGATTTCTCTCAGCTAGTGTCTGCAGTTTTAGATGATGGAACTTCCTTGATGTTTTGAATTTATTTCAGAGAAGAATCCAAACACATGGAACAGCAAGGAAGAGCTAAAGGTGTGGAGGTTTCCTAAGATCAAATTCTTGGTGTAGGAGCATATACTGATCCACATGTCCAAGCTCTTTATGACGAAGAAGTGCTGTCCTTATGTGACAAAACAGCCTTGAATGCTTTGAATAGAATACAAGATCCAGCAAAAAGGGTCGAATCATATACCAGGGTTAGGCACGGACAGAGAGAACTCTTTACTGACTTTGTGCAAAGATTAATTAAGGCTCTGGACATAGGGGTAACAGACCCAGAAGCTAGACGAATACTTCTTGAATTTCTAGCTTTTGAAAATGCAAATACCGAATGTAAAAAGATAATTGGGCCTTTAAGATCTAGATCAGCACCTATGAAAGAATGGATACAACATACAGTGAATGTTGAGACGTTTAGCTATAATGATGAATCCTGGGTAGGAGAAGTGATTTCCAAAGCTATGAGGAGACATCAAACTACCAGGTGTTTTAATTGTGGTAAATTAGGACATCTGAAAAAAAATTGCAGGGAAAGAAATTCTAGGAATAATATCTCCTCTGGGAATGACAAAAGTAGGAGCCCTTAGCCTTTAGGTATATGTAGGAGATGCGGTAAAGGTCGAAATTGGTCCAAAGAATGCAGATCAACAACAGACAGACAAGGCAACCCGATACCATTGGGAAACCACTTGAGGGGCCTCTCGCAGGCCCCCAAGCCAAAAGTGGCCAAATCATTCCCCGTTTCAGTGGAAAATGTGTCTCACCAAGAAAATTGAAAACTCCAATGTTCGGTGTAAAAAGTAATACTGGTCTAAATGATGAATTACATGTGGAGAATGAGTCAAAAAATTCAGTAGGACAGAGTAAACGTATATTTTGGCAAACTTATATTAACGATCAAAGACCAAAGCTAAGAGTCTGTATAAATGGCATTTTTATTGAAGGCTTATTAGACACAGGTGCAGATGTAAGTATAGTACTCCAGAATCTTGGCATCCGAATTGACCTCTTCAAGAGGTAGATGTTCAGTTCCTGGGAATTGGAACCCTGTCTTGTGTAAAATAAAGCACAAGATGGGTGGAATGCATAGGGCCTGAAGGGCAAATAGGAAGACTAAGTCCATATATAGCCAATATTGCAATAAATTTATGGGACCATGACCTTCTACAGCAATGGAATACCCAGATTAACATTCCTGTAGTTCCAGGAACTCACAATTCTGGGAAGGATATAATGAGATATTGTGGAAAAAGGTCACCAGCCATTCAGGCTGTACAAGAACATACAGCCAGTAGCAAACCTTTAGAGGTACCAACAGCCCTACCTTTAAAATGGCTAACTGAGAAGCCAATATGGATCAAGCAGTGGCCTCTAGCTGAAGATAAATTACAGTCTTTGGAACAGCTGGTACAAGAGCAACTAGAAGTTAACCATATTGAAGAATCAACCAGCCCTTGGAATTCTCCTGTGTTTGTTGTAAAAAAGAAATCGGGTAAATGGAGAATGGTGATAGATCTAAGAGCTGTCAACAAGGTAATTCAACCTATGGTTCCACTACAATCTGGAATTCCTTTGCCTTCTCTATTACCAAGAGGATGGCCTCTTACAGTTATTGTTTTGAAAGATTGTTTTTTCACTATACCTTTGCAAGAAAAGGATAGAGAAAAATTTGCCTTCACAGTGCCTACTTATAAAAATTCTCAGCCTACTAGGAGATATCAATGAACTGTTCTCCCACAGGGGATGCTCAATATCCCCACATTGTGTCAATATTTTGTTAATAAACTATTGGAAATAATTCGTCAGCAACTTCCAGAGTCCATAATTTATCATTACATGGATGACATTTTATTATCTGAGTCAAATAAAGATACTTTGGAAAGTATGTTTGAAGAAGTAAAGAAAGTCTTACCTAGGTGGGGATTACAAATTGTCCCTGAAAATATTCAAAGAGGAGATTCTATTTATTACCTAGGTTACAGAATAGAGTTAGAGAAAATTTGAACGAAAAAGGCACAAATTAGGAGAGACAGGTTACAGACTCTTAATGACTTCCAAAGATTGTTAGTGACATTTCCAGTCTACAACCAGCTGTTGGGATAATACCTGAACTAATAGTTCATTTAAATAAAACCTTAGATGGTGATAAAGATTTGAATAGTCCCAGAAAATTGACAGTTGAAGCAGAAAAGGAACTGACAATGATTGAGGAAAAATTACAGGAGGCACATGAGGATAGGGTGAACCCGAATCTTAGTTCCATCCTAGTCATACTGCCCTCCAGAATTTCTCCTACAGGGATTTTAATGCAGAGGGAAGATATTTTTTTAGAGTGGATATTTATACCTCATGAACCAAGTAAAAATTAAAAACTTATGTAGAAAATGTCTCTGAATTAATTATAAAAGGTAAACTGAGACTTCGTCAACTAGCAGGTATAGACCCAGCAGAAATTATAGTGCCTTTTACTACTGAGGAAATAACAAAGTTATGGGAAGATAATGAACCATGGCAAAGAGCTTGTGCTAATTTTTTGGGACAAATTAACAGCAACTATCCCTAAAGTGATAGACTTAACCTCATAAAGAGAACTTCTTGGATTCTTCCTAGAATTGTACGGGATGCTCCAATAACTGGAGCCCGGACATTTTATACCGATGCAAATAAATCAGGGAAAGCAGGTTATAAATCGGAAGAATTGAGTAAGGTGGAACGAAGCCCTTATAATTCTGTGCAGAAGGCAGAATTATATGTCATTCTTATGGTGCTAAGGGATTTTAAAGAACCTTTTAATATAGTTACAGATTCACAATATGCAGAAAGAGTTATCTTGTATATTGAAACTGCTGAATTCATACCAGATGACACAGAGTTGACTTCATTGTTTATCCAGGTACAGGACATAATTAGGAATAGGCTTTGTTCAATGTACATAACACACATCTGGTCCCATACCGGTCTGCCTGGCCCTCTAGCACAAAATGCTGAAATTGACCAATTATTGATTGGAAGCGTTCTGCAGGCCTCAGAATTTCATAAAAAACATCACGTCAATAGTAAAGGTTTAAAGAAAGAGTTTTCCATTACATGGCAACAAGCTAAGGACATTAAAAGAGATGTCCTACTTGTTCTTTCTATAATCAAACACCATTGTCTGAAGGGAATAACCCAAAGGGTACACAAAGGAATGAAATCAGGCAGATGGATGTGTTCCACTTTATGGAATTTGGTAAATTAAAATATGTACACCACACCATAGACACATATTCAGGTTTTCAATGCGAAACTGCCCTGAGCTCAAAAAAGGCTGATTCGGTAAACATACATTTATTGGAAGTTATGGCCATCATGGGTATACCTGCACAAATAAAGACAGACAATGGTCCAGCATATGTATCTAAGAAAATGAAACACTTCTTTGCTTATTATAATATAAAACATATTACAGGTATACCAAATAATCCTAAAGGTCAGGCAGTTATAGAAAGATCAAATCATACTATAAAGGATATGCTAAACAAACAGAAAGGGACGAAAGATACCCCCAGAAATAGATTGCATAATGCTTTATTAACCTTGAATTTTCTTAATGCTAATGAGAAAGAAACAACAGCAGCAGAGAGGCATTGGATAATGGGAAAAACTTCTGAACTAAACCAACCTGTTTATTTCAAAGAAGTGCTGACCTCTCAATGAAAGCCAGGAGATGTGCTTCATTGGGGAAGGGATTTTGCTCTTGTTTCCACAGGAGAAGAAAAATTGTGGGTACCATCAAAATTAATAAAGGTTCGATTTGAAGAGGAGAAACCTCTTGGAAAGGAGAAATAACAGCTCATCTACAATGATGATATTCATACAGGTGGTAAGAAAAACATATAGAATGGGGGCAGGGTTCTGTTCTTATCTCCACAGGAAAACACTGATATTTGAAAAGTTCAAGGGACCCTGGATACTTGAATACTGACAGATGGAAAATAACGGCCCAATAGGGACTATCAAGAATACTGAATAGGTTTTATAAGTACAATATACTAAATCATATTTCTAAATTTATAGAGCTGGTTGTGGAGTTGGACTCTGGCTCAGTCCCTCTCTAATTCCAAGCCTGTTGTTAAAAGAAAAACCCAGAGTTTCTCGAGTTTCTGTCTCATGTCAAGAGCCATTATATGGGACAGAAAGAAATATGAGTTTAGAAAATATGAGTTTACTTTTCTTCATATCTATCATACCTTTCATTAAATATATCTATCATGCCTTTCATTGAATATATGTATGTCTGTACATGTCTATATGATTACTGTTTAAGTTTTCCACAATGAACAATGAGTTTTTCCTGCAGTGACATTTGAAGTTTCCAGGAAGAAGATGGAGACCCATAACAACACCTCCACCCAGTTGAGATGATGTCGTGATATTGATAGCGCTACTACAAGACCTGTTTTAGGTACCAACTGCACAAGATGGTTCCAACGTGATTAGCTGAAATGGTACACATCTTGGACAACATTCTGGCCAGACCTCCATAAAATACTCAGAGACTATTTGCAATTTTAAAAGACATCGATCTTGAAATTTAACCATCATTTTACTTTCACAGGATCCCCCAGAAAAAACGTCGCCCCCATGACAGCTGGAAGTAATTCTAGAGAACGACGTCCACTCTCCCAGTAAAGTTTGTCCTTGGGTTTAGGGACATCATTTAGGGGTTGGTTATAATTAGTATACAGTTGAGGGTTGGGGGAGGAATTTTATAAGTGCAGGAACCTTTAAAAAAAAAGAGGGGAAATCGGATTATGGGATAATAGATTTGTACTTGTGAGCTATTGTTTTTAGACAAACATATTGGTATCGATTCTTATATATTGATACAAAGTTAAATTATGTTGACTATTATATGCATGCATGCTTCTACCTCTGTTTAAAACATTTTTATGTATTGATATATATATATTGTATTGATATATGTATATTTACCATATTGCACTGTACACTTCTACTTCTGATTAAGATACTTATATATTATTTATGTATTGATATATATATTTACCATATTGCAATGTATACTTGCACATGATTATATTTGGAGGTCACATTGTCCTCATTTATTGGACAGTTGTTTATTATCTCAGTCTTTAAGCTAGATAGATATTGAGAATTATATAGATCAATAGTCATCTAAGTTTGTCATTTATAATTAGACTAATCAGGTTCTTTAGATACATAGAGATTATATTCAGTATAGATAAATAATCTTCCACCTCTTCAAAGAGCTGTAGAAAATGGCCTTTAATGTAATTCAGAGCTCTGTGGTAGGGAGACACAATCGCTCCTGACAACAACGATCTATTCCCGAGAGAATGTTGAGCACCAAAGACACTCCACCTGGAGCCTTTCTTCTTGGCAGAACTGGCCTTTGCGTAAAGAAATGCTCATACCTCAACTACTGAGAGAGTTACAGAATATCCATAAATGCATAAAACAGGACTGTCACATTATGCCAAGACAGGGTAAGATAGTTTTGAAGTTTCTTGCCTTTGAAAATGGTATGTCAGTTACATCAGGCCTTAGCCTAAGTTGGTTGCTTCAACGCTGCAAACGTGACTTTGGGTGTTTGCCCAGGTAGCCAGTTGTCTCTGTGATTTGTTACATGTTCTGGAAGTTGTTTGATTGCACTTCCTAATTACTTAGGTAACATTATTTCCTTTCTCAGATCTTTGATGGGATTGAAGATTATATAAATGTAGTTGCTTTCCTTTCATGACTTGGCCAAGTTATTTGTTATACAAGACTTAAGCTAGTCAGAATAGGATATTTGTATTTATTGTATATAATTTTGTAGGTTTGTATTTATTGTATATTATTTCATAGTAGGCTTAGAACTCTCTTACTTAAACAAAAGGGGAAGATGCTGCTGGAGCTCCTTCCACTCCTTCAACCAATCGCTGCTGAGATACCAGCCCACTGGGGCATGATCTCTCTCTATAAAAAAGCAGCCGTTGTCTTCCTCTCCCTCTCTGGCTTCTGGCTCCACTTCCGGCTTCTAGACTCCTTTCCTGTTCAGGCGGAGGGGCTGTTGTCTGGGACGGTAATCTGTAAGTTTTTTTCCCCTTTGAATAAATAACCATTCTATTAATCATAATTCCAAACTGGTGTGGGATTGTCTGTGACTTACGCCTTCATCCTTCACCATGGAGGAATATTCCATATCCTCTTTACTTTTTGTATTCTTCATGTCTCTAAAGCAAGAACTTTGTGTCCAATGATGCCAAGTTCTATTGCTCGCTTTATGTTGAAGCTGCCCCCTCTCCTTGAGTAAGATTTTTCTAAGGTTTGATTTGTTGTTGCTTTTATGAAACAGATAATTCCTTAGACCTTTTCAAAAGTTACAGGATTAATTAGGTACGGTGTTGCAAGGTGGGCCCAGGACTGCTTGTTTGTGCACCTTGATTTATCCCATTTCTATTACTCTATGTATCACCACATGGCAGTGGCTTACCAGGAAAGATCTGGCATGTCTGATTCTGGCAGCTCCATGGAGGTTCTCTCCTAGTCCACCTTTCTTCCTCCTAGAATTCAGTTCTGTCTTCCTCACCGACCTAAGTTCTGCTCTATCAAATAGGCCAGGGCAGTATCTTTATTCATTAACCAATGTAAGTAACACACAAACAGAAGGATTCCTACACCACACCAGTAGGGTCTTGTCCTGAGGGCTCCACACCCATTTTCCCATTTTCCTCATCACCTTAGTTCAAACCTTGGCTTTAATGTTAAGTTTTCTTATGATCTTTCTCTCTTCAAATTGTACATTCTGTATTTATTTTTGCCCTCTTGATTTTTTTCATTGTTGGTATACATAACAGTGATCACCAATAACCACACAACAGAATCAAGAGTTGCTTGTCTTCAAATCTCTGCCAATTAAATTCATCCAATACTTGGTGTCATCAGTGGCCCCAGGAGGCACAGACACCACCTGCACTGATGGGATAAAGAATTGAGTGACTGGTCTCCCAACTTTATAAGCCCCATCCTTAGGATAGCATTATACCTAGGTTTTGGGTCCAGAGTACATCCTGTTTACCTCCCTTATCCATTCTAGCCACTTTTGTCAGTCAGAAACGAGATTCTTGCTGTCAGACTACTCCACCTCCTTTTCATTGGACTCTGTAATCTACAAGTTCCATTCACCATCACAAACCTAAACATCCACTACTGCATCAGCAGTTCTAAGAAACCACTTGGATAGGTTGGGGGAAGGGATGGGTAGATGCCAGTACAAGAATACATTCAAAATCATAAAAGCAATGTGGCATCACAAGAACCTACTCTACAGCATCAAGATATGAACACCCAAATTTGAAGAAGCAGAAGAAAATGACTTTAAGAATAGCTTTATGAAGATGATGGGGGCCCTTAAAAATGAAATGAAAAATTCCATTAAAGAAATCAAGAAAATGACAAACAAAATTTCGAAGAAATCAATAGATCCCATGAAGAATGCTGCCCCAAAACATCAAGCAAGTGAAGGAAAATCTTCAAGACTTGAAACTTGAAACAAAGACAATAAAGAAATCACAAATTGAGTGAATTCTGGAAATATGATACTATTGCTTCCCTGAATCTCCTTAAATACAACATTTTCACTGGAGTTCTTTAATTCCTGCACAGCCTTTGGGATATCTATTATTTGGCAGTTCCTGTAAGGTGACCAGATAAACTAAAGTTGATTGTTTGAAAACCTTAGGCTGGGGACTGGAGAGTTGGCTCAGCAGTTAAGACATTGGTTGTTCTTGAGGGCCAGAGTTCAATTCTCAACACCCACATGACAACTCTCAACTGTCTGTAACTCCAGTTCTAGTGAATCAGACATCCTCACACTAATGCATTTAAAAATTTTTTCAAAAAAGAAAAACCCTTTACATGTTCCTCTCTAACCTTATAAGGCAATGCTGAAATCGGTTCTCCATCAAATTTCTCTGTTTGTATCCGAATATCTCTGTGATCCATTTTATTAAGTTTTTCTAAAACTTGCATATTAATATTCATATGAAACAACTTTTTTTAATTAAAAAAAGCAAAATGGCAAAATTGATAATGCTTTTAATTGGCATTAGATAATTCCCTTTTAAATTAGTTATTCTCTCATTTTGTCTTTACATTTTCAAACTTTCCAGTGTATTATCATACAGAGACCTAAATTCCTTCATAGTAATAGCATTTTCCATTTTTTTAAATTTGGGAAAAAAACTTTCTCCTTTCTCTCTTTTAATTATTTCCTCCATTTAATCATTCCCAATTTCATAAAAACTTGCCAACAATGTCAGGGAAATGTGAGGCATAGCACATTATGAGTAGAGAACACAGGTGGTTAACAACTTGGCTGAGGACAGCTGTGACTAATTGCATGTAGCTGTGAGCTGAAGTGGCAGCCCAAGGAGAGTGGGTGTAGGGCAAAGCAGCAATCCATGGTGGAGAGAGAGGGAGAGAGACAGAGATGGGTGTCTAGAAAATGCACATGGGATTATGTGGAAAAACCACATGTGGCAGGGGCTGCCTGAAAGAAGAGCCAGCCAGTGTAGAGTGGATGAGTCTGTGGCATGTAGAACCCAGGTGACTATGGAGTTTGGGCCTGTGGAGTTTGTTGAAGAGAGACAGTAACAACAACAACAACAACAACAACAACAACAACAACAACAAAATCAAACTTGCTTAGAGGCTTAGGGAAAAAAAGGAAAAAGAAAAGAAAATCTAGTCAGGTGGGCAGTATCTCTAGTTGATGTTCCACGTGTTGTTTAAGCAGGAGTCCCATATGCAGCTCCAGACAGTGCCACAGGTTGTAAATACATAGGCAAGGGGCTTTATTTTATTTTATTTTTTTAACCCATTCTTTACCTCTTCTCTCTCCCAACCACTTACCCCCATCCTTGCTTTAAAATGACATAATCCCTCAGATCAGTTATTGTATTTTTCATTCCAGATTTTATGTTTGGTTCTATTTACAGTTTCTACATCTTCACTGGTTTAATTTATCCATGCACTACTTTCCTATAGTTGTTTCTCTGTGGTGTCCATGAACATCTTTACGACAAACTTTAAAAATCCTATGTCAGGGAACTGGAGCGATGATTCAATAGGCAAGTCACATTCCATGTATGCAATAAGATCAAGCTCAGGTCCCCAGTACCTGTATAAATGACTGATAGGTAACCCATTTACAACCCCAGTGCCCATGAGGTGGAGAGAGGGGCCTGCTGGAACAAGGTGGCAAGTTAAACTAAGGATTCAGTGGGCTCGAGGTTTGTTAGAAGACCATGCCTCAGGAAGTAAACTAGAACATGATCAAAGATACCTCATGTCTAACTGTTGTTTCTATATGTGCAAACATGTACCAAAGATGTGTATCATTACACATAGGAACACACAAAAATACATACCAAATTTTCATGTAAAATCAAATAAAATTATTTGCCAATCAGCTCATACATCTATAATGCTTTAGTTTAACAACTATAATTTTCCCTTCCATTGTTGGACCATATTTTACTGTTCCTTTGCATCTGTATAATTAACATTCTGTGACTTGAGCATCTGAAAAAGCAGTCTTGTCTCTTAGTTTTCACAAGGGCTCTTTATCTGAAGAAAACTTTCATCCATTTGACCTTATTTTATTTCTCAAGCATATGTCTTCTTCTTCTCACTACTGTCTATCTGTGAACTCTGCCTCAAATATGCTCCATTCCTCTTTTTTCTGTGGGCTTCAATCTGGCAACCTAAGAAGGGAAAGGAAAAACAGTTCTGAGGTATCCACAAGAAAAACAGAACATTTCATTCATGTTCATTGATTTGTTTCATTGAAAGTAAAAGCCTCTTTATGTGGGCCCTGCCAAGTAGACCACCGCTCATTGACACGGTACTGAGAAGAAAGATTCAGGAGATTAGAAATAAAAAAGATAGAACAGTTGAACTTCGGGTTTCTTCCCAAAGCTATTAAGCTACTAAACTTATTAAAAAATCAGCATCTTAGACTGGAGAGATTGCTCAGTGATTAACAGGACACTCTGCTGCTCATCTGGAGAATATGCATTCAATTCCCTTCACCCATATAACAGCTAACATCTGACGGTAACTCCAGTTTTAAGGAATTTGTAACTTTTTTTGACACTCTTAGACACCTGGTAGGCATGTGGTATACATACATACATGAAAGCAAAACAATTATATACATAAAATAAAACAAAGTACTGAAATAAACATAGTTAACAAACAAGGCAGAACAATGCTTAGAGACTGGGGGTGTGAGTGAGGGAGTTTTTGTTTTGTTTCTTTTTAAATATAAATACAGCATTTTATGCACTATTTCCATGGAAGAAATCGGACTGGAAGCTTTCATATGATGGGGGAAAGTGCACAGGAAACTAACCAAGCAGTGATGCCCAAAGGGAACATGAAGAATTCAAAGAGCATGACAGACCAAGAACACAGTGGCATTGGGACTGATAATTCCAGTCTTTTATGAAGAAAAGCACAGTTCCCAGGAACAGAAGCCTTAAGTCCTTTGAGGCTCTGTCCCCAGCTACATACTGGCCTTTCAGGTTCACCCCTCAGCAAGAACACAAACTAGGTTCGCTTTCCTTTCTTCAGCCTCTAAGAAAATCTTGGATAGATTTATCTCTCAACAGTGTGGCAAGTTTCCACCCAGATCTTCTGCTGGATGAAGCAGGAGAGAGCTGCATCAGTTACCCACTCCCTTCTCTGTAAAACATCTCCTTGGTTTTAAACTGAGCTGGTACTACTACTTCCTAGCTACTCTTTAAACTTCTGCAGAGGTGCTAAGGTCTGTATGGCAATGCCTAAAGCAATATCTTTGTGGATAAAGAGGTTGCATAGCTTCCTGGTGAGCCATTCTACTCATGTCACTATTCCTTAGTGCTTTTAACCTGAAGCAAATAATATTACCTCATAATCACCACATTCTGGTTCATTGTTAGTTTGCCTTCTTTAATAAAATTATTCCTTTATCACTTTTTTCACATTCAAGAATACCATTGTTTATATTTTACTATATTTTTCAATGCATTTCAACCGTCACTATTTACCTCAAACAGTTTCAAATCAAAGTAGGTTTTTAATTAATACTTTGTCATTACTTCTTTTTGAGATACTAAGTATTGCTTTTACTACTATTACATTCTAAAACACTGATTACTTAACAGTCTTTTACGATTTAGCTTATTTCTATTTAATAACTCATTATTTGTATGCAACACCACACTGTAATCTCTCTGAAACATTATCTGTTTGTCTGTCTCTCTTCCTGCACATTTGTATTTTATTTTTAAAATATTAAGGTAATTTTGAATTCTGATACATTTAGTTGTAGAAATATTCTAGCAATCAGGTGATCAAAGAGCATAATCAGCAGGATTGAATTCTACAGGAGTGCATTCTCAGGAGAGTGTAATTTTACAGCTTTAGGATGATGGCTACGTGACTGTTCAGTACTTGGTATTGCTCCTAATAGTTTGTAACCAACAAGTGGTCAATATGTTCCACATTCATGTGGACAAATGACACTCATCTCTGGTGGTTTTTCCACTTAGTTCACACTTTGTGGCATTGAAGCGTTTGTAAGCATCTTTACCTGATGCCATCTTACCTCAAATCTGCCATTCTTAGCAGAGTTAGCCACAGCTGGCTTCAGAATTTACAGCTCAAGTTCAGAGTCCTCACAGATCATTTGAATCTTCTTAGAGCATCAAGAATCTCTTCACTTTATTGATATTTCCAATTCATTTCCACAGCTTTCATTGGCTGAAGGACTGCTAATTCAATTGTGCTCCATGAATGAACTTAAATACTTGGAATACTTGCTTACATGTTTCCCATGTAAGGCTGTACCATCTTGCAAAATGAGAACTTCATCAAATATGCATGGTTAACAAACTTTTTGGTGATTCTTATATATAATAAAACTATAATTCCTTATATAATATAAATAAAATTTTTATATGCTAAATTTGATCATTTTTCTAGATATGTATAGAATCACTCAACACTGATAACTCTGGGAGGTCTTGCACACCTGTGGAAATCTTAGGTTGAGATGAAGCATGAGGCAGAATTCTTTGCAGGCATTGTGTGACATGACTGCCATCAAACAGTGCCAGCTGCAGTGGTTTCACAGAGTCTTAAGTGTGCTGTGAGAGCTTTAGACAGACTTCCCCCTCACTTCATAATCATCATTGGTCTTAGGGCAAAAGTGTGCTACCTATGTTATGAGTATGTACCTGGAACTCACGATCAGGAGACTGTTGCCATGTTCATGTAGTTGTGAGTGGCTTATACAACTCTTCTGTGATCACAAAAGATGACTTTAAGGAATTCTTGCTTTTCTTCGTGTATGTCTGACTTGGAATTTGTTGACCTGTTTTCAGTCTCTAGACCTGGAAATCTTTGGAAGAGATAACACATCCTGTAGACCCATGCCCTCCAAGTTTTGTATTTCAGATTGATGAAGTCCCTTTATTCAGATAAAAGTTGTTAATGTCATATGGCCCCTCAGGACTGATAATGATAGGTGTTGGTCTCTCCTAATTGATTTTCCTATTTTGTCAGTCATGTTTTCTCTTTTCTTTTTTATTCTTTAAGTTTTCTTTTTTAATTACTTTTACGTCTTCATGTCCTCGTCTCACAGCTTCCTTCACTGTCTGGATATCTCAGGAGATTTTTTTTAATTTATTTATTAAAATGTCCACCTCCTTCCCGCCTCCCTTTTCCTTTCCCCTTCCCTCCTCCCCCTCCCTCTCTAGTCCTAAGAGCAGTCAGGGTTCCCTACCCCATGGAAAGTCCAAGATCCTCCCCGCTCCATCCAGGTCTATAAAGGTGAGCATCCAAACAAACCAGGCTCCCACAAAGACAGTCAATGCAGTAGAATCAAAACCCAGTGCCATTGTCCTTGGCTTCTCAGTCAGCCTTCATTGCCAGCCACATTCAGAGTGTCCAGTTTGATCACATGCTCCATCAGTCCCAGTCCAGTTGGCCTTGGTGAGCTCCCATTAGACCAGTCCCACTGTCTCAGTGGGGGGACACACCCCTCGTGATCTTGACTTCCTTGCTCATGTTCTCCCTCCTTCTGCTTCTCAATTGGACCTTGGGAGCTCAGTCCAATGTGGGTTTCTGTCTCTATCTCTTAGGAGGGTTTTATATTGTCAACTCTGGTCAAGTATAAATACAGACTTTGATGCATTAATTTTTTCCTTTACAAGTCACAAAACATCTTTTTTCATAAGTCCTTGGAGTTCAATAGGTAAGGATCCCTCAAATTTAAAGTCATTCTTGAGTGGTTAATTTCATTTACACTGAGCATTGCCCCAAGTGAGTAACTGAGAACAGAAAGTTAAAGAAATAAGAAAAAAGAAGGCTTATCCAGATTTTTTTCAGAAAGCATGACCTGTGTCACATTTATTGTTTTAAAGAAAAAAAATGTGTTACCTGTGTGAGCATAATGGATACCAAGTTCAATACCCTTGGAGAAACCCTCCACCGCAAGTGTGAATGTGTGTGGTCACAGAGAACATAATATTCACAGGAAAAGGATTTCCCTTTGTTCATATCCTCTCCTAGAACTTAAATTCTGCCCTCATTCACATGTCAATGCGACATCTCCCCCTGACAATGGACACAACAGCGATATATGCTACCATAAATGCTGCTAAAATGCAAGGGCTTAAGTTTGCATCATCTTCTCTTCCCTCAGGTAAGTTGCTTTATTTATTTATTCAATACTGGGAAATCTTCTAGAGTTAATCGTATCCTGTTCTATAACAGTTTTAAATTATTGTTTTAAGTTGGTGAGATGGCTCATCAGGTAAAAGATCTTGCTTCATAAACCTGACAAACAGAGTTCAATTCCTAATACTTTGGTGAAAAGGGAATCAAATCCTAAGAGTTGTTCCTTCATCTCTATATGTGTGGCATACATATACGTGCATTGGCAGAGAGGCACAATACCTTCAGCCACAAATCTACAATCACAAATACATACATAAACACACCTGCAGCTCTACTCAAAGAAACACACACACACACACACACACACACACACACACACACACACACATTTGAAGGGCCAGGGGAATGAGAAGGATTTGATACTTCTAGCAGAATTCCAAAGATCCAGTCTTTGTTGATAGAAAGAAGCATGTTTTCCTTTTCCTCATATGCCTACCATAAAAAAAAGTAGGCATGGGGACTTCTTGAAATGGATGTAAGAAAAGGAAAGTTGAGAAAGACAATGAGACTTTCTTCAATAATACTGTCCATCGTCCTAAATCAAGAGACTAGAAAATGTCTCTACTTTCATTGTACATATTATCCTTTAAACAATCAGTTTGAATTGAAACTTGAAGGACAAAAATAGAATAAGGTCAGAGAAAATCCTGTGAAGGGAGAATTCTTACCCAGCAGTGAAAGAAATGAATTCACTTGGGCCCATTAACTAAATGACTCAAACTCTGGTAGATTCACAGCATAGTGAATTGATTTGTCAATGAACAAACAAACACAGAAATAGGGATATGGGCAGTGAGCTGCTATGTGGCCAAATGACCAAAGGTTTATTTTGATCAAGAGGTCAATAAAGTGTAACAAGGCTCTTCTATTTATTCAGAAATAACCACTATGTTTCAATATTTCTCTAGATAAAGAAGATCCAGCTGTAAACAATGATGAGTATCTTTTTTTTCCTTGTAGAGTTTAATTATGCTTACATGTAGGTGTGCAGCCAGTAAACTATGAAGATCTGCTATAAAAACTTGTATGATGTTGAAAGATAGCAAGATAAAACACTTAAGATTTTTATCTTGACAAACTTCATCACATCATGCAACATGATCATGTCACGTCTTGCTGAGAGATGTAAGGTGCCAGTTCTGAAAAGAGGCAAGGGACTAAGTCTGAGTATCTGAGAGATGAGTCTTGTAAGAAGCTGGGACAGAAAAGGCAAAGGGAGAACTCACGTGACACGTCATAGGAGAACATACATGGCCTGTGTGGTATAAATATCAAATCTGAAGGAATGGTGACAGATGGAATGGGATTTGAAAAACATTCTATAAGCTCAAAACAGCCCTGGACTGAGCTCCCAAGGTCCAAATGAGGAGCATAAGGAGGGAGAACATGAGCAAGGAAGCCAGGTCCACCAGGGGTGCGTCCACCCACTGAGACAGTGGGACTGGTTTAATGGGAGCTCACCAAGGCCAGCTTGACTGGGACTGATGGAGCATGTGATCAAACTGGACACTCTGAATGTGGCTGGCAATGAAGGCTGACTGAGAAGCCAAGGACAACGGCACTGGGTCTTGATTCTACTGCATGGACTGACTTTGTGGGAGCCTGGTTAGTTTGGATGCTCACCTTTATAGACCTGGATGGAGGGGGGAGTACCTTGGACTTTCCATGGGGCAGGGAACCCTGACTGCTCTTAGGACTAGAGAGGGAAGGAGAGGTGGGGAAGGGTTGGGAAAAGGGAGGTGGGCAGGAGGTGGAAATTTTTAATAAATAAATAAAAATTAAATAATATAATAGAAGCCTCTTATATCAGTTCATAATAAAATAGCTATTAAACTAAAAGTATATGTTTGGTATTCAATTTATCGTTGCTGCTTTTATATATATTTTTAGTTCAACACATAATTCATGAACTTTTTTCATAGATTATTAATATTTGAATAATTAATAATCAACATTTGTTTACAATATTCCCATTCTCTGCAATGTTGCTGCAGATATTACTATAATGTACACTGCCTCAAATGCAGATTAAATAAGTTGTTTTCTTACTGGACTTGATTTATATAATCTATTAAACATTTTTACTTGGTAAAGAGAGAGTATTAATAATAACTCTCAGAAGTTTGTCATTTGCTTTTTCTCATTAGTTTTAAGATAAAGTGAATTATGGAACTGTTTTAAGTTATGTATGCATTTTAATCCATATTGTTTTATTTCCATTTTGCACTTTTAAATGTTATTGAAATTCTTAAGGTTGATGGTTTAAAAATTAAAATTAACAACAGTCTGGCCAGAGGACAACCATACCTGCTCACCCGTTTAGCTCGTCTCAGTTACTTGTATTTAAACCTCTCTCAGCTTAATGGAAAAAGGGGACCACATAGAGTATTAAACTCCAAGACTCAGTTTTTCTCATCTTAAAATGGTCTGTAAAACGTGTATATATTTTCTCATAGATTGCTCTGAAGAGAGAGATAACTGGTATAAAATATTTAGACAGAGCAAAACATTAACATAATTCTGTTTTTAATCCATAGAGGGTTGTGCTCATGATACTAATTATCCTTCAGAAAAATTCTAACTTATTAATCTGCTGTAATTTCTATAACCAATATAAAAAGCAATCTTCTGGTATTAAAAAATATAAGACTCATCCATGTATTCAGAAATAATCACTATGTTTCAATATTTCCCTAGATGATGAAGATCCAGATGTAAACCCCTGTGAGTATCTTTTGTTTCCTCATAGAGCTGAATTATGTTTACATGTAGGTGCACAGCCAGTAAACCATGAAGATCTGTATAAAATCTAGTATGATGCTGAAAGTTAGCAAGAAAAAAAAAACTTGAAAATTTTACTTTGAAAAACTTCATCACACCATACAACGTGATCATGCCACGTCTTCCAAGAAAATGAAAATGCCAGTTCTGAACAAAGCAAAAGACTAAGGCTGAGTATCTGAGAGATGACTCTTGTAAAAAGCTGGGACAGCAAATGCAAATGTTCTCACAGGCATGTTATTTTGTAGGAGAACATGCATGGCCAGTGTGGTGTAAATATCAAATCAGAAGTCATCGTGACAGAAGGAAAGGGATTTGAAAAACATTCTATGAGCTCTGATCAGCTTAAGGTGAACATCTAAAATGTCCATACAATGGAGAAAAATTAGGATTCTGTGGATATCAAAGAATGCCTGTGGCAGGTCATCCACTAATGTTCACCTGGGCGTTTCAGTGATGAACGGCCTATCCATTCAGTCTAATTTCAAACAGAACAGCTCACACAGGAAGGTTGTTTTTGCAATTCTATATATCAACTCTTAAAGGGATAGAAATTTCTAAAGTGACCCAGTCTTTTACTTTTAGTTAAACAACAACAACAACAAAAAAAAACATTGAGGAAAAAAAGACAACTATTGTTATTGAATAGTCTCTGTACCAGACACTATGCTTAGGAATTTTTGAGAATTGTTTTCATGAATTCTAAAAGTTTATGAAGTAGATATTGTTCCGATACTTGACCAATGAAGAAATTACTGGTTTATGAAGGTTAAAGTTTGGCCACAATAGTATACTGTACTGAATTTTACTATGTTATATTATGATGAATTTGAAATATGAATGTTCAAAATATTAGGCTTTAGTAGAAAATTTCACATTAGTAAATATATGATGATAACTCTATCTTGTCACTCATAATTTCAAAGGTGGAAAGAGTAAGCACAGATAGAAATGACTTTTATAAATACAGATTATTCCACACTTCTTTCTTGATATATTTATATGTAAATATATATTCTATCTTTAAATAAATATCTGCATATACATGTATATACAAACACACACACACACATATATATGCAAACACACACACACACACACACATATATATATACAAATACAAATATGTACATATAAAGAGAAGCAGGACTTGTTAGGCCTATTTAATAGGATTGGTCACTCTATATTACTCTAAGCTTCAGGAAAAATTCTAGGCTGATATAAATACACTGATCTTCTCACATTTGTGGTATCTTTGGGGCCATGAAATTTTTTATGGTGCATGTGTCTTTATTCAGCAGCCAAGTATGTCCAACACAGAAGTAATTATCATCCATGGTCTCATTCTTCAAGTCTAGTGCCTCTCTGGATTCTTCCATGACAGACTTATGCCACCTCTGACCACACAGTATTTCTCTTACCCACAGTAGATTGCTTACAGAACCTCTGTATATAAGTTTGTCTCTTCTATATGGTGTGGTATTGGCAAAGTAACTATGTGCAGATCCCTGTGTGTTTTAGATAGTCTCAAGATTTCCTACAGTAACAAGAGGATTTCAATGACATGAAATCAGCACTTATAAGTATTTGTCTGGCGTATATAATGTGGAAAGTCTGAAAGTGTTCCATAGATTTTTTAAATTTCTTTTTATTGAGATCTACATTTTTCTCTGCTCCCCTTCCACCCTCTCTCAAGGACCCCATGGCCCAAATTTTCTCAGATCTTGCTTTTTCTACTACCCATGTAGATTAGATCTATGTATGTCTCTCTTAGGGTCCTCAATATTGTCTCTGGATCCCCTGGACATGTGATTTGTTGGCTGTTTTCTATGTCTTATGTTTAAAAATTCCTTATGAGTGAGTACTAGTGATAATTGCCATTCTTCTATGTGCACACTTTTAGTCAGTAGTGAGAAACTGCGTCTACAGATAAAGTTCCTTCTTAGGGCTAAGGAGAGCTGTCTTCTTTCTCTTATAAACATTTCTACTATTTCTGCCTCTCCTTTTTTCTTTTTTCTTTTTCCATGTTTACAAATGACCTGTATTACCTAATGATCTTCAGAATTCACTATCTAATAGACAAAATGCATCCAATTCATAGTAGTTGATATTGTTAACACAAAAAACAGATTTCAGTCATGGTGTTTAGACAGCACAGTATGGTAGACACAATGTATGCTATTTTATATAAAAGGCATGGAGGTCTCTGTGCACAGAGACAAGCACTAGATGAACCAGAAATATGCTTATTACCCTTTAAACAATCAGTTTGAATGGAAGCCTGAAGGACAAAAATAGAATACGGTAAGAGAAAAGCCTTTGAAGAGAAAATTCTTACCCAGCAGTGAAAGGAATGAATTCACCTGGGCCCATTAATTAAATGACTCAAACTGTGGTAGATTCACTGCATAGTGAATGGATTTGTCAATGAACAAACAAACACAGAAATAGGGATATGGGTAGTGAGCTGCTATGTGGCCAAATGACCAAAGGTTTATTTTGATCAAGGGATGAATAAAGTATGTCAAGAGTCTTCATTTATTGAGAAATAACCACTAAATTTCAATATTTCTCTAGATGAAGAAATTCTGGCTGTAAACAACTGTGAGTATCTTTTTTTCCTTGTAGAGTTTATATTATGTTCATATGTAGTTGTGCAGCCATAACTATGAATATTTGTATAAAAACTTATATGATGTTGAAAGCTAGCAAAAAAAACTTGAGACTTTTATCTTTAGAAACTTCATCACATCATGCAGAGTAATCATGCCATGTCTTCCTGGGATGTAAAATATACCAGTACTTCCAACACAGAAGAAATTATCTTTAGAAACTTCAGGTCTGAAAAATGCTAGGGACTAAGGATGAGAATCTGAGAGATGAGTCTTGTAAGAAACTGGAACAGCAAATGCAAAGAGAGAACACACATTTCATGTTGTATGAGAACATGCGTGGCCAGTGTGGTGTAAGGATCAAATCAGAAGGAATAGTGTCAGATAGAAAGGGATTTGAAAAATCATTTTATAATCTCAGATCAGCTTAAGGGGAATGACTAAAATGTCCAGACAATGGAGAATATTTAGCACTTTGTGGATACCAAAGAATGCCTGTGACAGGTCATCCACTAATGCTCACGTGGGCTTTTCATTGATGAACGACCTATCCACTCAGTCTAATTTCAAACAGAACAGCTCACACAGAAAAGGAATTTTTGCAATTCTTTATATCTTATCTTAAAGGAATAGTGATTTCTAAAGTCACCCAGTCTTTTAGTTAAAAACAACAACAAGAAAAAAAAACCTTAAGGAAAAAAAGGATAACTACTCTTTATTGAATAATAATCTGTATTAGACTATTAGACACTTAGTAATTTGTGAGAATTGTTTTCATAAATTCTAAAAGTTTATGAAATAGATATTGCCCAGATACTTAACAAATGAAGAAATTACTGGTTTATGAAGGTTAAAGTTATTGTCACAATAGTATAGTGTACTGAATTTTACTATGTTATATTATGATGAATTTGAAATATGAATGTTCAAAATATTAGGCTTTAGTAGAAAATTTCACAATAGTAAAATATTAAGATAACTCTATTTTATCACTCATAATTTCAAAGTTGGAAAGAGTAAAGACAGACAGAAATGACTTTTACATATGTACATTATTCCATACTTCTTTCTTGATATATTTATATGTAAATATATATTTTGTCTTGAAACAAATATCTGAATATACATGTATATACACACATACATATATACCTTTGTGCAAAGGGAATCAACTCCTATGAGTTGTTTCTTCATTTCTATATGTGTGGCATTCATATACATGCATTGGCAGAGAGGCACAATACCTTTAGCCACACATCTACAATCACAAATACATACATAAACACACCTGCAGTTCTATTCAAAGGAACACACACATACAGACACATAATCACACGATTTAAGGGTCAGTGGTATATGAAGGATTTGATACTTCTAGCAGAATTCCAAAGATCCAGTCTTTGTTGATAGAAAGAAGCATGTTTTCCTTTTCCTCATATGCCTACCATAAAAAAAGGTAGGCATGGGGACTTCTTGAAATGGATGTAAGAAAATGAAAATTGAGAAAGACAGTGAGACTTTCTTCAATGATACTATCCTTGGTTCTAAATAAAGAGACTAGAAAAATGTCTCTACTCTCATTGTACATATTATTCTTTAAGTGATCAGTTTGAATGGAAACCTGAAGGTCAAAAATAGAATATGTTCAGAGAAAAGTCTGTGAAGAGACAATTCTTACCCAGCAGTGAAAGAAATGAATCCACTTTGGCCCATTTTCTAAATGACTCAAACTGTAGTAGATTCACAGCATAGTGAATGGATCTGTCAATGAACAAACAAACACAGAAATAGGGATATGTGCAGTGAGCTGCTATGTGGCCAAAGACCAAAGGTTTATTTTGATCAAGAGGTCAATAAAGTGTAGTAATGGTCTTTCATTTATTTAGAAATAACCACTACATTTCAATATTTCTCTAGATGAAAAAGATCCAGCTGTAAACACCTGTGAGTATCTTTTGTTTCCTCTTAAAGCTAAATTACTTGTCGTTGCACAGCCAGTAAACCATGAACATCTGGATAAAACCTAGTATGATGCTGAAAGTTAGCAAGAAAAAAAACTTGAAAATTATATCTTGAGAAACTTCATTACATAATGTGATCATTCCACATCTTCCCGGAAAATGAAAATGCCAGTTCTGAAAAAATCTCGGGCCTAAACTGAATATCTGAGAGATGAGTCTTGTAAGAAGCTGGGACGAAAAAATGCAAAGGGAGAACACGCATGTCATGTTTTAGGAGACCATGCATTGCCTCTGTGGTTTAAAATTCAAATCAGAGGCCCTTGTGACAGAAGGAAAGGGATTTGAAAAACATTCTATAAGCTCTGATCAGCTTAAGGGGAATGACTAAAATGTCCAGACAATGTGGAATACTTAGGATTCTGTGGATACCAAAGAATGCCTGTTGCAGGTCATCTACTAATGTTCACGTGGGCTTTTCAGTGATGAGCGGCCTATCCACTCAGTATAATTTCAAAAAGAACAGCTCAAACAGGAATGGTATTTTTGAAATTCTATATATCTACTCTTAAAGGAATAGCGATTTCTAAAGTCACCCAGTCTTTTATTTTTAGTTAAAAACAACAAGAAAAAAAATCCTTGAGAAAAAAAGGATTTATTGAATAGTCTCTGTACCAGCTCTATGCTTAGGAATTTGTGAAACCGTTTTCATGAATTCTAAAAGTTGATGAAGTAGATATTGCCCAGATACTTGAAAAATGAGGAAATTACTGGTTCATGAAGGTTAGAGTTATTGCCACAATTGTATATTGTACTGAATTTAACTATGTTATAGTATGATGAATTAAAAATATGAATGTTTAAAATATTAGGCTTTAGTAGAAAATTTCACAGTAGTAAGTATTTGAAGATAATTCTATGTTATCACTCATAATTTCAAAGTTGAAAAGAGTAAGGACAGACAGAAATGACTTTTACATATGTGCATTATTCCACACTTCTTTTTTGATATATTTATATGTAAATATATATTCTGTTTTGAAAAAAATATCTGCATATACATGTATATACATACATACATATATACCTTCTTGAAAAGTCATCAACTCCTATGAGTTGTTTCTTCATCTCTATATGTGTGCCATGCATATACCTGCATTCACACAGAGACACACACCTTCAGTCACACATCTACAATCACAAATACATACATGTACACACCTGCGGTTCTACTCAAAGAAACACAAGCACACACACACACACAGACACACACACACACGCTTGAAGGGTCAGCAGAATGTGAAGGCTTTGATACTACTAGGACAATTCTAATGATCCAGCCTTTGCTGATAAATAGAAACTTGTCTTTCTTTTCCTCATGTTCCTGCCTAATAAAAGTAGGTTAGGGAACTTGTGTAAATGTCTGTAAGAAAATAACGTTTGAGAAAGACAATGAGATTTTCTTCAATGATACTATCCTTGGTCCAAAATAAAGAGACTGAAAATGTCTCCACTCTCATTGTTCTTATGACCTTTGAAACAATCAGTTTGAATGGAAACCTGAAGGATAAAAGTAGAATTCGGTCAGAGAAAAGCCAGTGAAGAGAAAATTCTTACCCAGCAGTGAAAGAAAAGAATCCACCTGGGCCCATTATCTAAATGACTGAAACTGTGGTCGATTCACAGCATAGTGAATGGATTTGTCAATGAACAAACAAACACAGAAATAGAGATATGGGCAGTGAGCTGCCATGTGGCCAAATGACCAAAGGTTTATTTTGATCAAGGGATGAATAAAGTATATCAAGAGTCTTCATTTATTTAGAAATAACCACTAAATTTCAATATTTCTCTAGATGAAGAAATTCTGGCTGTAAACAACTGTGAGTATCCTTTTTTTCTTTGTAGAGTTTATATTATGTTCATATGTAGGTGTGCAGCCATAACTATGAATATCTGTATAAAACCTAGTATGATGTTGAAAGCTAGCAAGAAAAAAAATAAAACTTGAGATTTTTATCTTGAGAAACTTCATCACATCATGCAGTGTGATCATGCCATGTCTTCCTGGGAGGTGAAAGATGCCAGTTCTGAAAAAAAGCTAGAGAGTAAGACTGAGTATCTGAGAGATAAGTCGTGTAAGAAGCTGGGACAGCAAGTGCAAATGTTCTCACACGCATGTCATTTTGTAGGAGAACACGCATGGCCAGTGTGGTGTAAATATCAAATCAGAAGGAATAGTGTCAGATGGAAAGGAATTTGAAAAAAACGTTCTATTAGCTCAGATCAGCTTAAGTGGAATGGCTAAAATGTCCAGACAATGGAGAATACTTAGCATTCTGTGGATACAGAAGAATGCCTGTTGCAGGTCGTCTACTAATGTTCACGTGGACTTTTCAGGGATGAACGGCCTATCCACTCAGTCTAATTTCAAACAGAACAGCTCACACAGGAAAGGTATTTTTGAAATTCTATATATCTACTCTTAAAGGAATAGCGATTTCTAAAGCCATTCAGTCTTTTACTTTTAGTTAAAAACAACAAAAATACATGAAAAAAGGATAGCTACTGTTTATTGAAATAATAATTTGTATTAGACACTATGCTTAGTAATTTGTGACAATTGTTTTCATAAATTCTAAAAGTTTACTAAGTAAATATTGCCCAAATACTTGACAAGTGAAGAAAATACTAGTTTATGAAGGTTAAAGTTATTGTCACAATAGTATAGTGTACTGAATTTTACTATGTTATATTATGATGAATTTGAAATATGAATGTTCAAAATATTAGGCTTTAGTAGAAAATTTCACAATAGTAAAATATTAAGATAACTCTATTTTATCACTCATAACTTCAAAGGTGGAAAGAGTAAGGACAGACAGAAATGACTTTTACATATGTACATTATTTCATACTTCTTTCTTGATATATTTATATGTAAATAAATATTGTCTTGAAATAAATATCTGCATATATATGTGTATATATAAGCATATTTGTACATATAAATGTAAATGACTTGTTAGGCCTATTTATTAGGATTAGTCACTCTATGTTACTCTAGGCTTCAGGAAAAATTCTAGGCTGATATAAATTCATTGATCTTCTCACATGTGGGGTATATTTGGGGCCTTGAAATTTTCTATGGTGCTTGCCTCTTTGTCCAGCAGCCCAGTACATTCTGCACAGATGAATTTATCATCCATGGTCTCATTTTTTAAGTCCAGTACCTCTCTGAATTCTTCCATGACAGAGTTATGTCACCTCTCACCACACTGCATTGCTCACTGTCCACAGTAGATTGCTTACTGAACTTCTATGTATAAGTTTGTCTCTTCTATAAAGTGTGGTATTTGCAAAGGACATATGTGCATATCCCTGTGTACTTTAGATAGTCTCAAGATTACCACAGAATCTAAGAGGATTCCAATGCCATACAAACAGTTTTTATAGCTATCTGTTTAGAGAATATGATGGAGAAAGTCTGAAAGCATTCCATATATATTTTTATTGATTTTTATTGAGCTCTACATTTTTATCTGCTCCCTTTTCTGCCTCTCCCCTCCCCTTCCACTATCTCAGAGTCCCCATGTTCCATATTTAATAAAGAGATCTTGACTTTTTTTCCTACCCATGTAGATTAGATCTATGTATACCTCTCTTAGAGTCCCCATTGTTGTCTAGGATCTCTGGATTTGTGATTTGTGTGCTTTTTTGCTTTTTGTTTGAAAATACTTATGAGTGAGTATATGTGGTAACTGTCCTTCTTTGTGTGCTCACTTTTAATCAGTAGTGAACTACAGGGTCTACAGATACAGATGGTTCTTAAGGCTAAGCAGAGCTGTCTTCTTTCTCCTATACATTTTCTGCTATTTCTGCCTCTCTTTCTTTTTTCTTTTTCCACATTTAATAATGATCTTTCTTACATAGTGAATTTCAGTCATGGTGTTCAGACAGCACAGTATGGTATGCATAGTGTATGTTATTTTATATAAAATGCAAGGAAGTCCCTGTGCACAGAGATAAGCACTATAGGAACCAGAAATGTTAAGTACACAAGATTATTTCTGCAGAGGAAGGGGTAGATAATCTGTTATCTACCCCGAAGTCTGGGGTTAGACAGGTTTAATAGTCTGGTGACCTTTGCAGCATGTGTGTGGCCAAGAGAAAAGCACATCATCTCCCAGACCCTTAACACAGAATTGCCAGTCACTAGAACGTATCTTTACAGAAGGTGTCCCCCATACTTCACCAGAATTTTGACAAAGTTATACCTTGAGCTTTATTTTCCACATAAAATTAATTAGACATCACCAGGAAAATTTTCAACATATTGTGATATGCTAAATATGCCTAAAGTAAATCATACAAAGTCAGACTTTCAAAGTTTGAACCAACACCAGCTCTTTAGTCATGTTATTTTAAACTGCATTCTTGCCTCCAATGGACCATAACACTACTGCCCATGGTGGTCATACAGAATCTACCAATGCTAATTCCAGTATCATCCTTTTCTGCTATAGACTTAGTGTATGCCAGTTTATGGCACAATACCCAAAATATTTGAGATTTCATTGATCATAGTTTTTGTTACTTGCATTCAACAGTGATACTAAGTTGCTAACTGTAAAATTCTAGAAACATGTAACTCATTGTTTTAAGCTGGACCCTGACCTGGGAGCAATGATGAACACTCACAGCATCTAATCCATGAAACACTAGTCACCAGTGCTTGAGCCCCATTAACACTCACTCATAGTATGAAGGTCCCAAATTGTACAAGTAATGATACTGAGAGCCCAGTCATGGCAAAGAGTAGCCATAATGCATTCCATAAATAAAAGGTGTAGTAAAAAGTTCTCCTCTAAATAAAAAAAATCAATTTTACTGTAATCACATCAAATTGTGAAAATTACAGCCACCAGCCACCAGGTATAGTATGGGCTTAGTTAAGATGAAAATCACTCTCTCTCTTTCTCTCTCTCCTTCTGTCTGTATCTGTCTCTGTCTGTCTGTCTCTGTCTGTCTGTCTGTCTCTCTCTCTCTCTTTCTCGTGTGTGTGTGTGTGTGTGTGTGTGTGTGTGTCTGTGTGTCTGTGTGTCTGTGTGAATTTTAAAATGGTGTACACAGAATATATTTTCATCTCCAGTTCAGTCAGTCCACTAGGAGTGTTGGAAAGAGTTCTGTAGGTAAGGGAGGTCTTCTGTAATGATGAAAACAACTCTGACCCTTTCCCCAGATGTACCCTAGTGGATTTAACAAGTATAATCTGTGCTCTTAGATGCCCGTCAGTCCCCTCGCAGGCATCGGTTGACTCTGAAACTCGGCTGTGCTGGACTGATTCTTGTCTTGACCCTGATTGGAATCAGTGTCTCAGGTAAGTGAGGCTGAGCTTTAACTTTTTTATTCTCCCACATAAACATTAGTCCTCTTCATGGTACTTGGCCACTTTGAGCCTAGGGGAAAGTCAATGGCTTGTAATGTTACATGGAAACATTTCTTGTTCACTGCAGAATCCTCACATGTCTTCCATACTTCTTAGTTTTTATGAGAACCAACTGGGATATGTCATATGTGCACCTTGATCTATAAAAGTATAAGTGTGACAAAAAGTAGCAATAACTAAGAAAACTAAAAGGTCCCCAAATTTAGCTCACTACATGCCTGCTAAACATCCTATTGGGATGGGTGTTATCCAAGATGTGCAAGCTCAGGTGTGACTGTGGGAATCCGAGAGTTGCAACAACACTTACAACACAAATGGACTTGTCAATCAGATCATATGTAACCTTAGAGTTGCTTGAATCCATGTGTTCTGTGCTTTTCTGGTCCATATATCCTGTCTCCACACTTGTCCCTTAATCCAGTTTGCTAATATTTTATCATCAGTCCATATGTTCGGGTTTATTGAAATAACTTGATTTTCTGAAGTGAGGAAGAGAACACATGTTCCACCATTTCTTTCTGCATTTAATCCTCTCTGTTTGCTTTCTTATTTACTAGTGGGATTTTTAGTGCAAAAATCACCAAGAGTGAACATGACTGAACCAACAGGTAATTGTGTGGCTTAAATTATCTGAGAATAAGAGATTTTTGACAGAAATCATGAGTTACTTCATATAAAATGCACAAAGCCTTCGCTTAATACACTTTATCTGTATAATATTGTCTGAGAAGACAGCTATGAAAACATTAAGAGCTTTTGAGGGGTCACAGGGTTTGTAAGTGTTGGTTCTGGGAACTACATTGAAGCTGTGTGACCTTGACATCTATGATATTAAACACCTGGCCATGCTGCCTCAGACTGCTAATGCACATGATCTTAATAGACAGATAGTAAATTTGTGTATTTTAATGAGCATGTTGCACAATTAACTTTGTCTGAATCAAATTAGTGGAAATAAAACATAAAATAAATCTTTGTCGTTAGTTGTGATTTCTTGACTTATGAGAGCATTAACCTTGTTCCAGAATTAGTTAATTAAGCAGCTGCTGTGTGGAGTTGATTATTGTGTAGCAGGAACAGAGCAGAAATATATACATGTCTTCTTTCTTACTCTAGGGAGAACAGGCATACTAACATGCCTGAAAGATTGGCATCCATACAAGGATAAATGCTTATTTATTTCTCAAACTTCTGGTTCTTGGGCTCAAGGTCAAGATGACTGCTCTGCGAGAGAAGCCACTTTGCTGCTCATTGACAACAAAGAAGAATTGGTAAATTGATAAAACTTGCTCAGTAGAACATAATGCACTCTTTAAGCTATGTTGATACCTCTGAACTTTAAACAATGGTCTATGCTGAGAATGTAGAGTCTTGGATAATAAACATCTCATATTCTGAAAGACTAATCAGATTTATGATATAAAAACTAAATAAAGTGGGGTGAATCAATTATATATACATGAATATATAGAGAACAGTTTCACAAAACAGGGAGAATTACATTGGTTGGGAGCTAAGAGGCACTTCAAATGGAGTAATAGTGTTTAAGAAGATTAATAGAAGAAAGTAAATACTAAACAAACAGATTTTTGATTAAATCTACAACTCTGTTTTGATTATAGAAATTCATTCAGGACTTCTCAAGTAGAAATAAAATGGATTTTGTTATTGGACTAAATTATGTACCAGCAGAGAAGATCTGGAAGTGGATAAATGGATCGATTTTAAATACTGATGTGTAAGTATTAAATGAGCTAATTTAAACGCTCAATTCACATCTATTCACTGCACACTGAATTTTGTAATATTAATTTAGTTTTTAAATTTTTGATAGGGTCAGAATAGGATGAAAAGACAATTCAGAATTTGGTTGAATCTTCTGATGTACCAGTAGACATCAACCCTTTATAATTGTATGTGTGAGTTTATTTATAACTTAGTTTTAAAGGGCAAGAAATACATACTTACATAGAATTTCTTAAAAATTATTTATTCATTTTATCTTATGGGTGTGTGCCTCAGTGTATGTACATGTACCGTGTGCATGCCGAGCTCACAATGGTCAGAAGAGGACATCAGATTCTCGAACTGGAGTTACAGATGATTGTGAGCTGCCCTGTGCATGCTGGACCCTGAATCTGGGTCCTCTGGAAGAGCAGTAAGCACACTTAGACACTAAGTCAGTCCCTACTCAGAAATTCTTAAGCACTACTTTTAGAACTGTGTCAACAAAGTTGGAGCATAGTGTGTCATGAAATAAAATTCTTTGGACAGAATCAGAATAGACATTGCCATTTCAAAATATTTTCATATATATAACAAGGTTTCATTTCTGTGTGTGTGTGTGTGTGTATGTGTGTGTGTGTGTGTGTGTGTTGATCTTGGTTTTCATGTGTTTGTTTCTTAATTATGCTGTGATGTAAATGATTACATAATTTTGACTAATAGTGAAAATATGATAAGTGAAAAAACATATATAAAGTCTAAAATTAAGCTCAGGTGATCTGCCACTTTACTCTGTGGGTCAAGCAACATTCTGATTAGCTCGTAGTGACCAGGGAAATTTTTTTTTTATTTTTATTAAATTATAAAAGTTTCCATTTCCGCCCCTCCTCCCACCACCCTCCCACTCCCCCCACTTCCTCTCCTCCTCCCTCTCCATCCCTAAGAGCAGTCAGGGTTTCCTGCCCTGTGGGAAGTTCCAGTTCCTCCCCCCTCCCTCCAGGTCCAGGAAGGTGAGTGTCCAGACAGACTGGATCCACAAAATCCAGTATATGCAGAGGAAACAAGTCCCAGTGTCATTGTCAATGGCTTTTCAGAAAGACTCCGGGCCAGCCACAAAGACTCCGGTCACCCTGCTACATTGGAAAGAGAGTCAGTAAAACCCTGCTTTTGTTTTTGCTGGCCTGAGAAAACAGCTCTGTGTAAAAGCTGTACCTGTGTAACCTCCCAGTTCAGTTCACAGAAAGCATATAAAAAGCCAGGCCTAGAAGGGCTCATCTATATCACAGCACTCCTACAGAGAGATGGGAAGTGGAGACAGGAAAATCACATAAAGGCACCTAGGACAGTGAACCTGGAGTACATGACACAGTGATAGAAACAAGGTAGAAAGAGAGGATCTCCCTAAAATTGTCCTCTGACTTCTTCCCAAACTCTGACCTTTCCTCTCTCCCTCCTCCCCCACTCTCTCACACATATAAAAAGTAAATATCTGAACTCCCTGAATACTTGGCTTGGGGTAAGAAAACCAAGGGGAAAATAAAAATTTTGCATCCATGATTATTTTTGGGAATAAATTAGATAATTTTAGAGACCTCATCAGAATCCTGTCTAGGAAAGCCCTGGGAAACCATCAAAGTCTTTTTAAAAAGAAGCCTTTAGTTGAGAAGATGGGTTGTTTAAAAAAAGATATAAAGATTGAAGAAATAAGCTAAAGGATGGAAAATAAAATGTAGGGACATTTGCAGAAACCCAGTTGAGGGAAGTTCATAGTTTGATTAGCATGCTGCGTAGTAGGATGACATTAAATTTACAGTTCATGCCCAAGGGGCTCCATGAAAAATGAAGACGAGTAAAGAGACATCTGTGAGGGAGCCCTACCTACTGCCTGATGTGTGACACACTATGTTAGAGACAGGCTAGTCTTAAACTCACTCCTTTCTTGTAATCAGCCCAGAAGGTGTCTGTGTCAGTGCTTGACTTCTGGTTTCATTCACATGTGCAGTGAGCCTACAACTGCTGCGTGTGGAATTAGTGTGATAAAAGCAAAGACTCCCCAGCCTCTAGGGTGAGAAGGGAAGGAACCTGATTCTTGTCCCCATGACTGGGGTTTCTTTGCTTCTCTGCAACCAATTCTGTAGACACACTGTATCCACTCTGTATGTTGAATAGTTTATGAGAACCTATTTTGTGTATTTATTGTCATGTATTTATGCACACCTCACTCAATACCTTCCCCAAACATTAGTTGGTTCTACCCTATGTATTTAAGGAAACTGAAGCTCAGAAAAATGAATATGCTTTTCACATGATCACATGCCATGCTAGTAGTAGAATGAGGAGGTTTTATCTCCCATTCTCAAGCCTTTAACTTTTTCTACATCATGATGAAGATTACTGCTGGAAAATTTCTTTTTTTTTTGTTCTTAACTTTCTTTTTTTTATTAATTTATAAATATTTCCACTTCTGCCCCTCCTCCCAATACCCTCCCACTCCCCCGACTCCCTCTCCTCCTCCCTCTCCAGTCCTAAGAGCAGTCAGTATTTCCTGCCCTGTGGGAAGTTCAAGTTCCTCCTCCCTCCCTCCAGGTCTAGCATCCAAACAGACTAGGATCCCAAAAAGTCAGTAGCTGCAGAGAAAACAATTCCCAGTGCCATTATTAATGGCTTCTCAGACAGTCCCCGTGTCAGCCACATTCAGAGAATCCGGTTTAATCACATGCTCGTTCAGTCCCAGTCCAGCTGGCTTTGGTGAGCTCTCATTAGATCAGTCCCCTTGTATCAGTGGGTGAATGCACCCGTCGCGGTCCTGATTTCTTTGTTCATGTTCTCCCTCCTTCTGCTCCTCATTTGGACCTTGGGGGCACAGTCCAGTGCTCCAATGTGGGTCTCTGTCTCAATCTCCATCCATCGTCGGATGAAGGTTCCCTCTGATCCTGACTTCCTTGCTCACGTTCTCCCTCCTTCTGCTTCTCATTTGGACCTAGGGAGTTAAGTCCTGTGTTCCAATGTGTGTCTCTGTCTCTATCTCCATCCATTGCCAGATGAAGGTTCTATGGTGGTATGCAAAATATTCATCAGTATGGTTATGGGCCAAGGCCAGTTCAGGTACCCTCTCCTCTGCTGCCCAGGGAACAGTCTGGGGACCTCTTCTTGGACCTGGGAACCTCTCTAGAATCAAGTCTCTTGCAAACGCTAAAGTTGCTCCCTTAGTTGAAATATATACTTCCCTGCTCCCATATCCATCCTTTTGAAGTGTCGGTACAACTGAAAGCTCTATAGGTTTCTATCAGCAGTATCTTTAATGTTTATATATGTTTATAATGTTTGTTACTGTGTGTTTCCTATGCTCAAACGCTATGCAATCTTTGAAGTTCAAAGCATCCTTTGAAGTTCAAAGAAAATAAATGACCAATGTGATGATTAAAAAAAATGTGGCTATCAATGGGGGCAGACTGAGAAGCCATTGATAATGGCACTGGGACCTGTTTGTACTGCATGTACTGGCTTTTTGAGACCCTAGTCTATTTGGATGCACACCTTCCCAAGCCTGGATGGAGGGGTGGGCTTGGACTTCCCACAGGACAGGGTATCCTGCCCTCTCATAAGAAAGGAGGGGGAAGAAGGAGGTTGAGTGGGGAAGAAGTGGGAGGGGAATGGGAGAAGGGGGGGGAGTGTAAATTTTTTGAATGGAAAAATAAAAATAAAAGAATCAAAAAAAAATTCTAAACACTAAGAGAAGCTCTTCCTTGCTATTTAGGTTACAAATCAATCTCAAGAACAAAGAAAACAGCTGTGCCAGCATCTCACAGGAAAAAATTTTTTCTGACGCCTGTTCTGTATACAAACCTTGGATCTGCCAAAAGAAGCTGAATCATGTCGGAAATCCCATGTCCTGACTCCTGGTTGTGAATGTCATCTCTATTCTTTTACTCTCCACACCAGATCTCTGTATGCTATTTTTCAAAGATGTGGGCCTTTCCAGTGCATGGTTAGTAGCACCAAACATGGACTATAAAAGCATTGTGACCTCTTACAGATGTTCCCTTCCAGTTCCTTTAATCAGTAAATATAAATGTACACAGACATGGGTGTGCTATCTAAGAGAGGTGTTCTATAGAAGCCCAGACCAGTAGAGGGCACTGAAGGCCTTGTGTGGCCTTTCTGAGCTTGATACCTAAGATTATCTACAAACAGTTGCAGAAAACTGTTTCCAATGTCCTTATCTGTACCCACTTCAAGCTGTATCTCATCTGGGCTGTAGAACCTTAATTAAAGTCTTTGTTCTTGACCCTGACATCAGAGGTCCATAGTTAAGAACCTTGGGAATGGAAGAGTTTGTTTTGGTTGACACCTCCAAAATAATCAACTAGTAACTGACTAAGGTTATGATAACGAGAGTGACTCTAAGTAAACCTTGCTCTTTCCATGTGATGCCTCCCACCCTGCTGTGATCCCTCAGCAGCCCCTGGGCAGATGCTGGCACATTGACCCTGGATTTTTCAGTCTTCAGAGCTGTGAGACTGGGTGTCTCTTCTCATCCAGTTTCCTCATATAGCAACAAAAGTGGACTAAGACAAGACCTTGTCTCTTCCCACTGTTCCACAAATTTTCCCCATTTAATTTTCTCATCACTTCTTTCTTCCATGCCTCTCTATTGCTTATGCTTCATGCAGAAATAGTAGGAAGTATGCAGTTAAATATTTAGCTATTTTAGTAGAAAGTAGATTATATTTTTAGATTGTACAGTTAGAGAAGTTAAAATAAAATTAGCATTCACTATGGTAAAACTCTTGCATGTTCACTTTTCTAAAAAACAAAAGAAAATAGGAATTGCCAAATTTTCCAAAGTAATCAAATAAATAAGAAGACTGAATTTACTTTATAAGGACGCATAAGATAACTGTTAAAATAGATGCACACCCTAATCATTCAACATAGAACTCAAGTTTCTTAAATTGATGCATATGCTATGATTCAAATAAAATCTCATTTAAAAATGGCTTTTATTTTACAAATTGTTACTTTGTATATATGGATGTTCTATTTGCATGCATGTCTGTGCACCATGTACATGTAGCACTCTTGAAAGCAAAATAGGAGCAATGGATCCCCTGGGCTGGTAATTATAGATGGTTACAGGCTGCAGTGTGGGTGCTGGGATCAAACCTGGGTCTTTTGCAAGAGCAGTAAATACTACTAAGCACTGAACCATCACAAAATCTCAATATTATTACATGTCAGAAATAAAACTTTTATTGTTGTTGATAATAACTTTACAATATATGAAACATCAAGAATAATTCAATTTGTGAAAATTTGTAGAAACAAATCATCTAAGAAAACATTTCAGAAGAAAACAGCACTATAAAGCAATGGTTAACAACAGTGAAGTTTTAGGACAGGACTGAAATTGTTAAGAACGAGTAGCTAAGCACATAGGAGCAGGAGGGAGCCAGGGTCATGCAAAACAATCTTTTGTAGTTAGGTACATCCTGACCAGAGTGGTGGGAGACAAGGGGACTACAGCTCTGCCTTGGTTGCTGTGTCTCCTGATGTTCGCAACTGTCCTTTTGAAGCTGCAGTTGGGCTCCTTCTGCCTTGTAAGAAGCTAAGTAAGACACAAGAGGACTTTCTGAATGACTATACATGTCACCATTGAGTATAGTAATAGGCAGGGATGTAAAAACTGTGGTGACATCTTGGTCTTGGAACAATTTCTGTAGGAGAGAAGGAATTCCCAACAAGGGAATTTTACAATGACATCACAGATTTGGGACCATAAGAAACTTCTGTGTACTATATCCTGCAGAACCCAATGGACTACCTCCTACCTTCAGATCAGCCTGCTTCAATTTTGCTCTGCAATGTACATTCACATTGAGTTTCTATGCTTTGGTAAAAAAAACTTCTGCTCAAATTGTGTCATGAGTAATTTTTTTTTTCTTTGAGAAGACATGAATAGGTGAGAAGCTGTCACCTGGTAACAATGACACCATCAGAACAGAGATGAAAGGGGAATATTCTCATAATTCACAATGTTCACACAACCTCTGGGGACGGTGTTGGTACCAGCCTTTTATTCTGTCCAGGATGATCTGAGTCCTCTTGATGGTCACAATACATCACACATGGGTGATAGCTCTGAAATCAAGTAATCTCAAGGCATATTGATAGGAATGTTCTTCCATGACACCTCCATCAAGAAAGCAAATTACCAGTATTAGCTCACTTTTGGATAGACTCCAACTAGGATCTACTTAAATTGTGAAAGTGAAATTTTACTAGAAAGCCATGTCTCACTGTATCTCAACAGGCTAAAAATATCATGTCTAGCTGAGATTATTACAAGTGTTCACACTCATCTGGCAGATCTAATTTGGTATTTATCAATATATACAACTATAACCAGAAGCCATGCCAAAAGTTGTAGTTAATCTGATATTTAGAGCCTAATTTCTGCCAGTTTCCAAATTAGAGAAGAGATGAGGAAACTGAAGACAATACAGAGCATAGGAAAAGTGACTACATTTGTGGGACTAAATTCTAACATGGATATTGTAGGGAATCTTGTAGTTGGCCCAGTTTAGTTTTCCTGAGAGGCATGAGTCATAAATTTTTCAATAAGAATTCATCACTGCTGAAGCACAGTTTGCCTTTCAGTTTCTTATAAACCAAGGAATTTCTTCATTCAGTGAAGTGTTCAGGCTGCCTGCATTTTTCTGTTTTCCTTAGAACTTGACAGGACATTTTGTTTTCAATATCAATCTTATGTACCATATATAGCAAGAAAGTCATTGAATCTTGGAAACTACCACAATATTAATCCCAGAAACCAACATTATATTGTGTTTCTGATAAAATTATAAAAACTGGCTCTCTTTCTCCCCTCCCCCTGGGGCCACAAGATCTCCCCAGAGCTGCTCCCTGGCACTCTGAGCCTGGGCTGTGGGCTCAACCGGGCAGGGGCAGTTCCTGTGCACTGAGAGCCTGCCTGACAGGCAGGCCCTGAATCACCTCAGCCACATTCCTGGCCAGCAAGAGACAGTGATCTTCTAGCAGACATCCATTGGAGGAGGGGTGAATTGCTCCTGGCCCGAGGACTTCGGCTAGGAGGAATTCAGACTTTCCCCACCCCCCTCGACTTTCTGGTTGCCCTGCAGTGGTGGCTATACCCTGCGGAGCTCTCCCGAATCCCATCCCAGCCCTCATCCAGGTACACCTCCCTCTCTTTCTCCCCTCCCCCCGGGGCCACAAGATCTCCCCACAGCTGCTCCCTTGCATGCTGGGACGGGGCTGTGAGTGCAACCCGGCAGGAGGGAGTGCCTGTGTTTCAATAGACTGCCTGAAGAAAGGTAGACATTCTGTCAGTGAAGTCCCTGCTCAACAAGGGAACCTGACCTGGTACCAGAAGATCCAATATAGAGCAGTTGAAGGAAAAGATGGGCAGACGCCAAGGCAAGATCTCCTCCAACAATCTAAAAAACAACATGAAATCACCAGATCCCAACGACCCTACAATAGAAGGACTTGAACCTCTTAATTCAGAAGAATTGGAAAAAAATGCCATGATGAAAGCAATAAAGTCCCTTAAACAGGATATGAATGTTCTCATCCCTTAAAGAACTGGATGAGAAGTACAACAAAAGGATTAAAGAAATGAGTAAAGAAATGGATGAGAAATATAACAAAAAGTTTGAAAAAATGAGTAAATCCGTGAATGATACACTGGGAAACCAAGAAAAAACAATCAAACAGGTAATGGAAACAGTTCAAGAATTGAAAACTGAAATGGAGGCAATGAAGAAAACACAAAACGAGGGCCGGCTGGATATGGAAAATCTAGGTAAACGAACAGAGACTACAGAATCAAGCATAACCAATAGGACACAAGAGATGGAAGAACGAATCTCAGAGTCTGAAGATACCATAGAGAAAATAAATGCTCAGATCAAAGAAATCAGCAAATCCAACAAATTCTCATCACAAAACATTCAAGAAATCTGGGACACAATAAAAAAACCAAATCTAAGAATAATAGGGATTGAAGAAGGAGAAGAACAGCAGATCAAAGGCCCAGAAAATATATTCAACAAAATTATAGAAGAAAACTTTCCCAACCTAAAGAATAATATTCCTATGAAGGTTCAAGAACCATACAGAACACCGAATAGACTTGATAAAAAAAAAAACATCCCCTCGCCATATAATAATCAAAACACAAAACATACAGATTAAAGAAAGAATATTAAGAGCTGCAAAGGAAAAAGGGCAAGTAACTTATAAAGGTAAACCGACCAGACTTACACCAGACTTCTATATGGAAACCATGAAAGCCAGAAGGTCCTGGATAGAGGTACTGCAGAAACTAAGAGACCATGGATGCAAACCCAGACTACTATACCCAGCCAAGCTATCATTCACTGTCAATGGAGAAAACAAAATATTCCAGGAAAAGAACAAATTTAAACAATTCGTAGCCACAAATCCAGCCTTACAGAAAGTAATAGAAGGAAAATCGCAACCCAAGGAATCCAACATCGCCAACACTGCCTACAATAACTCAGACATCTAGCGACCCTTCACGAGCTTAACTCAAAGAAGGGACACATACAAACTCTATTAAACAAATAAACAAAAAATCATAATAACCGGAGTCAACAACCACTGGTCATTAATATCACTTAATATTAATGGACTCAATTCACCTATAAAAAGGCACAGACTAAGAGATTGGATACGAAAACAGGATCCAACATTCTGCTGTTTACAAGAAACACACCTCAACCACAAAGACAGACATCTACTCAGAGTAAAGGGTTGGGAAAAGGTTTTTCAAGCAAACGGACCTAAGAAACAAGCAGGTGTAGCCATTCTAATTTCCAACAAAATTGACTTCAAACTAAAATCAATCAGAAGAGATGGAGACGGACATTTTATACTCATAACAGGAACAATTCACCAGGAGGAAGTCTCAATCCTGAATATCTATGCCCCTAATATAAAGCCTCCTACTTATGTAAAAGAAACACTTCTAGAACTCAAGGCAGTCATCAATCCACAGACACTAATAGTAGGAGACTTTAACACTCCTCTCTCACCAATGGACAGGTCAATCAGACAGAAACCCAGCAGAGAATTAAGAGAATTATTAGAGGTATTGAATCAAATGGACTTAACAGACATCTATAGAACATTCCACCCAAATAGGAAAGAATATACCTTCTTCTCTGCAGCTCATGGAACCTTCTCAAAAATTGACCACATACTCGGTAACAAAGCAAACTTTCACAGATACAAAAAAATATTAGTAACCACCTGTGTCTTATCAGACCACCATGGATTAAAGTTAGAATTCAACAACAGTGCTACCCCCAGGATGCCAACAAATTCATGGAAGTTGAACAGTCAACTACTGAATCACCCCTGGGTCAAGGAAGAAATAAAGAAAAAAATTAAAGTCTTCCTTGAATTTAATGAAAATAAAGACACAACATACTCAAATCTATGGGACACTATGAAAGCAGTGCTAAGAGGAAAGTTCATAGCACTATGTGCCCAATTAAAGAAAACAGAGAAAGCACACATTGGAGACTTAACAGCACACTTGAAAGCTCTAGAAAAAAAAGAAGCTGATACACCCAGGAGGTCTAGAAGACTGGAAATAATCAAACTGAGGGCTGAAATCAACAAAATAGAAACACAGAAAACAATCAAAAGAATCAATGAATCAAAAAGCTGGTTCTTGGAGAAAATCAACAAGATTGACAAACCCTTATCCAAACTAATCAAACGGCAGAGAGAGAACTTGCAAATTAATAAGGTCAAAAATGAAAAGGGGGACATAACCACAGACATAGAGGAAATTCAGAGAATCATTAGATCTTACTACGAAAATTTATATGCCACAAAGTTGGAAAATGTAAAAGAAATGGACATTTTTTTAGATAAGTACCATATACCAAAGTTGAACCAAGACCAGCTAAACAATCTAAATAGACCTGTCAGTCGTGAAGAATTAGAAGCTGTTATCAAAAATCTCCCTACCAAAAAAAGTCCTGGACCAGATGGTTTCAATGCAGAATTCTACCAGAACTTCCAGGAAGAGCTAATACCTATACTCCTTAATGTATTTCACAATATAGAAACAGAAGAGTCATTGCCAAACTCTTTTTATGAACCTACAGTTACCCTGATACCAAAACCACACAAAGACACAACCAAGAAATAGAATTACAGACCAATCTCACTCATGAACTTTGACGCAAAAATACTCAACAAAATACTGGCTAACCGAATCCAAGAATACATTAGAAAAATCATCCATTATGATCAAGTGGGCTTCATCCCAGAGATGCAGGGTTGGTTCAACATACGCAAATCTATCAATGTAATCCATCATATAAATAAACTGAAAGAAAAAACCATATGATCATTTCATTGGATGCTGAGAAAGCATTTGACAAAATTCAACACCGCTTTATGATAAGGGTGTTGGAGAGATTGGGTTTACGAGGATCATACCTGAATATAATAAAAGCAATATATAGCAAACCGACAGCTAACATCAAATTGAACGGAGAGAAACTCGAAGCCATTCCACTAAAATCAGGAACACGACAAGGCTGTCCACTCTCTCCATACCTCTTCAATATAGTGCTTGAAGTTCTAGCAATAGCAATAAGACAACATAAGGGAATCAAGGGGATTCGAATTGGAAAGGATGAAGTGAAACTTTCGTTTTTGCAGACAATATGATAGTGTACATAAGCGACCCCAAAAACTCTACCAAAGAACTCCTACAGTTGATAAACACCTTTAGTAATGTGGCAGGATACAAGATGAACTCCAGAAAATCGGTTGCCCTCCTATACACAAAGGACAAAGAAGCAGAGAGGGAAATCAAAGAAACATCACCTTTCATGATAGCCACAAATACCATAAAATATCTTGGGGTAACTCTAACCAAGGAAGTGAAAGACCTATTTGACAAGAACTTTAAGTCCTTGAAGAAAGAAATTGAGGAGAATACCAGAAAATGGAAAGACCTCCCCTGCTCTTGGATTGGGAGAATCAACATAGTAAAAATGGCAATTCTACCAAAAGCAATCTATAGATTCAATGTAATTCCCATCAAAATCCCACCAAACTTCTTCACAGACCTTGAGAGAACAATAATCAAGTTTATATGGAAAAACAAAAAAGCCAGGATAGCCAAAACAATCTTATACAATAAAGGAACTTCTGGAGGCATTACCATCCCTGACTTCAAACTCTATTACAGAGCAACAGTGTTGAAAACAGATTGGTATTGTCATAAGAACAGAGAAGTTGACCTATGGAATCGAATAGAAGACCCGAATATTAACCCACAAACTTATGAACACCTGATTTTTGACAAGGGAGCTAAAGGTATACAATGGAAGAAGGATAGCATCTTTAACAAATGGTGCTGGCATAACTGGATGTCAACCTGTAGAAAAATGAAAATAGATCCATATCTCTCACCATGCACAAAACTCAGATCCAAATGGATTAAAGACATCAACATTAATCCGTCCACTTTGAACCTGATAGAAGAGAAAGTGGGAAGTAGTCTACAAGATATAGGCACAGGAGACCACTTCCTAAGGAGAACCCCAGGAGTGCAGACAATAAGAAAAACAATGAATAAATGGGACCTACTGAAACTGAGAAGCTTCTGTAAAGCAAAGGACACTGTCAGTAAGACAAAAAGGCTACCTTCTGATTGGGAGAAGATCTTCACAAACCCCTCATCAGACAAAGGTCTGATCTCCAAAATATACAAAGAACTCAAGAAACTAGACACTAAAACCCTAATTAACCCAATTAAAAAATGGGGTACTGATCTGAACAGAGAATTCACAACAGATGAATTTCGAATGGCCAAAAGGCACTTAAGGTCATGCTCAACTGTGGGACCCTGTCCTCCCTGATCCTTGAGACCAAAATACTGAATGCAAATAACGTTTACACTAACCAGCTAAGCTTCCTGCTAGTTCCGTCCTTGGTTCTGCTACAGCCTGGTACATTAGCCTGAGGGATCTATTTTACTTTAAAATGGTAATTTCTCAACCTGCCTCAAAGAAGCTCAGGTGCCAAGGCCCATCTAACCTGTCTGACATTGCTTTGAACCCTCGACCACCTCCCTGGGGAAAAACTCACAGAGGCCAGTTTCCCCAGCCCCCTCTGGGTGGGAGGAGTTTTCCTTTACTGGGGCCAAAGGTATTTTAACCCTGGATTTAGTTGAATAAAGGGGCATTCTCTTCTTGAGGATGACTGGAACTCTGTATCTGTGTGTGTGCGTCTTGTGCTTTAACCCCTAGGACAATATGGAACTCGTGGGATGTGGGTGGCGTGGAAGGATGACCCCTACACTCAACCTCCTTAGCGATCAGGGAAATGCAAATCAAAACAACTTTGAGATATCATCTTACACCTGTCAGAATAGCCAAACTCATAAACACCACTGATAGCCTATGCTGGAGAGGATGTGGAATGAGGGGAACACTCATCCATTGTTGGTGGGAATGCAAACTTGTGCAGCCACTGTGGAAATCAGTGTGGCGGTTTCTCAGGAAACTGGGAGTCACCCTCCCTCAGGACCCAGCAATTCCACTCTTGGGAATATACCCTAGAGATTTCCTAACATACTGCAAAAGCATTTGTTCAACTATGTTCATAGCAGCACTATTTGTAATAGCCAGAACCTGGAAACAACCTAGGTGCCCCTCAATAGAAGAATGGTTAAAAAAAGTGTGGAACATATACACATTAGAGTTTTATTCAGCGGTAAAAAACAATGACATCTTGAATTTTGCATTGACAACAAAGAAGAATTGGTAAATTGATAAACGTTGCTCAGTAGAACATAACGCACTCTTTTTTTTTAAATAGACAAGAGTCCCAGGTAACATCGGGTGCATGGGGGGGTGGGAGGGTTGTTGGAAGGGGAGACGGTTAGAAAGAAGGGAGTAGGGGAGGAATGGGCAAAGCTCGGTGGACCGGGATGTGGGGGGGGGTGAGGAAGGTTTTAATATGGGATCAGGGAAGAATATAGTTCAACTGAGGGAGTCATTTTTGGGATTACAGGAGACTTGATTATATATGGGATCCCAGGTCCAAGGAGAGATCCCCAGATTGTTCTCTGGACAGAGGAGAGGGTGCCTGAACCGGCCTTGGCCCATAACCATACTGATGAACATTTTGCTTATCACCATAGATCCTTCATCTGGAGATGGATGACGATACAGACGGAGACCCACATTGGAGCACCAGACTGAGCCCCCCAAGGTCCAAATGAGGAGCAGAAGGACGAAGAAAATGAAAAAAGAAATAAGGACTGCGAGGGATGCTATCACCCACTGATACAAGGGGACGGATCTAATGAGAGCTTACCAATGCTAGTTGGACTGGGACTGAACGAGGACGTGATCCAACCAGATTCTCTGAATGTGGCTGGATTCTCTGAATGTGGCTGGCCCGGAGTCTTTCTGAAAAGCCATTGACAATGACACTGGGACTTGTTTCCTCTGCATATACTGGATTTTGGGGATCCAGTCTGTTTGGATTCTCACCTTCCTGGACCTGGAGGGATGGGGAGGAGCTTGAACTTCCCACAGGGCAGGAAACCCTGTCTGCCCTTAGGGATGAAGAGAGAGGAGGAGAGGGAGTGGGGGGAGTGGGAGGGTGTTGGGAGGTGGGGCGGAAATGGAAACTTTTATAATTTAATAAAATTACTTAAAAAATTATAAAAACTGATTTCATTCAATAAACTTGTCAGAGCCTCAGATTTCCTGTGGTCCATCAAACTCATGCATGTTTAAGATGGCATTTCTCACTAAAACAAGTAAACTTGACCAGGTAAGTAAGTGCTGGTGCTTACTGGCTGTCATAAAACACAGCAAGGGATTCTTCTCTTCAAAATTAAAAATGCATTCACTGCACCATCAAACAATCTGGGCAAAAATAGTGATACACAAAAATTTTGAGGTGATCATGTCAGGGGGAAGCAGCCAGCAATTGAAGTTCAAGAAACTGGCCCAACAGCAAACCAAGCTCTCATGGGTGAATGTTGGATGGGCAAGGCCCTGAGGGCATTGGTTGCAGAATGACTCTTGCTACATCTTTGCCTTTATATCTTTGCTGTTGAAGTTTTCTATTATCTCTAAGGGTGTGGATGGGTATGGTGAGATTCCCACTGCCTTTAATGTAGTGTGATTATCTTATAAAAATATTCCATTCTAATGGACATTTTTTACCTGTAAATTGTTATGAAAATGATTTCGTACTAAGCAATGTACTTTATACTTTTGAACTGAAGCAAAGATTTTATAGAATAATAGAATTGCTTTGAATAGAATTTTGACAACTGAGAGTCTTAAGAAAGAAAGTACAGGATAATAATAGAGATTAGCTTAGTGGGAAAACTAATAGAGGTAAAAGAAAGATATGGTGCTGTCTCTGCCCCTGATAATGTAGGGCTGCAGAGGATCCAAAATGAGAATAAGGAAATGTCACATAACTAGTTTTTCTTGAGGAGTTGTATATACTGTGACTTAGATTATTAAGAAAAACAACTGTGTCCCAGATGCTATGTTAGCTCAAATTATTTTTATCTTAATGTTGATAGATGTGCTCACAGGTATGGTGTATATCATAGCTGAAAGAAAGCTTTAAAAATAGCTTAAGGTTAAGTTAAGATGTTTCTGTTAATAGCTGTGAGCTGAAAAACCTGGGGAAACAACCTAAAGTTACAAATGCACAAAGTTGAGTGAAGGACTCATTGAGATCAAGGATCAAGAACAAAGGAGCCTGGTTACCACTAGCTGCCATCACATTTTTGTTAGGATAGGTTGGAGATTAAAGATGATTCCTGGTGCCCATTTCTGCCCTCAGTTTCCTGATATAAAAAGCTGCTGATGAATGAGTATGTAACCTGAGAATTTAGAGAAGAGAAACTGATTGCTTTTCATATGTAAAATTTTAGGTTTGGGATTATTTTAAGATTTCTTATAAGATTACCTTTTGAGATAATAATAAAATAATTGTCCCAGTTTTGTAACCACAAAATGCAGCCTATCAGCAAAGGAACTGGTTGAGAAAAATACTTTGCTCACTCACACTGTGTTAATCTATATCAAGTTGTAGTGGTATAAATGTATATAATTTCTTGGGATAGTGTAGTAGGGAGGCTGTTTGTTTATTCCCAGCTGCACAGACCCAAAATAACCACACAGAAACTATATTATTTGCAATACTGTTTGACTAATAGCTTAAGCATATTTCTGGCTAACTCCTGTATGCTAAATCAACTCATCTCCATTAATCTATCTATTGCCATGAGGTTTTGACTTACTCAGTAAAGTTCTGGCATCTGTCTCCAGCAGGGATAAGTGGCTTTTCCTGACTCTGCCTTCATTCTCCCAGCATTCAGTTTAGTTTTCCCCATCTAGTTCTACTCATTTGCCCTATTACACAGGCCATACCAGCTTCTTTATTCATTAACCAATAAAAGCAACACATAGAAAGAAGGACCTCCCACAACACTTGCTCTTTTCTGTTTAAATAAAAAAGGAAGATTTTAACTTTAAAACCGAAAAGCTATATGTGACAAACATGTATCAATCAATATCTACCATCTTTTCTCATAACTCAGAAAACTATAATTGTAACTATTTATTCTTCAACAAGTGTTAGCCAATAAGAAGCTAGAGCTATTGGACCAAGCAGTGATTTAATTAATACATTTTCTGTGTGGCTATATCATGAATCTGTGTGCCAGAAATGACCAAGCAACCTACTACTACAAATTGGCACCAATGTGCCCAACTATAATCCACTTTAAACCTGAGAGAGTTAGGAAAGGAATTCTAGGCACAAAGAAACAAAAAACAGAGTTAAGCACGACTTACTGCCATGGCTCCTTTAAGAGAGGTTTTTTCTGATTCAACAGTAGCAGAAAAAAGTCACGCAGTTTTGAACTAGTAGCTTCTTCAGTCATGCTACCATGGCAAACTCTGGCTCTTTCAGGAGGCTGAGCATTTAAATGGGGTTTGTGGGCACCCTGCTGCAAGTTACTTGGTAGCAGCATGGGCCAACTGGTTATCAGAGTTGAAGTGATGAGGACAGTTCCCAGCTGGCAGTCTCAGAGGCAGTGATTGAACTTCTACCACATCAGACTGGGCAAAACAAGCAGGCAGAACCATTTTTGCCCTAGCAATAATACAGCTTAGGTTTTTAAGAGGGACTTAGCATTTTAAAAAGAGCACCTAGACAGGAAATAATTACAAAAACTCAATAAAGACAGATGCAGATAAAAAAAGACCTCTAAATGGGTCATAGTGTTGGATAAATTTATACAGGATTTGGAGAGAATAAATACAGAAAGTTATAAAAAGAAGTAAATGAGTTTTTAAAAAGGCAAAATCTTTAAAGAGACAGAATACAGACAGCCATAGTTTTAAAGGAGCAAAGAAAAATAAGCCACATAAAGATGTAATATATACAGAGAGTCTGGATTATGTATATTATTCTGTTTTCTTTGAAATTTTTTGACTGCAAAAAAGCTAAGTAACCAACATATATAATTTAAAGGTATCTGGTCATCCAAATTTGTGTCTAAGGATATGTTGCTTTGGAAAAGAGGTTCTTCTTTTGTTTCCACCAAGTATGAAAACTTGTCAATTTCTTCTAGACTAATGTGTGTTGATGAACCAAGATCCCCTGAAAGGTCACCATAAACACCCTCCAAAAATATGTCACCAACAAAAATCAGGAAAGAGTTTGGAGAGAATTACACCCATATTCTCAAAAATTGTTTATAAATGTTTATTTACATTTAAAGGGGGTATGCTATAGAGATTTGCATTGATATGGATCATGCTTTATTGATACAAATTTAAGGTCATTTTTGCTTTATATATATTTGTGTATATACACACACTTATATATATAATATATATTTCTGCTCTTGATTATGGTATTGTTTTTATGCAGCTCATTTAAAATGTAATGTATAATTCAAAATTTAGGTTAATAGATAATCATCTATAATTGTCAAGCTTGTAGACATGTTAGTTAGACATTCTAGATATATAGAAATATATTTAAGTTAGATATTCTTCAGATCTCTCAAAAACTACAAAATGTGGCATTTATAATGTTTTAAGAGCTTAGGATTTTTCATGACTATGAGACACATCTGCTCTTGGCAGCATAAATTACTTCAAGAGGAAGATGAAGATTAAACATGCTCCTTATGGCATTGGTTAGCTATTTGAGCAAGAAACTGCTTTTGCCTAGACTGCTTGATGATATGCTGTATGGAGTGGACATGCAGAACCCACAGAGAAATGACTGTTTAACTTGCCTAAAGGTTAGACCATCCTTCAGGTTTCTTCTTCATGAAAGAGTTTGGCAGACATTCTGCAGGACACGGAAAAAAGTAACTGACAAACTACCAACATACTTGGAACTGTCTTTGAATTTTTCTGCTTCGTGAAAAAGTCTACCAGATATTATGGGCTTAATATGGATACTCCAATGTTACAAAGAACTTTGGGTGACTGTCCAGGCAGTGAGATGTCTCTGTCAATTCTAGAGTTTTGGAAGCTGCTTGCAATGCACTTCCTGCTTACTTAGATAATATTATATCCTTCTGGAGCCTTTGATGGAGTTGATGAATAAGGATAGTTTTCATTAGTCGTGATAAAAAATAAAATATTTGTGAATATTGTAACTATAATTCTTACTTGATACCTGTTTTGTTTTTTGAAATTGTGCTATGTTAAAGTTAAAATGTTCCTTTTTATTTGAACAGAAAAGGTGAGGTGATGTGGGATTCCCCTGTGTATGTTGTGATTACCATTGGTTAATAAAAAAACTTTCTTAGGCCCGTGAAAAGACAGAATAGAGGTAGGTGGAGAAAGCTAAACTGAATTCTGGGAGAAAGAAGGCAGAGTCACAGGAGAAGCCTTGTAGAGCCACTGAAGACAGATATCAGAAATTTTCCCATAAGCCACAACCTCATGGTGATACACAGATGAATAGAAATAGGTTAAATTAAGATGTAAGAGTTAGCCAATAAGAACCTAGAGCTAGTGTGTCATCAGTAACTTAATTAACAGTTTCTGTGTGATTATTTCAGGAGTCTGGGAAGCCAGGAAACAAACAAGCAGCTTACTACTACAGGATAGCTTGATTTTTACTGGTAATATGTTAAGTGTTCTACCATGTAAGTGGTATGAAAGCATGCTGTTTTTACTTGTATTCACTGTAATTCTTCATTTGGATATCTTTTGCACTTCTTAGATGTCTGTCAGTGCTCACACTGGCATCAGTTGTCTCTAAAACTTGACTGTGCTGGGCTGGTCCTTCTTGTCTTGAGCCTGGCTGGATTCAGTGTCACAGTCTAGTGAGATAAGAGTTTTAGTTTCTAATTTCCCCAATAAACATTAGTCTTCTTCATGGCACTTGGCCACCTTGAGCATAGAGGAAGATCAATGACATGTATTGTTACATGACAACATTCTTTGTTCACTGCAGAAACCTTACATTTCTTCCATAATTCTTAATTTTTCTGAGAAACAATATGGGGTATTTCATATGAGCATCCAGAACTGTAAAAAGTAAAAGTCAGTATGGTTATAGGCCAAGGCCGCTTCAGGCACCCTCTCCTTTGTCTAGAGAACAGTCTGGGGATCTCTCCTTGGACCTGGGACCCTATTTATAATCAAGTCTCCTGTAAACCCTAAAATGACTCCCTTAGTTGAAATGTATTCTTCCCTGATCTCATATCATTCCTTCCTCTTTCCCCCCATCCCAGTCCACCTAGCTTTCTCCAGTCCTTCCCTACTCCTTCCTCTCTAACCCTCTCCCCTTCCAACAACCCTCCCACCCTCCCATGCACCCGAGGTTACCTGGGACTCTTGTCCATTTCCAATCTCCAGGCAGATAGCTACATGATTTTCAACAGGTTCATCTTCTTATTTAGCTTCTCTAGGATCACGAATAATAGGCTCAAAAATCTTTAATTATGGTTAGAATCCACATATGAGAGAATACATACCATATTCCTCTTTTTGGGTCTGGCTTACCCCACTCAGTAAATCGTTTTCTATTTCCATCCATTTGCATGCAAAATTCAAGATGTCATTGTTTTTTACCACTGAGTAGAACTCTAATGTGTATATGTTCCACACCTTTATTAACCATTCTTCTATTGAGGGGCACCCAGGTTGTTTCCAGGTTCTGGCTATTACAAATAGTGCTGCTATGAACATAGTTGTAGTATGATAGGGTATCTCTTGGGTATATTCCCAAGAGTGGAATTGCTGGGTCCTGAGGGAGGTTGACTCCCAGTTTCCTGAGATTTTGCTTATCACCACAGATCCTTCATCTGATAATGGATGGCGATACAGACGGAGACCCACATTGGAGCACCGGACTGAGCCCCCCATGGTCCAAATGAGGGGCAGAAGGAGGAAGAACATGAAAAATACTCAGGACCGCGAGGGGTGCGATCACCCACTGATACAAGGGGACTGATCTAATGAGAGTTCACCAAGGCCAGTTGGACTGGGACTGAATGAGCATGTGATCCAACCAGATTTTCTGAATGTTCCCGGATTCTCTGAATGTGGCTGGCCCGGAGCCTTTCTGAAAAGCCACTGACAATGACACTGGGACTTGTTTCCTCTGCATATACTGGATTTTTGGGATCCAGTCTGTTCGGATACTCACCTTCCGGGACCTGGAAGGAGGGGGGAGGAACTTGAACTTCCCACAGGGCTGGAAGCCCTGACTGCTCTTGGGGATGGAGAGGGAGGAGGAGGGGGAGTGGGGAGGGGGAGGGTGTTGGGAGGAGGGGCGGGAATGGAAACTTTCATTATTTAATAAACTTTGAAAAAAAAAGTAAAAGTCAAATTGTGGCAAAAGAAGAAAATAAAAAAGAAAACTAAAAGCCCTCCAGATTTAGCATATTACATGCCTATTAAACCTTTTCTTGGGATGGGTATGATTGAAGATTAGCAAGGTCAGGTGTGACTGTGAACAATCTGAGAGTTATAGCAATACCAAACAGATTGACTTATGAATCAGGTAATAGGCAACCTCAGAGCTGTTCAAATTCATGTGTTCTATGCTTTTCTGGTTCATATATCCTGTCTCCACACTTATCCCTTACTCTAGTTTGCTAATATTTTATCCTCAGTCCATACTTTCAAGAAACTTGATTTCTTGAATGAAAAAAGAATGCATGTTCCACTATTTCCTTAAGAATTCTATCCTTGAGACATTCCCCGACACCCTTATCTCCCTGGTCATTCTGCAGGGGATGCTTCACCCTGATAAGCCCTCTCTTCTTTTATCCCATCACACCTTTCACCCAGGAACCCGTTCCCTTCTTCCGTCCCTTCCTTGGGGCTATAAAATCTCCCAGCTCAGCCTGTTTGGGTGCTGCGACAGGGTGGTGAGTGCAACTGGGCAGGAGGGAGTTCCTTTGTTTTAATAGCCTGCCTGCAGCAAGGTTTTTGTCAGTGAGATTCCTGGCCAGCAAGGGGCAGTGATCCTGTAGGAGAAAATTCATCAGAAGGCAAGGGCCCTGGCCAAAAAGGGAACCAGACCCTGTACCAGAAGTTCCATTGGTGAGCGTTTGAAGGAAGAGATGGGCAGGAGCCAAGGCAAGAATTCCTCCAACAATCTGAAAAATAACATGAAAACATCAGATCCCAACGATCTAACAGCAGAAGGACTTGAACACCCTATTCTGGAAGAAGTTGAAAACATTGTCATTATGAAAGCAATAGAGGCATGTAAGCAGGATATGAAAAACTCCCTTAAAGAAATGGAAGAGAAGTATAACAAAAAGTTTGAATAAATGAGTAAATCCGTAAACGACACCCTGGAAAACCAAGAAAAAACAATCAAACAGGTAATGGAAACAGTTCAGGAATTGAAAACTGAAATGAAGGCAATGAAGAAAACACAAACTGAGGGCGGAAGGATATGGAAAATCTAGGTAAACAAACAGAGACGACAGAATCAAGCATAACAAATAGAATACAAGAGATAGAAAAACGAATCTCAGATTCTGAAGATGACATAGAGAAAATAAATGCTCTGATCAAAGAAAACAGCAAATTCAACAAATTCTCATCACAAATCATTCAAGAAATCTGGGACACAATAAAAAACCAAACCTAAGAATAATAGGAGTAGAAGGAGAAGAATTGCAGATCAAAGGCCCAGAGTATATATTCAACAAAATTATAGAAGAAAACTTTCCCAACCTAAAGAATAATATTCCTATGAAGGTACAAGAAGCATACAGAACACCGAATAGGCTGGATCAAAAAAAAAATCCCCTTGCCATATAATAATCAAAACACAAAACATTCGGATTAAAGAAAGAATATTATGAGCTGCAAAGGAAAAAGGTCAAGTAACTTATAAAGGTAAACCTATCAGACTTACACCAGACTTCTCTATGGAAACCATGAAAGCCAGAAGGTCCTGGATAGAGATACTGCAGAAACTAAGAGATCATGGTTACAAGCCCGGACTACTATACTCAGCCAAGCTATCATTCACTATCAATGGAGAAAACAAAATATTCCAGGATAAAAACAAATTTAAACAATATGTAGACACAAATCCAGCCTTACAGAAAGAAATAGAAGGAAAATCACAACCAAAGGAATCTAACATTGCCAACACTGCCTACAATAACTCAGACATCTAGCGACCCTTCACAAGCACAACTCAAAGAAGGGAAACACATAAACTCTACTACACAAAAAAATTAAAATAAAAATAAATAACCAGAGTCAACAACCACTGGTCATTAATATCGCTTAATATTAATGGACTCAACTCACCTATAAAAAGGCACATACTAGCCAGACTTCCGTTCTGGTTCAGCTCTCTCATGCACTGTGGCTTGGGCTCTCTTGTGGGCAGATAGCATGTCAGCTCAGCAGCTGCACTATGTGCTGAGGAGTTCCATCCAGAGGGTGCTGAGGAGTACCATCTAGAGAGACAGGAACAGTTCCTGCTCCTGCACTGAAGAGATCCACCTAGAGAGTCAGTCATAGCAAAAACTGAACCAAGACACCAAGACTCTCCGGGTTCCATTTGAAGGAAGAGATGGGCAGGAGCCAATGCAAGAATTCCTCCAACAAACTAGCAGGCAACATGACATCACAAGAATCCAGGGATCATGAAACTAGAAGAATTGAACACTCTACCCCAGAAGAAATAGAAGAAATCAATTCTAAGTGGAACTATATGAAACTAATAGAGGAACTTAAACAGGAGGTGAAAATCTGCTCTTAAAGAAATGGAGATAAAAAACAAAAAGGTAGATGAAATGAATAAATCTCTCAAAGATACCCAAGAAAAACAAGAAATCCAAGAAAAAGCAATCAAACAGGTAAGGGAAACAGTTCAAGACTTGAAAAATGAAATGGAGGTAATGAAAAAAAAAACACAAACCGAGGGAAGGCTGGATATAGAAAATCTGGGTAAATGAATAGGAACTGCAGAGACAAGTATTACCAACAGAATACAAGAGATAGAAGAAAGAATCTCAGACATTGAAGATACTGTAGAGGAAATAAACTCACTGACTAAAGAACAAAACTAATCCTGTGAAAAAGCCAAACCTAAGAATAATAAGGGTAGAAGAAAGAGAAGATTTACAGCTCAAAGACCCAGAAAATATATTCACCAAAATTATTGAAGAAAACTTTCCCAATCTAAAGAAGGATATTCCTATGAAGGTACAAGAAGCATATAGAACACCAAATAGACTGGATAAAAAAAAAACATCCCCTCGCCATATAATAATCAAAACACAAAACATACAGAATAAAGAATAGATATTAAGAGCTGCAAGGGAAAAAGGTCAAGTAACATATAAAGGGAGACCTATCAGAATTACACCTGACTTCTCAATAGAAACCATGAAAGCCAGAAGTTCTTGGATAGATGTGCTGCAGAAACTAAGAGACCAAGGATGCAAGCCCAGAATACTATATCCAGCAAAGCTTGCATTTACCATCAATGGAGGAAAACAAGATATTCCAGGACAAAAACAGATTTAAACAATACGTAGCCACAAACCCAGCCCTACAGAAAATACTAGAAGGAAAACCACAAACCAAGGAAGCCAGCAACACTCATAATACCACAAGCATCTGACAACCCTACACCAGCAAAACTCAATGAAGGGAAACACACAAACAATAGCGCCAGGAAAAATAACCTGAATCAACAACCACTGGTCATTAATATCACTTAATATCAATGGACTCAACTCACCTATAAAAAGACTCAGGTTAAGAGAAAGGATACATAATCAGGATCCAGCATTCTGCTGCCTACAAGAAACACACCTCAAACACAAAGACAGACACTACCTCAGAGTAAAGGGTTGGGAAAAGATTTTCCAATCAAATGGACTAAAGAAACAAGCGGGTGTGGCTATACTGATATCTAACAAAATAGATTTCAAACTAAAATCAATCAGAAGAGATAGAGATGGACACTTTATACTCATATCAGGAAAAATTCATCAGGAGGAAGTCTCAATCCTGAATATCTACACACCTAATATAAAAGCACCCACATATGTAAAAGAAACATTACTAGAACTCAGAACACACATCAAATCCCACACTCTAATAGTGGGTGATTTCAACACTCCTCTCTCACCAATGGACAGGTCAACCAGACAGAAACTTAACAGAAATAAGAGAACTAACAGATGTAATGAACCAAATGGACCTAACAGACATCTATAGAACATTTCACCCAAACAGAAAAGAATATACATTATTCTCAGCATCTCATGGAACCTTCTCAAAAATTGATCACATAATTGGTAACAAAGTAAGCATCCACAGATATAAAAACATTGCAGTAATCACCTGTGTACTATCAGATCAGCATGGAATAAAGTTAGAATTCAACAATAATTCTATCCCCAGAAAGCCTACAAACTCATGGAAATTGAACAGTCAACTATTGAGCCATGCCTGGGTCAAGGAAGTAATAATGAGAAAAATTAAAGTCTTCCTTGAATTCAATGAAAATAAGGACACAACATACCTAAACCTATGGGACACTATGAAAGCAGTGCTAAGAGGAAAGTTCATAGCACTAAATGCTCACATAAAGAAAACGGAGAAAGCACACGTTAGTGACTTAACAGCACACCTGAAAGCTCTAGAAAAAAAAAAAAAAGAAGCAGACTCACCCAGGAGGAGTAGAAGACTGAAAATAATCAAACTGAGGGCTGAAATCAACAAAATTGAAACACGGAGTACAATCCAAAGAATCAATGAAAAAAAAGCTGGTTCATGGAGAAAATCAACAAGATTTATAAGCCCCTATCCAAACTAATCAAACGGCAGAGAGAGAACTTGCAAATTAACAAGATCAGAAATGAAAAGAGGGACATAACCACAGACACAGAGAAAATTCAGAGAATCATTAGATCTTACTACAAAAGCCTGTATGCCACAAAATTGGAAAATGTGCAAGAAATGGACACTTTTTTAGATAAATACAATTTACCAAAATTAAGTCAAGACAAGGTGAGGAGTTTAAACAGACCTGTAAGTCGTGAGGAAATAGAAGCTGTCATCAGAAATCTCCCTACCAAAAAAAGCCCTGGTCCAGATGGTTTCAATGCAGAATTCTATCAGATCTTCCAAATAGAGTTAATACCTGTACTCCTTAATTTGTTTCACAATATAGAAACAGAAGAGTCATTGCCAAATTCTTTTTATGAAGCTACAGTCACCCTGATACCCAAACCACAGAAAGACTTAACCAAGAAAGAGAATTACAGACCAATCTCACTCATGAATATTGATGCAAAAATTCTCAATAAAATACTTGCAAACAAAATCCAAGAACACATCCAAAAAATTATACATTATGATCAAGTAGGTTTCATCCCAGAGAGGCAGGGCTGTTTCAACATAATCCATCATATAAATAAACCGAAGGAAAAAATCCACATGATCATTTCATTGGATGCGGAAAAAGCATTTGACAAAATTCAACACCCCTTTATAATAAAGGTCTAGGAGGGATCAGGGATACAAGGTTCATTCCTAAATATGATAAAGGAAATATCATAAAAATATGATAAAGGAAATATACAGCAAACCGACTGCTAACATTAAATTAAATGGAGAGAAACGCAACGCCATCCCACTAAAATCTGAAACAAGACAAGGCTGTCCACTCTCTCCATACCTCTTCAATATTGTGCTTGAAGTTCTTGCAAGAGCAGTAAGACAGCATAAAGAGACCAAGGGGATTTGAAATGGAAGGGAAGAAGTCAGACTCTCATTATTTGCAGATGATATGATAGTGTCCATAAGCGACCCCAAATACTCTATCAAAGAACTCCTATAGCTGATCAACACCTTTAGTACTGTGGCGGGATACAAAATCAACTCCAAAAAATCAGTGATAGCCACAAATAGCATAAAATATCTTGGGATAACTCTGACCAAGGAAGTGAAAGATCTATTTGACAAGAACTTTAAGTCTTTGAAGAAAGAAATTGAGGAGGATACCAGAAAATGGAAAGACCTCCCCTGCTCTTGGATTGGGAGAATCAACATAGTAAAAATGGCAATTCTACCAAAAGCAATCTATAGATTTAATTCAAGCCCCATCAAAATCCCATCAAACTTCTTCACAGACCTTGAGAGAACAATTATCTACTTTATATGGAAAAAAAAAACCAGGATAGCCAAAACAATCTTATACAATAAAGGAACTTCTGGAGGCATTACCATCTCTGACCTCAAACTCTAGTACAGAGCTACAGTATTGAAAACAGTTTGTTATTGGCATTAGAACAGAGAAGCCGACCTATGGAATCGAATAGAAGACCTGGACATTAACCCACAAACCTGTATTCGACAAGGAAGCTAAAAAGAAACAATGGAAGAAAGAAAGCATCTTTAACAAATAGTGTTGGCATAACTGGATGTCAACCAGTAAAAAAATGAAAGTAGATCCATATATATCATCATGCAAAAAACTCAAGTCCAAATGGATTAAAGACCTCAATATTAATCTGACCACATTGAACCTGATAGAAGAGAAAGTGGGAAGTAGTCTACAAGACATGGGCACAGGAGAACACTTCCTAGGTAGAACCCCAGTAGCACAGACAATAAGACCAACAGTGAGTTAGTGGGACCTCCTGAAACAGAGAAGCTTCCGTAAAGCAAAGGACACTGTCATTAGGACAAAAAGGCAACCTACTGATTGGGAGAAGATCTTCATCAACCCCTCATCAGACAAAGGTCTGATCTCCAAAATATACAAAGAATTCAAGAAACTAGACACTAAAACTCTAATTATCCCAATTAAAAATGGGGTACTGAACTGAACAGAGAATTCTCAACAGAAGAACTTCAAACGGCCAAAAGACACTTAAGGTCATGCTCAACCTCCTTAGCAATCAGGGAAATGCAAATCAAAATCCCTTAGCACCATAAGAATGGCATATAATTCTGCCTTCTGGACAGAAGTATAAGGGTTTTGTTCCACCTTACTCAATTCATCTGATTTGTAACCAGCCTTTCCTGATTTATTAGCATCAGTATAAAATGTACAGGCTCCAGTTATTGGAGCATCACGTACAATTCGAGGAAGAATCCAAGAAGTTCTCTTTATAAGGTTAAGTCTACTGCTTTTTGGATAGTTGCTATTAATTTCTCCCAAAAAATTAGCACAAACCCTTTGCCATGGTTCGCTGTCTTCCCATAACTTTTTTATTTCATCAGTAGTGAAAGGCACTATAATTTCTGCTGAGTATATGCCTGTTAGTTGACAAAGTCTCAGTTTACCTTTTATAATTAATTCAGAGACATTTTCTACGTAAGTTTTCAATTTTTTACTTGGTTTGTGTGGTAAAAAGATCCATTCTAAAATAGTATCTTCCCTCTGCATTAAAATTCAATCATGTTTTAAATAGATGCTGATTGGCCAGGCAGGAGGTGTAGGCGGGAAAACCAGACAGAAAGTGGAAAAGGTGCCAGGAGAGCAGGAGAATTCTGGGGAGGAGGAAGTTGATTTCTCCCATTCCTGCCCAGTCCACCGAAGCAGCAGGATGTAAGCTGACACACTGAAAAAGGTACTGAGCCACATGGGTAAAATAGATCAGAATAATGGGTTAATCAAGATGTGGGAGTTAACTAATAAGTAGCCTGACCTAATGGGCCAATCAGCATTATAACTTATAGAGATTTCAGTGTGATTTTTCTCTGGGACTAAACAGCTGGGGGGACGAACAGGACAGAAACACAAACAAGCAGGCCCCTACATGTTACATTTTCCAAACTCAAAGCAGTTTTCCATTGAAAACCTGAAAAGGGTTCAATAGTGTGATATAAATATTTTAATTCTCTAAGTTCTACAAACATCTCCATCTGACAGATTTCATTCCTTTCAGTGATTTTTGAGTTACTTCCAGTTGGTGGCAGTGTTTGGTTATAGAAAAACAAGTAGGACAGCTCCTTAGCTTGTTGCCATGTAATAGGAAACTTCTTTATAAACATTTGCTATTGACTTCATATTGTTTATGAAATTCTGACGCCTTCAGCACATTTCCAATCAGTAATTTGTCAATTTCTGTATTACCTTGTGCTCTAGCATAAGGACCTGGCAGAACCATATGAGAGCAGTTGTGTGTTGTGCATATTTTTAAAAAAGCCTATTCCTAGTTATATATTGCACTTGAATAAATAATGAAGTCAATTCTGTATCATCATGTACAAATTCAGTGATTTCAATATGCAAAACAATTCTTTGTGCATATTGCAAATGAGAAATTATGTTGAGAGGTTCTTTAAAGTCACTTTGTACCCTGAGAATAGCATATAATTCTGACTTTCAGACAGAAGTATAAGGGTAAGGGTTTTGTTCTACTTTACTAAAATGTTATGATTTGTAATCTGCCTTTACTGATTTAATTGCATTAGTATAGAATGTAGGCCTCCAGTTATTGGTTTGTCAAATAAAATGTGACAAAATTTCCAATAAGCTTTCTTTATAAGGTAAATTTAATTGCTTTTGGGATAATTGTTACTAATATCTTCTTAAACTATTAGCACAAGCTCTTTGCCAGGGTTCATTGCCTTCCCATAAATTTTTAATTTCATCAGTACTAAAAAGTACTGTAATCTCTTCTGGGTCTATTACTGCTAATTGACAAAGTCTCAGTTTTCCTTTTATAATCAATTCAGAGACCTTCTTCACATATTTATTTTTTTACTCAGCTCATGTGGTAAAAACATCCATTCTAAGATAATATCTTCCCTCTGCATTAAGATTCCTATAGAGGAATATTTGGAGGATAATATAACCAGAATGCAGTTAAGATTTGGAACCACAATATCCAACTGTGCCTTCTGTAATTTCTCTTCAATCAAACTCAATTCTTTCTCCCCTTCACCTGTAAATTCCTTGCAAATATTTAAGTCTTTGTAACCATCTAGGGTTTTGTTTAAATAAATTATTAGGTCAGGTATTTTCCCAGAATTATGACATTGATTTGATATGTCTCCAAGCTGTCTTTGAAAGTCATTAAGGGTATGAAATTAATCTCTCCTAATTTGTGCCTTTTAACATCTAGTTTTCTGTAAACCTATTTTACAGCCCAGAATACTGATAGAATCTCCTCTTTGCATTTTTTTTCAGGAGTAATTTGTAATCCTCAATTAGGTAAGACTTTCTTTATTTCTTTAACATTCTTTCTGAGGATCTACATTTGAATCAATGAGCAAAATGTTACCCATGTAATGGTAAATTGTATATTAATGAAATTGCTTATATATTATTTTCAGTAGCTAACTTATAAAATATCAACACAGGGTGAAGCTATTTAACACCCATGTGGGAAGGACCCTACATTTATATTTCTTAATAAGCTGAAAATTGTAAGTAGGCACTGTGAAGGCAAAATTTTCACTGTCTTTGTATTGTAAAGGTATAGTGAAGAAACATGTTTTAAATCAATAACTGTAAGAGGTTATTCTCTAGGCAATAATGAAGGCAAAAGAATTTCAGGTTGCAGAGGGCTCATTGGTTGACACCTTATTAAATCTGTCACCATTCTCAATTTTTCAGATTCCTTTTAAACAACAAATACAGGAGAATTTCAAGGGCTGGTTGATGCTTCAATATCCTGAGCATCCAGTTGTTTCTATACCAGCTGTTCCTAAGCATGTACTTTGTCACCTCTTATAGGCAATTGTTTAACCCATATTGTTTCCTTGAGGAAAAACAAATCAGCCATATAAAGATGAAATATACACAGAGAATTTTAATTATGTATATTATTGTGTTTTCTTTGAATTTTTTGACTGTGAAGGAGCTAAGTAACCAAGTATATACTTTAAAGGTATATTCTCTTCAAAATTTGGGTCTAAAGATATGTTGCTTCGGAAAAAAGGTTCTTCTTTTGTTTCCACAGAGTATGAGTAGTTTAGGAATCCTTCCAGACTAATGTCGTTTGATGGACCAAGACCCCCTGAATGGTCACTGTGAACACCCCCCAAAAAATTACTTTGCCCAACAAAAATCAGGAAGAAGTTTGGAGAGAACTATGGCCATAGTCCCTAAATAATTGTTTATAAATGTTTGTTTACATTTAAAGGGTGATATGCTATAGAGATTTGCATTGGTATGGATCTGGGTCTATGAATACAAATTTAGTTCAATTTTGTTATATGTTTATTTCTGCTCTTGATTAAGGTATTGTGATTGTACAGCTCATTTCAAAATGTAATGTATAATTAAGAAATATAGGTAAATAGAGAGTCATCTATAATATTCAAGCTTGTACTCATCTTAGTTCGGTTTTCTAGATGTACAGATATGTACTTCAGGTGGTTAGGAATTCGTCAAACCTTTCAAAGACTACATAATGCACCAATTAAAATATTTTAGGAACTTCGGACTTTTCATGACAAAGAGACACATCTGCTCCTGGCAGCGTCAGTTACTTCAATGGTAATATGGGCATTGAAGGGGCTTGATGCTATGCTGTATGAACTAGACATGCAGGACCAATACAGAAATGGCTGCTGAACTTGCCTAAAGGTGAAACAGTACCTGAATCACCTGAGACTTAGAATTATTAACAACTTTATTTACTTAAAAGCAGCATATTCATATTCAGAAACTGTTTGAGTTGGACAGAATAGCAGGGAACCAGAACTTGCAGGCAGTCATGAGTAACAAGGTTGCTGGCCAGAGGTTGGGCCAGGTATTCATGTATCCAAACTGGGAATGCAAGTTGAAGCATCCTGTGCTCCCAGAATAAAGTTGGGCCTGATCAGATCAGGTCTGGCAGAAGCCAGAAAAGTCACAGAGGAATTTTGGCCAAAAGCCCATGGGGCAGCAGTAAATCAACCTTTTAGTAAGCAGGACGAAGCCACCTGGGTGTGGGTGGAAGGAAATTGAAAACATACTGAATATACTGATTAAGAAAAATTAGGTAAGGCAGGTTAAAAATCAGAAATATACATGAGGGGCATCTAAACCATTATGATTTTATCTGAAATGTGAATTATATTCAGGTCTCATAATAGTCATTGGATTTTTAAGAAAACTCTCAACATAGATACCTATTTACAAAATGCAGAAAGAGCTGTTTTACATGTTGAAACTACTTAATTTATACAAAATGATATAAAAATGCCTTTATTGTTTAATCAGTTATAAAATATAATCAGGAACAGGTATCATACCATATATAGAACACATATCTTACCCCATATTGTCTGCCAGGCCCTATAGTGCAGAGTCAGGGTGAAATTGATCATTTATTATTGGTAATGAGCTGGAGGCCTTCGAATTTCATAGAAAACATTATATCAATAGCAAAAGTTTAAAAAGAGACTTTTCCTCATGAGGCAATAACACAAGAAAATGTCCTACTTGTTCTTTATGTAACCACACATGACTACCTGCGGCAAGTAACCCAAATGGTACTCACAGAAATGAAATCCGGTAGATGAATGTCTTTCATTCAGTAGAATTTAGAAAACTAAGATATTTAGAAAACTATTCAGGTTTTCAATGGGAAACTGCTTTGAGCTTAAATAGGGCTGATTTGGTAATCACAAACTTGCTGTAAGTAATGACCATCATTGGTATACCTGTACAAATCAAGACAGACAATTCTCTAGCATATATCTCAAAGAAAATGAAACAGTTGTTTGTTTATTATAACATAAAGCTTATCATAGGTATACCACACAATCCTATAGGTCAGGCAGCTACAGAATGATCAAATTGAACTCTAAAGAATATGTTAAAAAAACAAAATGTAATGATAAAGACCTCCAGGTTATATAGATTTCATAATGCTTTATTAACTTTGAATTTTCTAAATGCTAGTGAGAAAAGAATGACAGATGTGGAAAGACATTGGATAATACAATCTACCTCAGGATCCAGCAATTCCACTCTTTGGAATATACCCAAGAGATACCATATCTTACTACAAAAACATTTGTTCAACTATGTTTATAGCATCATTATTTGTAATAGCCAGAACCTGGAAACAGCCTAGGTGCCCTTCAATAGAAGAATGGTTAAAGAAGGTGTGGAACATATACACATTGGAGTTTTACTCAGTGGTAAAACTATGAAATTAAAACAGCTGGAATACTTTTAAAAAGTATTGACCTCAGAATGGAAACTAGGACATATGTTATGTTGGGGAAGGGGTTTTGCTTTTGTTTCCACAGAAGATGAAATGCTATGGATACTTTCAAAATTGATAAAGATTCAATTTGAACAAGAGACACCTCTTAATGAGAAGAGATGATAGTTCATCAATAAACATGGCCTTTAATATAAACAAACCCATAAAACGAACAAATATTTTTCATTTGATCAGAAATAACTTGCCAAAAGAAAATCTTACAAAAATTAAGGATGAAAAGGGATTTTGTTTTCGCCTTACAGGACAGTAAAGTTATCTAGCTAAGGAATTTGAAGACCACTGGAAAGATGAGACAACTGAAGAAAAAGGACAAACCATCCAGCAAAAAATGTCCCAAGAATGCTTACAAAATCAAAAACAAAATCTTTGTCTCATGTTAGAAGAGTCACCTGATGTGGGACAGTAGACAAACAAATATTGAACAACTAATTTATTGCTACTAATCTCTTAATTTTTGGCTTTATATCAATTCTTTATTAGCTGTTATTAATATCTCAAAATATATAAGAATACTATACATATTAACACAATAAAACTCTGGGACAGAAATTGAGGTTCAACTTGAAGATCAGAAAGCAAAACAGAGAGTCAATGGCTTTTACCTCCACCTCAGTCTAAAATGACAATCCTCCCATATGATAACTCTCTCTAGTTCTTGGATTAAGGTTGTGCACCACTACAACCTGGTTTTAATGGCAAGGTAGTATGGCTACTAGTATTAAAAGTGTGTCTCTTTGCTGCCTGGTCTCTAAGGCTGGACAGTGTGGCTGTTTTACATTTCTGATCTTAAAGCAAGTTTTATTTATTAAAATACAAATAAAATGCCAACACAATATTTTCTAAATTTTTATCAAATATTAATGGTCATATAAAGTATTAACTAATTTGACAAACAGGTTTCATCTACATTCCTGTACATGGTTTCTCACTGAGTCTCTATCAGTATTCCTTTTCTTCTTTTTTTTCAAAGGTTATTTATTTGTGACACTATTACTATATTGATATCGATATTCTTCTTACTTTTATTGAGTTCTATAGTTTTCTCTGCTACCCTTCATGTCCACTCCCCTTCTATTCTCTCACATGGTTCCCACACTCCCAGTTTACCCAGGAGAATTTTCTTTTCTTACTTTCCATGTATATTAGATTCATATATGTCTCTTGTAGGGCCCTTTTTGATGTTGAGGTTTTCTGGGATTGTGAACTGTAGTCTATTTGTTTTAAAATATTTTTTGCAGTAAACAATGGGCATGCCTAACAATGACCTTTGAGGTCTCCAAGACGAGGATGAGTCCCCAGAGCAGTGATTTCTCCAGGATTATGATAAAGTAACTAAACAGAAAAACACCATCCAAAGATTGGCTTTGGACTACAAACATCTCAGAACAATTTTGAGGTGTCTAGCTGAGATGATATAACTTCACAGACTACTCGAGCCAGGACTTGAAACAAGCTCTGTACTTATCCATTATTCAGAGACTAGACAACAAATGATAAAGTTACCTCTCCCAGGACTTGACAATATACTCAAAATTTTTCTTTTCAGGATCCCCAAAAGATGTTATCACCCCTAGACAGCAAGAAGTAAATTTAAGAACACAATGTCCATATTCCCAAAAGGTATGATGACTGGTTTTTATAATGGATTATAGTTATATGTCATTTTTTAGGAAGGTATATTACAAGGTGTTATTGTTTATGGTCAGGAGGAATATTGAACAGGGGAGATGAAATTAAGAGTTCTTCTTTTGAAAAGAAAAAAAGGAAATAAAGATATGATAGAATAAAGGGTAGATTATTGAATCTACTCTGAAAATACAAAAGGATATAGATATGATAAGATAACAGGTACATTATTGAATCTAATTTAAAAAGCAACATTAGTTTTAAATAGTTTATATTGGACTTTTGTATATTGTATTCAAATTTTGTATATTAATACATATTTTAAATTAATTTAGTTAAAACATACTGAACATATGTTTCTAATCTTACTCATGGTATTGTCCCTATATATTTCATTTAACAATGTAATGCAAGTTTCTCATTCTTGAAAGTTATTAGTAACAATTCTTTAGGATAATACCAAAATATAGATTAGTATTTAGTCACATATTGCATTTAAATTTGTAGTCATGTCAGGTATGTTTTCAAGGTTTAGCAGAGATATATTTTTGATATGTCATCTTTAAACATATCAGAGATCTACAGAATATGGCCTTTAAGATGTTTTAATAACATAGTTCTGTTTTTTATGACAATGAGGCATGTCTGCTTCTTGCAGCAGCAATCTACTTCAGAGAAGATAATGACATCAAAGAAACTACACTTTGTTCTCTTTATGACAAAGAAAGCAATTTGGCAAGAAAATGTCCTTGCCTCAAGGGCTGACAATGTGCTGTCTTAATTAGGCAAGTGGGACACAAAAGAGAGTGACTGTCAAACGTTGTCAATCACCACATTCCTTTAAAAATTCTGCATCATAGAAATGTGTGTTGAATATTCTAGATCTTTCGACTACAGATGGATGCCCAACATTGCAGAGAATCTTTGGGTGACTGTACAGACAGTCAGGTATTTCTGTCAATTCTCACATATTTGGAAGTTGTTTGCTTGCACTTCATGCTTACTCAGTTAATATTATTTCTTTCTCAGGTTTCTGAGATAATTGAAGAGTGGATATTTATAATTTTTTGTTTATGAGATTCAGCAAAGAAATTTCACTAATGAAGTGTAAAGTATATAAGGTTGAAAAATATTAAAATATAGTTTTATGTTAAGGCAAGTTATGATAGAAAGTAAATTAGTGAAAAGATTTTGGACTCACCAAGATAGGATACATAAAGAGTATTTTCTATGAATTAGTCTAATGCAAAAGGACTATACTTATTGTATATACTTATTGTAAATATATAATTATTGTACTTATTGCATGAAGTTTTTCTATATTAATAATAACCTTATTTTTATTTTAGGCAAAAAGTGGAACTATATTGTTATACATTTGTGTTTGAAGATCTGAGTACAAATCTATCAGCTCTAGTTAGGCATACAGAGCAGGTAACGATGGCACATAACTTTAATTCTGGCAATCATACTAGTTAGCCACTGAGGCCAGGTAGTGTTGGTCCTCTTCTTTAAATCTATCATTAGAGAGGAATAGAAGATGGAAGGAGAGAGGAACTCGGGGTCTCAGTCTAGAGTCAGCAGTCATTCTGAGGAAAGCATCACACAGTCTTGCTGGAGGTAAGAACTTTCTGTTGGTTGGTAGCTTGCTTTTATGATCTTCAGATTAAACCCTAATATTTGTCACAAGGTTCTCATTATTTTTGCTACACTCCTTGCTCCCCTGTTATTAGTGTAGAGGGACAGCCTTTCCTACCTCACCAAACCCTACCATTTAGTTGTACTTTTAAAGATATCCCTCTTTCTCGGGATTTCCTAGTAGTAACAAACTGTCCTGTCCCTTTTCTGGGTACAGATTTATTAACCAGAGTGGGAGCATCTATTTCTTTTGCTCCCACATTCACTTGACCCCAGCATTACTGGCATTCTCCCTCTTCCAAACCACACAATCTGACACATCTTTCCCTTTTCAGGCCTCCTGGTTGTATCCCCACATAGAAGTCATTCAAAACCCTCTGTAACATCCTTTTCCTCATGTCATCCAATTGAAAAATACTACAAATTACATCATCCAGTCTCAGTATCCAGTCTCTTCCCAAAATTTTAAGAGACTTAAATCTCTTAACTTTGACCCCTTAAGAACGACTTGTCTGTCCTCCCACATCTTTCCCCAGACTTAGGGTTGGAAACAGCAACAGAACCACCTACATGGCTCAGGGTTACCAACTTAATCAACTTGGAAGTAGTTTCCCTTCACCCTATAAAAGCCAACCCATAGAAGCTTCAATGGGCCCTCCCAACATGAAACTCTAAACAAAAGACTGAATATCTCTTACCCAGGTCTTTCAAATAGCATGTAAACAAGGTCACTCTGAAGCAAGATTCAGATTTGATTTATGTTGCCTATTTGATTCTCTTAAAGAGCATAAGGATCATTTGTTTCTGATGGCTTATTCTATCATTATATTTGGTTCCAAATTCTTGTGACTGTCTCTTCAGCTGTTTCTTCCCTCTATATTCACTAACCATCCATCTCTCTTTGCCTCCTCAGTAAGTGTCCTCTGTTTCCTTCAGCCTGTTATGCACTCCAGTACATGACTATATGGGCAACTCTCTAGTTATTAAGACACTTGTGCCTCTCCCTTTATTATAGCCCTCCCTGTTTCCTTGTCTCCTCCCCTTAGTGACTTCCCACTAAATTTTGCAGCATCCTTCAGCACTTCTGTATCTCTGTGATCTTGGCCTTGTGTCTGTCAGCTCTGTCCTGGAAGTCTCAGTTTCTCTGTGACATCAAGGTCTTCTCCCTTGCCTCTCAGATCCCAGTTGGAGTTTATAAAAACTTCTTCTACTGGAGTTCATTTTACAACCTTTCTTCTCTTCCTCCACGAACGTGAATTTATTAAAGCTCCACTCTATAAAAATGAACATGACGTAAATACAGTTCAATGTCCAAAAGTAGCATGCTCAATTTTCAAGGGTGGCAACTTCTTTCAGTGCATAAAAACCTGATATGTAAAATCATAAAGTAAATCTTAAAACTAAAGTAGCTCCATCCTCCTCTATTTCTTCCTATCTATACCAGTTTGCAGTGTCTCTTACATATGGCTGTTGATTGTTGAAGAGATTCTCCCCTCTAACCAACATCCTGTTCTAATAAGTGAAAAGTTTTTTTGTGGCCTGATAGCCTCTCTGCTGACACAATAATCCAAATCAGAACAAGTTAAACTGAATTAAAAAAAATCTGAGGTTTAATAGATACCAGTGCTTCTGGATAGCCAGGAAAGAAGACCTGAAAACCAGGGTGAGGGGAAAGCAAGGCCAGGAAGATCATCTGTTCATTCTCTAGGGGTCAGTTTCAATGGCCCTTGGGAGTGATCTTGAGCATCTCTGAAGAGGTGTCACCATTTGGCAGGCTTTCTCTAAAGTGCAGTCTGGACTGAGGCAATTCCCAGGCAAAGGGGCTTGAAATGGAACTTTCAACCCAGACATTCCAGACTCCTTGGATTTATGGATGCCAGGGGCTGGGGTGAATCCTGGACACAAAAGTTCCAGACTCTTTGGGTATAAGATGTCAGCAGCTGCAGTGAAGCTTCCAACCAAACCTCCCAGACTCTTTGAGTATAGGGGCGCCGGTTCAAGTCTAACTACTTCCTGTGGGCATGGAGCAACATGAGAAATGGGAGAGTTGGGAGTTGGTGGGCTCACACACAGCAGGAGGTGTGGCTGGAGAGGCGTCTAGTTTACTGTCTTCCTGGAAATTTGGGGCATCTCTTCCTTGAGGGAGATGAAAAGGCGAATTGCTAGAAGAAGAAAAAATAGATTGTTATTACTGGCCCTATGAATGGGGCTGAACATGGGAAGGGTCATTAACTGCCAGAAAAATTGGGACAGAGAAATGCACTGGTTGTACAGGACAGGCACAGGTGAATAAGTGAGACACAAAAGTAGATATGCCATGTAAATCCATATTTTGGTGGATACACACCCATTTGAGCCAGAAGAGGTGGTACCAATAGTGAATGAAGTTCCAGGGACTGGTACAAATGTTGCAATTATCTAAAAGGCCCTCTGTAAGTTGGTCTTGGTTCAGACAGCAGGAGCAAACTATTAAAAATGCTTGAAAATGGGTGGGGTTAAAATACACTTTGGAGAGTTAGTTTTTGCCAGACCTGATTTTTTGTTACAGCAGTAGAACTTTTTTTCTAGGAACATGCATGTATCTGGAAGAAAACTGGAACAGATTTACATCTTGGTATCATAGTAAGAATAAGGTCGGGAAAACTGCTCTAAAGCAGGTTGTCAATGACTAATCCAGTTTTCTACAACTTCTTTTTTCACTTATACTTCAACTGAGCTTACCCCCATGGCCATTTTCTGTATTTTAGGAGGATAATTCCTGTCTCAAAACTATACATAATGAAAGTAGGGTTTTTGAAAGATAGTATTTAAAAAAACATTCCTTGTTTAATAAGGTATTAAAACTTCAACTCCATATGCATACTCATATACAGGAATGTTGCTCATGCTGGTACCTGAACTTTGCAATTTAAGAGTCTTCTACCTCGTATTAGCTTTAAAAGACATGAATAGGTCATGGAGAGCAACTGAGACTTGGCAGTGTGTTACAGAACCGAAGTTCTTAAAGAGAGCCCAGGAGAGGCTATTGATAAAAATGCAGCCCAGTTGCAATGATAGTCTATTAAAGTGTATTAATGTCTGAGGATGAGAAAGCTCAAGACTGTTTCGAAGGTATAAGAAAGTGTTTAAGGCAAGATTGAAAATTCTGAAAATATACATAAGAGATTTACGATAGTGAAAAAATGTTTCAGAATTCTTTCCCCCTCTATGCTGTTGTTAAATAAATATTTCAAACGTTCAGGAAATCTATATTAAATGGTTAAACCAGACCACCTATGTGTTGGAGTCTAGAGACTGCTCAAGCAGATTATTATAACTATATCACCTAAATAGATTTTAAAACACCTGTAACCTTTACTTACTTTCTATATGATCAACTAGAGATTACAGTTGACATTAACCTGAGACCTATGGAGGCTGCCTTTATTGGTATTGAAAGAAACATGACTCGTATTCAGAATCATACGGGGAATGCAGGGTGGGGAATTTTTTTGTATCCTAATTAAGGACCCATGACTCCTCACATAAGAAGCAGAAGTTATAGGTCAGCTTTACTATAGCATCTATCACAGCTACTCGTTGAACTCAACAAATTATACAAGAAGAGGTGATAGCATTTAGGAAAGTTAGATTCTCAAGTTTGGGTTGTAAATAGGTTTTGATGAAATGAGACAATGCCTGGATGTTAGGCTGAAAGAACTCATGCAGATTAGGGAGAATCTATGGAGCATCTGTGGATGATAGTACAGATGTGGGATATAAGGTAAAGATGAATTGTAATGTGTGAGAGGGATCCAGGCCTGTGACAGCCTTGGCAACAGCCACCTCACTGGCTTGTTTTTTTTTTTCTATTAGAGATAATGGAATTGTCTGCTTGGTACTTTTTGCAGTGAACAATTCCTATGAATGTGGAAAGGTGAGAGTCATTTGGCAAGTCCATAATTTGATTATTGACCCTCTGCTTGTTGTTAGTCCATGCTTATTCCAGAAAACTGTATGTGATAGGAGAATGTGGAAGGCAGTTTTGGAATCTTTATTGAGGTATAGGGACTGTCTCTTTACTAATTGAGAGACACAGGTAAGAGTCATTAGTTTGGCCAGCTGGCTTGTCGTTCATTCTAGAATGGTCTGCTGAAACTGACAAAAGGGATTAATAATCAGTGCAAAAAGTGGCTCATATGAGGGGTCAAGGATTGACTTATATAGGTGCTGAGAAAAAAAGGGGAGAAAGAAGGGTTCCCAGAGCATAAGAGATCAGCCATTATGTATGATAGCTCACAACAATCTATAATGCCCTCTTCTGGCATGCAGGCAAATGTGCAGACAGAGCACACATATATGTAAATAAATAAATTTTAAACCAAACAAAAAACTAATATGGGAAAAAAGATGTATTTTAAAAATAAACCGTAATGATAAAGCATACACGGTGATACACAGGGATAATTCCCTGCCATCTGGGAATTAAAGAGAGACCATGTTACAAAATAAAGATTACAGAAGGAGATGGTGGTACAGATAAATAGTGCATACTTGCCAGGCGTATGTGAGTATGTTTAATTTGTCTCTGTGTGTGTGTGTGTGTTTATGTATGTATGTACACACATTCTAAAGATAGTGTTAACAAAATTGATGTTTGTGATGCGTAATATTGTCCTTCTGGGTACTTGTCAGTGCAGTGCTTTGAAATATCAAATAGAAACATAAGTATTTTGTTCTTAGAAGTCAAGAATATATTAAGATTAGCCATCAAATATTTATGAAAGTTCAGTATCAAAAAAGACTATATTAAAATGACACACTTACATATAGAATTCTCAAAATTTAAATAAAGTAAAATAGCGTTTCTTTTAACAGTTCGTAGTTCCTTGAAATTAAAAACTGTAAACTGAGAAGCAAACTCCAAAAACATTTTGACAATATTTCTAATGAACTAAATTATCGTCTGTATGGTATTGGTTTTAATCCTGTCCAGATTTTCCTTCACATTGTTCGTTATTATCCTTGATGTTATCGCACATTAAAAATTGGTTCTGTAAAATGGTTTCAGCAGATCAAAAATGGAACATCACCATGGGTGACATGTAACAGGCTTCTTACAAATGCTTTGACATTTTACCTACCTTAGATTAAAGAATAATGGACATTGAATACTGTAAAGTACGGCTGTTGAACTTGCTACAAATCCAATATTGCAATGAGTGGCCCCCATGATTGGTGAGCATATAAAAAGACACTGAACCTGTTAGGGCACCTCCAAGGACAGGTTCCCTAAAACAAAACAACAACAACAACAGAAAAAAACAAGCAAATTTTTTACAAAGGCAAGCCCTCCTGCAATGAAATATCACCCACCTCCATTGCTTATTTGTAGAATGAATCAAAGAAAGGCAGAGTTCATGAGGAATCACCAACACTGGAGTAAAATCCCAGGGTTCAAACTGAACATGACACCATTGCCTTTGTTTCATATCAAACTCTGTAATGTGCATATAAGGCATTCGATAGGTGCCTGCTGCCATGTTCAAAGGAACTGCCACCATGGTTTGCCTCACTGAGGGTGATATCAAATTCTACCTTGAAGTATTTTACACGTGTATACAAATGCGGAAACTCCCATCCATAATAAATTGCTAACAGGGCTTTAATGATAGAAATGACTGGGTCTGTATTTAATCATTTCTGTGAAATGACTCCTTTCAAAATGTCTATCTATGCTCAAGTCCAAGAGCTGTCTCAGTGCTCTTCAGTGATTAGACTTTAGAGGAGGTTTCTAATGCCCCAGGAGTCTCAGCATCTGAGAACAGGTGCAGCTGTGTAAACAGTTTTCTGACAAGTCCTACCCCAGCCAATCTGCTGCGGTTTTCTGCGGTTTCAGATCCCTCACAGTCCATCTACGGTTCTGTAGACAACCCACAAGGTCATTTCTTAGCAGAAAATGTTTTACATTGGTGATGGAGCAGAAAAGATTATCTCTGATGCCATCATCATGTTAAAGATTTCAAGTCAAATGACACTAGTTAAAGATTTTGAAGATGATGGATAATAATAGGAGATCATGTAAGTGGAAGTTTTCCTGCCCTCACCTCCCACTCCTTGTTCAAGCAACTGCTTACAAATTACCACACAGAAACTTAATATTATTTATAAATGCTCAGGCTTATTACTAGCTAAATCTTACACTTAAATTACCCATATTTTTATTTATGTCTTGTGACAAAACTAATAGCTTGTTACTTTATGTTTTACAGATCCTGCTTGCTCAGGGGCTGACTGGCATCTTTGGAGACTCCCCTAATTCTGCCCTTCCTTCTCCCATCATTCTCTTTGTGTCATTCTGTCTCACCCAATTTCTTCTTGTCCTGCTACCTGCCAATCATTTTTTTTATGAACAATGAGTAAAATCCAAAGCATTGAGAATCCAAAGAATTTTGTAGGGCTATAGAGCTTGCCAGGGATTGGCTCTTGCATGTAAGCAAACTCCCTGCCTCATACCCAACCTAAAGACCAAAGGCTTATGTTTCTTGCTTTACAGAAAAATTGGTTTCACATGACACTGACTTTTATCTCTCATAGCCACAATTAACACACTGCAACACAGGCAAACAGTAGAAGGAAAAGTGCTATGAAAACATACATGTTATTATAGTCACTGTTGTCTATCCATTTCCAAGGGTGTTGTAATGACTCTCTGTGCAAGCCAATCCAGTAGCAAGGATACCCTCCATATCTCTTCAGGAAATTCTGTCAAAAAACATTGAAAGTACATATATGTTTCCCTCTGTTTCAAATGACCCTTGAGTCTCTTTGACCTACAGTCTCCTTTCTGACAGGCAGCAGGTTGTAACTGAGGGTCAACAATTTTGGATCCATCGTAACACTCTCTCTCTCTCTCTCTCTCTCTCTCTCTATATATATATATATATATATATATATATATATATATATATATATATATATTTACATATATAACTGTATACAATTTACATTCATAATACAAAGTATATTGTTGCCTCCTTGTTTTTTTCTGTGACTACAATCACCCCTTATTATACCTGATTTCCAGTTATTAATAGTTGCCACATTCAGTTTGCAATACCTGCCAACTTGGATAAAGACTTACATGGTTATGTACCTCAGTGAATTGTTTGGTCATATAGATTGATTATGAGCATTACATGAGAACATGCCTCTATAAGGGCTCAGGGCTCCAGTCAGAAACAACAACATTAGCGGTAATACACATTCAACAGAACAAACAACAAACCAATTCCTGATCATTTCTTACCAGCTCCTCCAGGCTGTCAAATCGAGCTAGGTTGGCTGCCTGTTCCATACAGTAGCTTTGGCTCAATGTCCAGTTTCTCCTACCTTCAGAAAAATAAAAACATTTGTTTCCAAATCCAATCCAGCCATTTGGGCAGTTGGCATAGCAAGATCCAGGGGTCAACACGGCTGGTTTTTCCATTCTCACTAAAATGCAAACAGCGCAATTAAATATAACAAAGAAACATTTTCATGGCACATCTCTTTGACTGGGCTTGCAAATATTGGTTGTGAGATACGTGTTTATACTGTAGCTCTAATTTATCACTAGGAGACACCTCCTAGCATAATGGTCCTCAATCCATGGCCTTCCAATAGGATCTGAAGAAATGCTTTATTTTTCTTCTTTATATTTTGCCTTCTAATAAAAAATCTTATTATGTCCCTTACCTGACCTGGAGCTCATTGTGTGGACTGTATTTGTCTGGAGCTTGTAATAATCCTGCTGGCTGTGCCTCCTGAGTGCTGGGACTAAAGACACCATGCCATGCAGGAAAAACATTTCTAGGCCATCAGGACCTTAGGACTGAGAAGTCTAAAGTTCCTCCATTTTAAAAGTTAAGTTTCAGTATCTAAAAAAACGGGGGAGGTTATTTATAAACAACCCCCCTGACAACAAGTACAAGGGAGAGAGCACAGAGAATTTACAGTCCTAAATCAGCCCCGCAGTACTTCAATGCAATGACCAAAAAGGACAATTCCTCTAACCCACTGAAACAAGCTTGGACTTGCCCAGGTATAGTGCGTGACAATTCTGTATTCTGTCAATTATGTTTTAAATAAACGCTGATTGGCCAGTAGTCAGGCAGGAAGTATAAACGTGACAATCAGACAGGAAGTAGAGGTGGGGAAAGGAGAACAGAAGAACTCTGGGAAGGAGGAAGCCTATTCCCTGCAATCCTGTCTAGACACCAAAGAAGCAGGATATGACCTGCCCTGATGAAAAAGTTACTGAGCCATGTGGCTAACATTGATAAGAATAATGGGTTAATGTAAGTCAAAGAGTTAATGAGAAGCCTGAGTTAATGGGACAATCAGTTTATAACTAATGTAACTTCTGTTATTCTTTGGGACCTAACGGCTATGGGAACTGGCAGACAGAAACCCCAACAAATAGGCCCTCATGTTATACAAGTATGCCTTAATATGGAAAAACAAAATTCAAAAACCACTTAATGTAACAATAGAAATGACATAGCTGTCTCAGGAATTTACCTAGCTATGCCAGAAACCATTTTGCATAAGTGATAGATCCCACATCCTGGAACAAGTGCTCTTTTCTTTGTCTACTGTTTGAGTCTGAGGTCTTCCTTCCAGTGATGCCCATACCCTTATACAGACTGTTCTTGATTTCTAGAACCCTACAGTTTCCTTTTCTACATTCCCTCCCATTCTCTTTTCTCTTGAAAAACAAATTCTCACCTTGCCTGAATTTTATTACAGAAGAAATGACAGTGTGTAAAACTTGGCCATGGCAATATAGATGTTCTGATTCTACTGCATGTACTGGCTTTGGGAGAACCTAGTCTGTTTGGATGCTCACCTTCCTAGAACTGGATGGGGGGTGACCTTGAACTTCCCACAGGGTAGGGAACCCTGACTACTCTTTGGATTAGAGAGGTAGGGGGAGGGGGAATGGAGGGAGGGGGAGGGAGATTGGATGGAGGGGAGGAGGTGAAAATTTTTAATAATAATAAAAAACCTGAAGAAAAAAAGTCTTGATATTTCTCTTTCTTTCTCTCTCTCTCTCTCTCTCTCTCTCTCACACACACACACACACACACACACATGCTGGCTCTTGTTAGAGCCATCATAAATAAATCTGACAACTGATATTGAAAAAGTATGCAGAAATAGGGATATTATTTTTCTACTGGTGGGAGTACAGATTGATTCAGTCATCTGGAGGTTCCTCAAAGAAATATGAGTAAACATACTATGTGTTACAGCTATGCCACTCCTGGGCATCTATGGAGAGACCTTGACATCCTACCACAGAGATACTTGTACATCCATGTTTATTGCATTCATAGTTACAATAGTAATGAAATGGACCTGACCTGAGAAGTCATCAACTACGAAGAGAATTAAATGTGTTACACATACAAATCACAGTGATATTCAGCTGTAAAGAAAAATTAAATTTAGGAAAAGTGGGTGTACTTCAAAAGCATAACATCAAGAGAGATCACCCAAACTCAAAAAGAAACAAACCCATATACTCTGTCACAAGCAATCCCTGCCTGTGACTTACAGTGTAAACAGCTGTGAGTGTGGAAAGTTTTAATACATTGTAAGGAAAACAAGGTAGAGTAGTGCACAGTGACAAGGAAGGACAGGATGCAGCAAGAGGCCTGTGGTTGTGAGAAAGGGTTTTAAAGAGAATGGTATTTCTAGTTTCAAATCTAACATGTTTTTTCTGGGTGGATAAGTGCATGAAAAGGCGATTAAAATTGTACTGTCATCTGAAACTACCTAGTGCCGTTTTTCTCAACAAAATGAAAACTTTCTGATGTGGGGTATTCTGTATTCTGTGAATATGTGTTGCTTCGTATGGTTAATGATTAAAGCTCTTTTGGTGGTGTAAAAAAATAAAAAAATAAAAGTGAAAGTCTAAAAGCATAACCAAAGCTCCATAGCCTCAGAATAGCCATTCAAACTGTGTGAAATTTCAGTGAGATACATAGGGTTTGGGACTTGACAGATGTTAGAGTGGGTATGCTAATGGAATTGTGTGATGTATTCAATTCTGAGTCTATCATAATAAAGTGATTGTCTGTGTACATGCTTATGTGTGTATGTGTAAGAAGCTCAAATTTCAGAGGACAGCTTAGAAATATAACAGTTTTCAGTCATACCTTCAACTTTTCCATCATTTATCATATCAGAAGAAGGGCACTGTTCTTCCAAAGAGCGTCTAAATCCTAGAAATAAGTGAATTCATAAGAGATTTTAAATATCAGATATGGTTCCCCCACTAATTTTTAGCAGAAGGGAATTTGTTGTTGCTGTTTCCACTTCTCACACCCGTATTCTGAGGCTACAGTGAAAGGGACAACTGCAATGAACAGTGAGGACGACTGTAACTTCTTTTTATCTGACTCTTTTCAGAGCTGTGTAATAGTTTAGGTTACACTGACTAAGACTTTCTGGAAAATGTTTGTCAATGTTTAGGCATGTGTATTAATCACTGACATGATTAAAGTTGATATTTATAAAACAATATCACAAAACATTTATATGAGCTAAGACAAAAAGCTGTACAAAATTTTATCAGATACTCTGAACAGTCCACAAATAAAAGCTTAGGAAAGGCATACTTCTAGAACTGTCTGTTCAATATTTTCTGACCATGGTTGAAGACATTAATTGAAACCAAGAGTCATGGGGGTGGAGTTCTGTGCACTCTTCATTGCCCTCACTTCTCTCAGGTGCATCAGTCTCCTTGAGCTTTCTTCTTTGAGCTTTCTTGGTTTTGTTCACTGCCTTGGATAGTTCACCTCGGTGAACGTATGTCTTCTGCATGTCTATCTGAAGGTTGCTAAATGACATCTTCCGAGGGATGCAGAGCCTGGCCTCCTGTACACACCATACCCTGTGAAGTTCTATCAATGCATTTTCCTGATAGACCCTAAATTACCAGAGAAGAGGAATTTCCAGTATGTTTTCACTGGAGACTTTCCCACAATACTTGGCTCACAGTGATCAGTAAGTATAATCAAAAATGTGAATGTATCAGAGACCAGCTTTGACAATAATACCATTTACAAGGATAGGGACATGGGAACTAGAAAGTGAGAAAAGGGTAAGAAGACATAAGAGAAAATGATAAAACAGAAAACATAAGATAATATAGGGAGTTCCAGTGAATACTGAAATCATCCACATTTATTTTCTATATACTTTTATATCCCAATACAACAGGGGTAGGAAGACAAAAGACTTCTTTAACATGATAAAAAAAAAGAAGGCTAGAGTAGTCATTTGCCTCAAATCTTTGAGCTATCAAGCCAGTAATCCAATAAGCATTCTGTGGTTTATGCAGTGAAACCACCCTAGACCAAGTATCCTGAAGGTAGTGACTCCCAAGGTCAAATCTCCTGTTTCAAAAGAAAAAGCAGCAGTATGCTTGAATTTCCTGAGCATTGGTCAGGAGAGAGTGGATCTAGTTTTATGGGATATCTTAATGTCAAAAAAAAACAAGTAGCTGCAGCGTAGGTCAGGGTGTGTAGCCATTTTTTTGGTCAACAATTTTGAACAAACTGAAGCTCTGTGACCTTCATCCAGGTAGAAATAGGCTCACATATTTGGGCCTCCACATCAATGTGATAGAATGTTGCAGAATTTGGAGACTGAGTCACATACCTGACAAAGCAACAGAAAGTGCAATTACAGCAACAGTTAAGACCATGATCACTACATAGCAGCAGTAAAGTTTAACAGGAGGCTCAGGGGAAATGATTCTGAGATATTTTCCTTGCTGTTTTTTACCTGAAAAGATAAATATCACAATATCAACCTCAAGAACTTTTCAGAAAAACAATTACCCAGAATCAACTGTAGAGTTCACTTGTACTCCACTCATGCAGATATCCTTCACAGAATTTCCTGGTCCATAAATGAAGTCCTTGACATGAAAAATACTATTGGAAAGGAAACGTTATTGTTTGCCACCATTTTCTATTTATTGAATTAGGGAACAATGAAAGAGTAAGAAACAGAAATAGTAAATATCATGGTCAAAAGGAAATAACAACAACAACCACCCATAGATTTAATGCTATAAGAAGAGATCTGGTTAGGATGAATGGGTTTGTAATAATAATAATGAAAAGAAAGTCAGTGTGTGAACAGGAGTGACACAGGATTGTTCTTCTGGCACATGGAAGATGGAGGCAGGAGAGTGAGGAGTTCAACCTTATTTTTGGCCAAATTTTAAGTTTCAGACTTAGATGAATTACAATAGTCTCCATTTTATCTATCTGTCTGACTTTCTGTCTATCTATCATCTATCTATCTGTCTATCTATTTATCTATCTATCTATTCATCTTCCTATCTTTCATCTATTTATCTATAATGAACTAAGTAAGTACAGTTGGACATATAAACAATATAAGAATATAAAAAAGGAGTATTTCAGTAAATTCAGCAAAGCACACACACACAAGTTACTGTAAATCCACAGTAAGAACTCTCAGCATATTAGTAACTGAATAAATTTTCACAGCCTAACAGGAGCTATCCAGGATAAAACAAAACAAAACTCCAACTAAAGTCAGCATAAATGTTCTTCCACAGTGTCCCAGAGCAAGGCAAGAATTTCTGCTAACCGGATAGCATGACTCTTGGGTTCCTATTCAAAGCACAAGGACAAGAAAATCAAATAACTGTCATGCCCCTCAAAGAGAGATGAAAGTATTGCTATCAGACAACATGAATGTATCTACATACAAAGTTCTAAGGAGTCTTTTAGAAGAGCCCTAAAAGGGATGAATGAGTTAACAATGCAGTAGGGCATAATGTCATTGCTTAAAATATTTTACATTTTCATACACTAGCAATTGTCAAATGCAAACAAATATATAAGTACTGCAGCTCTCACAGCACTGTTAAACACGGAACATGCCCACATTCAGTTGCTGGAAGAACATCAAGGGTTTTTAATCTCTGAGTCAATTCTCTACTGTCTTTCATTGAGTTCTTAAAGATCTCAATACATTGTAGGTACAATTACTTTTGAGAGAGAAAAAATTTAAAAAAAAAATCAATAATAAAAAGTAAAACCTTTGCCACACATTTTTTATCGTTTGAGTCATTTTTCAGGGACCAAAGCAGAGGAATTTCATTATACTACATCTAATATACTTTTCTGTGCGTAGGTAAAGACATCTCTGCCTGAAAAAAATTCACAAAGAAGTTTTTCATTTTATCCTCTTCAAATAGAATTAAAGATTTAGATGTCATGTTTGTGTCTGTTGTCCATCTTGAGTCATTTACTATACAATGAATGAGTTATGAGTCATCACCAGGGGAACCAACTCTCTTAGCATCAAATGCAGAAGAGATACCATCCTTTCTCTAACTAAGAAATTTACAAATTGAGACTGGTTTTTTTTTTTTTGTTTCCTGATGGTCCAGACTTGAATAATCACACAGCAATTTCATTAATTGCAATACTCTTTGATCAACAGCTCAAACATATTCTTAGTTAGCCTTTATATTGTAAATTAACCCATTTATGTTAATCTATGAATCACCAGTTTCTGGTATCCTTCTCTGTTGGCAGCTACTTGGCATCTGTCGGACTCCACTTTCTTTCCTCCTCTATTTCTGCTTGAATTTCCTGACTTTCTATATTGTACACTGTCATGGGTCAAAGCACATTCTTTATTAATCAATAGTAATAAAACATATTCATAGAATACAGAAGGGAATCCCACTACAGACTTTATGTTTGCATCTTTATCCATTTTGAATCATTTATTGTACAATGGATAAGGTATGAATCATCACTATTGGAAGCAACGGTCTTAGCACCATATGTAGAAGAGATCCCTTCCATACTTAAGAAACTGTTCACTTGCACTTGCCCAGTTTACCATTCACAGACACACACATTATAAACCCACATTGATTTTTAAAAATAGAAATATACAAAAAAAGGCAATGAAATGACACACTTACAGTAAATACATCCATTAAAAATTCTCAATTCACCAATGTTTAGTGGAGCATAATTTAGTAATTTAGAATTACTAAATGGTAGAATAACTATCAATGGTATAGTTAAGGGGACGGTTTTTATTGTAGACATGAAGAAAAGTACAGCCAGAGGCCTCTGGAAGCGTCCATAGCAGTGAAAGAAAGTAGAACACTAACATGGCCAGCAGACTGACCCGAACTATGAGAGGAGAGAGAAAGGGGCGGGCAGAGATGAAGACAAGGTACAGGGAGAGACCAGGGAAGATGAAAATAAGAGTGAAGATTAAGAGAAGGAGTAAGAGAGAGGGGTAAGAGAAATCATGACAGGACTATAGGGCACCAAGACTGGGAGAGGAAAGCCCATGATATGGAGAAGCTTATGGTAGGGCACAGATTGAAAAGAGCTGAGAAGGGCCACAGGCACTGAGTCAGCCTGGAGGGCAGCATGTGCTTTGGTGTGTTAAAAGGCATCACAGGTTGTCTTTTGTTGTTTTCTACCTAACAACTCTTACTCCTTTCTTTTCTTTTTGTTTTGCTTTGTTTCTGTTTCTATTTTGATTTTTTTTAAATTAGAAAAAACAAGTTTATTATGGAAAATATCAAAGTACATGGAAAAATAGTAAGAAAAAATGCACAGCTTGTCCTACCTTGTCTCAAAGAACTGTGTGTGGTGGGAGTGTTTGTCTGTAAGGAGGATTAAAATATTTTCAGTTATGGGAATATTTGATCTAGCGAAAAAAAACTACATTTTTATGAATTTGCTTTTGATGGCAAGTATGAATGCTGCTTTCCAGAAAATCCAACATTCTTTCACTAAAACACACAAACAAACAAAGAAAAACTAAAGCAATGGAAAAGGGGAGAAAGAAGGAAAAATAAGAAAGAAGCCAATAGTTTCCAAACAAAGAAAACAGTTTCCTCCCTAAAGACTAAAGCAGAAATCCCACAAGATTCTTCATTTCCATAATTTTCTACAGAGTGAAAACACCAGAAGATTTGCTGGAGTGTGTGTGTGTGTATGTGTGTGTGTGTGTTGATGTAGATGAATTGTTAGGAGGAGGGGGGACCACTCACCCAACCAGTGTACCTCTCTCCTCCCCAACTTTTCTTTGAAGCACACTTGATCTGAAAAGTCTGACCCTAGCCCCACAGGGAAGATCCTTAGCTGAGTGATTTGAAAGCTATGGTGTTTGAATTTTTTTCCCTCTGAGACATAAAGAGTATGGTTTACAGCAACTTCCTGTAACTCACCAGAGTGCAAATAATGAGCTCAAGAGAGGACTAGAAAGATACACACACACACACACACACACACACACACACAAACACACACCAAATCAAGAACAAAACAAACAAATAACAAATGAAAAAGCAAACAACATCAACAACAAATAATCCAATCTCTCAAAAAACAATCAAAGAAAGACTATGCCTCAGGCTCTTAAAATTAACTCATCAATTCTATTTGTCTTGCCTATTTGAATACTATACACTCGATAGAATAACAAAAGTATGAGAGGCCTGGAAGCATTTCCACTTCTACAGAGACCAGCCAGGGCAGGCTTAACTGGCAAGAGATTCAGATCCTCTTTGAGGCCCCAGTGAAGCTCCTCTCTGCCTTTTAAAATTGTTTCAAATTGCATCAAATACATACCCATGTCTCCCTCTGGTAGGTGGTCTGGGGTAGATATTTCTGTTTTTAGCATTCCAATGGAAGTCTCTTCAGCCTCTACAGCAGGCATCTCTGAACTGAAAGGAAGAATCTTTCCTGAACTAAGTAGGAGGGATGAAACCTGAAACCCTGGAGAGGGAGACAAAGCTTTGATTTCTGTGTTTCCTAATAAGCACTTTGCAAGTGCAACCCACTGTCCCTGTGACTCACTAACCACTCCTTACCACTTCTGAGCACATCACCTCTCAGCAGATAACGTTTTGTTCCCGGAGGAAACAGAATTACAAAGTAGGACGCTGTGAAGTGAAATTTAAGTGGACTATATGCACAGAAAATATTCCAGACTAATCACTACTTCTTTAAGAAAAGTATTACTTTGATGAAAGTACTACTATTAAGTGGGGAAATGTTGATTGATTGATTGATTGACTGACTGATTGAATGATTGAATCAGGGTTTCACTATGTAGCTCAGTCCAGCCTCAAATACATTTTGACTCACATTGGGCTTGCATTTTTATCCTATGTCCTATGTTTAAAGGTCAGTATTTCTGTAAGTCCTGAAATTCCAGATCATATAGGCAAAGGCAAATAAGACCTGGACAAGAAGGCAGAGAGGAATCTGGCAAAGAATTAAAGGGCAAAATGACAAACTTCTAGAGTCAGACACTTGTGCCTGCGGTCACTAGAGATGCAAAATCTGTACAAAAAGAATCAAAAAGACTGACCCCCCTGAAGTAAGCTAGAATCTTCACCAGCTGCATGTGATGATTACTGCCCTAGCTTCAGTCACCTGTGATGAGGGGGCGTCTTTCTTTAACTTTTCCTCTACATGGCTGATGGCAAACTCAGTGATCCTATAAACTTCAAAGCAAATCTGAATTCTGGAGCTAGGGAACAGAAACAAAAAATTACACTTCATTTATCTGTACAAACATCTTTAAATGTGTTGTCAAGAATAAATAACAAACACTTTGGGGGAAGCACCAAGATTCAAATCTCTTTTTCTCCCACTATGTCACCCCATAAAGATCCTCCCTATGTAAAACTTGAGCCTAGTTTGCCAGAGACTGTGTTGCATTGGATTGGGAAGATTTATGTCCCATCTCCCAGGAACTTTGTTCACATGCAGACCATATTGACTGGACTTGGTAACAATCTCCAGGTGACATCTGCATTGCTAAGAGGCCTTTCTGGAAACACGCCTTCCTGAGGAAACAGAGCCACTCACATCTGTTGTACAAAGGTCAGTTCCTACATTTCTTACCTTTAGGCAGTTATTAAACACTGTGCATACCCAGACATCATAAAGGATGAACTCTTATTTCAATCAGCTTTGAACCCCACACTCTGATCCCTGGTAACCATCTTTTTGAAGAATGGGGAAGTGCCACCATTTCCCCTCCTAAGCCTTTGATATGCTCTTACTCTTTTACAACTCCCCTGTCAGTACTTGATGATAGGCTTTGACTAAAGCAGCAGGGGCTTCCAAGTTTAATGACCACCTTCCTGTGATAGAAAAATATTTTCTTACAATCAAAAGACAGCCTGAAGTCAGAAGGAGGAAAGAAACATGATGGTAAGAATAAGTGTTCACTCAATGAAATGCACACTTACCCAGTCCTGAACCTCTGCCTACTCAAGATAGGGGAGACTGCAGTTACCAGCCTACAGCCAGACTCTAAGAGTCTCAGGAAAGAGGCAGGAAATGGAATGGGGATGAATTGTGGCCATAGAGAAGTGAGCTGTCGCAGATTTAATATCCTTATGTCTTAGTATTCTAATGCCATAAAGAGACACCATGACCACGGGATCTCTTATAAAGGATAGCATTTAACTGGACTCTGCTTACAATTTCAGATGTCTAGTCCATTGTCCTCATGGTGGGAAGCATGGTGGCATGCATGTAGACATGGTTTTAAGGAATCTGAGACTTCTAAATCCAGATCTGCAGACAGCATGAAGAGAGAAGAGAGTGAGAGGAAGTCACTAGGTCTGTCTTCGACTTCTGAAATCCCAAAGATCACCCCCAGGGATATATTTCCTCCAACAAGGCAGCGTTCCTTGATCTTTTACAAGTAGCTCCACCCCCTAAAGATCAAATATTCAAATATATGAACCTATGGAGGCCATTTCTATTCAAGTCAACAGGAATCTGCCTGACTCCATTTTAAAGGTAGGATTCATTATACTGTATTTTAAAAAGAAGTTTCTATTTACAGTGTGAATTGAGTTGCTCTGTTTTCTGGAACTTGTCCTTCCCAAGCCTATGATCTTGATTTGCTTTAGAGACTATCCTGAATATCCTTCCTTATCTCTGAGTCTCCCTGACCTCCCCTGATCCTGCCTAACCACATGGGACAGGGAATCACACTGTTTATTTTTAAGTATTCTTTTAATTTTTTCTTGCCCTTTGTCTCAGTTCTGTAAAACTAGTAATGGTTTTACTCCTTAAAAAGGACAAAGAGGGGAATTTAGGTTGTTTGCACTCTCTTTAACTCATCTTAAGAGGCAGTGGCTGGTCAGTCCACAGTTGTACCCCGATAAAAATCAAGCTTACTTGAAATTTGGCTCAAATTGTGGAGGTGGTCTCCTATTTTTACTATTTGGATAAACACAAGCACACCTTGTTTCAGATATTATCAAAGTCCAAGAATTTTTTTTTTTCATCTTATAAGTTGACTTCCCTGGGTGTGGCTCTGGAGAAAGGAAGAAGCAGACTCTGTGGCTTGGAACGACATGGAAGTGTGGGAAGAAGCCAATATGATGTGGAAGGAATCTTTGATGGAGGTAGGGCAGATTAGGAGAAATTATTTGCTGTTCTTGACTGTTAAATCCTGCCTGTGCTAGAGTTAAAGGAGGGCACAGGGAAATAAATTCATGAGCAGATGAAAACTATCCAGGCATTAAAGAATTCAAGGCAGGAGGAGAGCTAGTAAGGGCTCAGCTTGGGCTACATAATGACATTTTCTTTCAAAAAATTAATTAGTTGAAGGTAAAATAACCAGATCAAGATATGATGGTTCATATCCATAATCACAGCACTGTGGAAACTGAGGAAGAAGGATTGCTGTGAGTTTCTCATGAGATTGGCCTATAGAGAAAGATCTTCAAAAATCATGTCCAAGTTCCCAGAATAAGTAATTAGGGAAGCTTGGACTCAATTTCATAGAAAACAAACCCAGAAGTATAGATCCTATGCCCTGCTAGCATCTTTTCCTGCCTGAATAGGCCTAGTTTACTCTAATCAAAAGTATGCATGGTCTTGACTTGACATAGAAAACAACTACACAAGTCAAAGTCGTTAAATGCAAACATTAGTAAATATGATGTCATCTATTAAATCAAGGAAAATTAAAAAAATATAAAAGCATTTTGTTGTTAGTGAACCTCCTAGTTGAGAGGAGGGATTCGGTATCAGAGACACGTTAAAGTTAGAATCTGTATTGTTAATTTTTTTCTCTCTGTTTCCATAAAACCGACAGATGCAATGTTTGAGAGAATTCACTCTGGTCACAGATGAAAGAATACAGTCTATCATGGTATGGGAACCTTATCAGAAACACTGTACCAGCCTGTACAGGACTGTACAGAAACTGCTTATTGGCTGACAATAGTCAAGAATGGAGAGAGATGGGCCCAATGTAAAGATAAACCTCAGCTCACACCTGTGTGAATCAGCACTAGAAGACATGCCTAAAGGTCTCAAACCTCTCCAGACAGCACCGTGGAATGGAGACATAGTAGCCTGTAGGGGACATTTTACCTTTAAAGAAAAACAAAGTTCTGAGCACTGTTCCCTTCATGAGTACAGGAAGAATTCATATACAAATTATTTCGTGAGACACTCGAGACTCACCAAAAGGCTCTTGACTTTCTGAAGAATGACTTGAAATCAGAATAATTATTTACCTCCACTCTGTTCATCAAGGAAAATCTTCTCTCTGTCAAGACTGGTGGTGTGAGAGGTCAAGGGCCCACTGCATCCTATTCACCATTGGGTTGACCACTGATGGCTGTATTGAACTTGCCTAGAAATGTGTAGAGATCACTGTTACTTGTTTCTTTGCTTGAGACAGAGTTTCTCTCTATAGTCTGACTGTCCTGACATTCATTCTATAGACTAGGTTGGCCTCAAACACATTCACCTAAGGCATGTGCTACCACTCCTAACTTTCAAGAGTACTTTTTCTCCATTGGGTCTGTTATACACAATGTGTCCAGAGAGATTGCCTGGATGGGAGGGGAGACAGGAGAGTTGTTTTCCATGCCTGTTGGTGAACTTGAATCTGGTATACAGAGAGATAAAATGGCTGAACTGTAGTGGAATACAGTGGAGCTCCTACTAAAGAAGCAAAGAAATGAATGGATTATTGAATATTCAATCAGCTAATGACTGATACAATAAATGAGTCTGTGATAAAAAGCATCAAAAGGCCTGGCAGTCTGGCACTTGATGCATTCAAGGTGATAAGTCAGGGACTGTGGACATCACCATAGGATTCACAACAGTCAAAAGGCAGCAGCATGCAGGTTTGCTTCCCCAGGGACAGTGACACAGTGTCATGTGCATAGATCACATTCATCAGCCTAAAAGAGGAATGACCAGGTAAGCTTTGTGGTCCACATGTCATGCATGCTGATAAAGACTTCTGTAAAAGGAATGGCGGGCCGGTTCCCACAGCCTGCCTGGCTATCTTTACCCAAGATAATTACATGGAAACTGTATTATTTTAAACTCTGCCTGGCCCATTATCTTCAGCCTCTTATTTGCTAACTCTCACATCTTGATTAACCCATATCTAATAATCTGTATGCAACCATGAGGTCGTGGCTTACTGGGAAACATTCAGCATGTCTGACCTGGCAGCTGGTTCCATGGCATCTGCCTCAATTCCCTTCTTCCCAGCATTCTGTTCTGTCTACTCTGCTTATCTAAGCTGCTATCCTATCAAAGGCCAAGGCAGTCTCTTTATTAACCAATGAAAGTAACACATAGAAAGAAGACCCACCTACATCAGACTTCAAACTGCAGGTCTATCTGAACCTCTGCCATCTCCATCCCATCTCCAAGAAACAGAAGAGCAGAAAGCTGGGGTCCTAGATCTAGGCATCATCTTTGACCTTAGGAAAAAAGGCTAGATATCTCTAAGACAAGGAAAGAGTTACTGCTTAAAGATCAGTCCGTATACATGAAAACATGGCCTTTGAGTAGGTAAGATCAATAGCTGTCATGAAAGGAAGGCTTTCCTGCCCACCTATGTGTAAATCTGGAACTGCTACAGGAGTCTGTAGTAGAGATGCCTTAGGACATGTTGCATTGTGGGTACAGCTCATCACAAATCTTTGGACAGATGTGAAGTGTTAGAAGTACCTGTCTCCTGGTAGCTTGAAAAAAGACCATGTGTGAGGAAGGGAGAAGAGATGATAGAAGTGGGGAAGAAGGAGGGAGAAGAGATGATGGAAGTGGGGAAGAAGGAGGGAGAAGAGATGATGGAAGTGGGGAAATGCAACAGATATAAAAAGGATGAAACCAGGTCTTTATTTTGAAAAATGAAGTACAAAAAAATATAAATGTTTGGGTTTTAGGTAAGATGAGGGATAGGTCGTGTGGGCCCAATATAGGGTATTGGGCAGAAAGCCTGTGGTAAGCATGTTTCCCTTTGACTGAACATTTCCTGTAGCCCTACACTGCTCTGAAGCCTGAAGTTGATGCAAAGACCAGCAAGGACCTGTACCAGTACAAGGATGGTGCAGACCACACACAGAAACGGAGCACTATGCATTTTTCAAAATAGGTCACTTCCAAGAATATTCTCTGTTTCAAGCTAAACTTTAAGGTTAATTAATTGAAATGAATTTAATGTTCTAAAGGTAACTCAGTAGAATTAGGTTAGGATTAAAAGAGGAATTTTAAATAAATTTAAAATGAAAAAAAAAGGTTTTTTTGTTTCGTAAAGATCCCAAAAGGAAATGAGAAACAGCACCTGGAGCAACAGCTGTGGGTGCAGGAAACCAAGACCTTACTCTTTGGTTTTGAGCCTGGCCTCTAAAGGCTGAATCATCTCCATAGCCCATCCCCCATTCTGCTAAATGTCTTCACGATCTTCCCTGAAGCACATGAGGGCTGCCATGGTGAAACAACATTTCCATTGAGCTTATTCACATTTATGATACCTGACGAACTTTTCCTGGGTTGGAGGTAAAAAACAAAGGGTGGATAAGTCATGAGTCATTGCAGTGGCCACATCTGATCTGGGGGATGCCTGCTCTCTGCTTCTCACCATGAGGAATAAGAGACAAAGAACCAAAGGGGCAAGGGGCAGATAATGCGGATATGAGCAAACTGAGTTTGCTAGGAGAGAAATGTGGCCTGCAGTCACGGACATAGGAGGGTGTCTGCTGTGCCCTCTGGACATGAGCAAAGACATTTCCGCTGTAGAATGGTGCTTGCGTGACTGGAGCAGCTGATTAAAGCAGGGTAAAAGTAGCTGAGCACAGCTGGAGTGCAAGGAGGACCTTTATGGCTTTTGGAAGGATGCTTTGGATTCACATTTTTCATGCTGAAAATGTTTGGAATAATAAAATATCCCAAGATGGGCTTAAATTTCAAATCCTCCTCTCTCTGCCTTTTCAGTGAATCCTTCTGTATCACATCTCAACTGAAGGAAACATTATGAGTTAGAGGTCTCGTTGAGTGAGCTATCATGTGATGTTACAGGTCCCACCAGGATGGAAGGAGCTCAGAGTTTGAAATGTGAAATAGCCTGTCTACCCTGCTCCAAACCCAAGCTCTTGGAGTGGTTCAAGCAATCCCAGCTTCACACTAGATTCCCTCCCTTCAGGGAACCAGATCCCCTAGGCCTGGATGCCCTTACTGCCCCTTGCCTCCTGCTGGTCACTATGGGAAATACACCTCCCTTCTCCTTAGGCATGTGAGCTCTGCTGAGCAACCCACTCATGGAACCTCCATATTCTTTTCCTCTGCCCTGAGGAACATCATTCACAGCAGAACATCAGCACCCAGATAGAGGGGTCACATGCAGGTGGCCTCCCTTAGTGGTGATTGGCCGGCCTCAAAATTCAAAACTCAATCATAGTTCAAGTGCTTCCGTGGGTATAAGCACTTGAACCCTTGACACTTTACGCAAAGTTCTAAGTTCCAAGACACCCAGAGATACCTGGTCAGGATGGGAAGGGAATGCCACAGGACTAGTACACCCCTGATTCATGCCTAGTGGTCTTCCTACCACCAAAGCACTTGCCCTTCTTCAACTGTAAACAACTTCTTCAAAGATGTTGGGGGAATAGTATTTGTTTCATCCCAACTTTGCATTTCTTTGTCAGGATTGGGTTCAGGATTTCCACCTCTCTGTGTCCTATGGACTATGTAAACCCTGGACTTGTTTATCTTCTGTGAAGGACAACTGGGTAGTTCTGTTTCATGCTGTTAATGGTTTAGAAATTTCCTTGAGATGGGCATTAGTGGCACACCTTTTAATCCTAGAACTCGGGAGCATAGGCAGGCAGATCTTTGTGAGTTTGAGGCCACCTTGTTTTACAAGAGACAGTCAGGGCAACACAGAGAAACTCTGTCTTGAAAACCAAAGACAAATCAAACCAACAAGAATCTAAGACAAAACAAAAATAAATTTCCTTGAGAGCTGTGGAGGCTCCTGCCCTCTTACATGAATGTCCAAAATATAAAATGATAGTTCATAATTGATTCAAATTGTTTTAAATTGTAGTAATTATGGGAGAGATATCTCTTTATCCCAGACCTCTACCAGCTGCAACTCCCAGAAAAGAAGATCCTGTAGTCTGCCAGGGCAGCAACAGGTCCGACTGTACTGGAGATGGTGTGGGTGAACATGCCTCTACATAGTGAGCAAGGAAGCTGGGGCAGATGGAAGAATTGGTCACAATATAGCCAGCCCTGTTGTCAGAGGTGTGGTTAAGCAAGTTCCAAAGTTTTAAATGTGGGAGACCTATCCCCACTACTTTTCGGTCACACAGTAGTGTAAGTGGGGAAGACAAATGCCCCTTAACTCTTGCCCGTACTGTAATGCAACCAAGGAGAGATCAGACTCAAGTGATTACCATGTGCAGCACTCAGGAAAATGGGCCCTGTTCCTCACATAGGTAGCACAGAAAAGATGGACCTGTTGTCAGACTTGTGAGTTGTAGAAGGAGCAGCAGACTGCGTTTCCGCCTCCTGGCTAGTTTTACCCAAAAAAATTCTACGGAAACTGCATTCCTTTAAATACTGCCCAGCCCATTAGCTCTAGCCTCTTATTGGTTAACTCTTACATATTTATTCAATCCATTTCTAATAATCTGTATCTCACCACAAGGTCATGACTTACCGGGAAAGATACAGCATGTCTGACCTAGCAGCTTCATGGCAGGCAGCTCTCTTGACCCTGCTTTCTTTCTCCCACAATTCTGTTCTTCTTCCCCACCTACCTATGTTCTGACCTATCAGGCCAGGCAGTTTTCTTTATTAATTAATCAATGAAAGCAACAGATAGATAGAAGACTCTTCTACATCATTTTTACCCACATTGGGCGCCATTCTGTAACATGAGGGGGGCCAGCTTGTTGGGGTTTATGTCCCACCTGGTACCCCACAGCTGGCAAGCCCCAACGAAAATCACACACAAGACTCCATAAGATTGTAAACTGATTGGCCCATTAGCTCAGGCTTCTTGTTAACTCTTATAGATTATATTAACCCATTATTCTCATCCCACGTGGCTCAGTACTTTTTCCAGTGGGGCAGGTTACATCTTGCTTCTCTGTGTTCTGGGCAGGAATGGAGGAATGGGCTTCCTCCTCCTTAGCCTTCTTCTGTTCTCATTGCTCCGCCTCTACTTCCTGTCTGGTTGACCCACCTATACTTCCTGTCTGGCCAATCAGCGTTTTATTAAAATGCATGATTGACAGAATACGTATAATTCTCGTGTACCACTTTAGATACTTTCCTTTGTTTAAAAAACATTTTTAATTGGGTTAGTTAGCACTTTAAAGTATAGTTTCTTGAATTCTTTATATATTTTGAAGATCAGACCTTTGTCTGTTGCGGGGTTGGTGAAGATCTTCTTGTTCGACTATGTTCATAGCAGCATTATTTGTAATAACCTAGATGTCCCTCAGTGTAAGAATGTATAAAGAAAGTGTGGAATATATACACATTAGAGTACTACTCAGTGGCAAAAAACAATGACATCTTGAATTTTGCATTCAAATGGATGGAAATAGAAAACACTATCCTGAGTGAGGTAACAAAGACCCAAAAAGATGAATATGGTATATACTCACTCATTAGTGGATTTTAGCAATTAATAAAGGACATGGATCCTATAATTCATGATCCTAGAGAAGCTAAATAGGAGGGTGAACCCAAAGAAAAACATGTAGTTATCCTCCTGGATATTGGAAGTAGACAAGATTGCCAGGCAAAAATTGAGAACTTGTGGGTATGGGTGAATGGGGGTAAGGGGAGATTGGGAGAGAGAAGTGAGAAGAGGAGGATGGGGAGAGCTTGATGGAATGGGATGGTTGGGATGGAGGAAGAGCGGATATGGGAGCAGGGAAGTATTGATCTTAACTAAGGGAGCCATTTTAGGGTTGGCAAGAGACTGGACTCTAGAGGGGTTCCCAGGTGTCCAAGGAGATGTCCCCAACTTGTTCCTTGAGCAGTTGAGGCGAGGGCACCTGAACTGGCCCTAACCTATAGCCACACTGATGAATATCTTGCAAATCACCATAGAATCCTCATCTGGTGATGAATGGAGATAAAGACAGAGACCCACATTGGAGCACTGGACTGAACTCCCAAGGTGCTTATGAGGAGCAGAAGGAGAGAGAACATGAGCAAGGACGTCAGAACCACTAGGGGTGCGCCCACTCACTGTGATGGTGGGGCAGATCTAATGGGAACTCATCAAGGCCAGCTGGACTGGGACCTATGGAGCATTTGATCAAACCAGACTCTCTGAACGTGGCTGACAAGAGGGCTGACTGAGAAGCCAAGGACAATGGCACTGGATTTTGATTCTACTGCATGTACTGGCTTTGTGAGAACCTAGTCTGTTTGGATGCTCACCTTCCTAGACCTGGGAAGAGCAGGGAGGACCTTGGACTTGCCACAGGGCAGGAAACCCTGACTGCTCTTTGGACTTGAGAGGGAGGAGGAGAGGGAATGGAGGCAGTGGGAGGGAAATTGGAGGAGAAGAGAAGGTGAAATTATTTAATAATAATAATAATAAAATAAAAGTTTAAAAAGTTTATTTTGTAAAGCAATATCACAAAATATTTATGTGAGCTATGACAAAAAGCTACACAAAATTATTTCAGAAAATTCTGAGCAGTCCACAACTCAAAGCTGATGAAAGGCATATTTCTAAAACTGTCTGTTTAATATTTTCAAACTGTAGTTGAAGACATTAACTGACACCAAGAGTCATGGGGGATGGAGTTCTGTGTGTTCTTCCAAGCAAACACTCTTCATTGCCCTCACTTCTCTCAGGTGTATCAGCCTCCTTGAGCTTTTTTCTTTGAGGTTTCTTGTTTTTGTTCACTGCCTTGGATAGTTCACCTAGGTGAACATATGTCTTCTGCATCTCTGTCTAAATGTTGCTGAATGTCATCTTCCCAGGGATACAGAGGCTGGCCTCCTCTGCACACCACACACTGTGCAGTTACAACACTGCATCTTCCTGCTAGGCCCTAAATTCCTAGAGAAAAGGAATTCCCAGTATGCTTTCTTTAGAGCCTTTCCCACAATTCTTGGCTCCCAGTGATCAGTAATTATAACCAAAAATGTGAATTTATCAGAGCTTTGACAATAACGCTGCTTACAAGGGTAGGGGCATGGGAACTAGAAAGTTAGTAAAGGGTACGAGGACATGAGTGAAAATAATAAAACAGAAAACAAAAATAGTACCGAGAGGTAGTTCCAGTGAATACAGAAATCATCGTGTTTATTTTCTATACATTCTTATATTCCAATACAACAGGGGTAAGAAGGCAAAAGACTTCTTTAACATGATTAAAAGGACAACTAGAGTAGTTATTTGTCTCAATACTTTGAGCCATCAAGACAGTAATTCAATAAGCATTCTGTGGTTTATGCAGTGAACCCACCTTAGACCAAATATCCTGAAGTCAGTGATTCCCAAGGTCAAACCTCCTATTTCAAAAGAAGGAGCAGAAGTATGCTTGAGTTTCATGACCATTGGTCAGGTGGGAATGAATCTACTTGTATGGGATATCTTAATGTCAAAAGGACCAAGTACCCACACCCTAGGTCAGGGTCAACAACCTTGAACAAGCTGAAACTCTCTGACCTTCAGCCAGGGTATAAATAGGCCCACATTTTTGGGTCTCCACATTAATGTGTAGATTGTTGCAGAATTTGAACAATGAGTCACATACCTGATAAGGCAACCGAAAGTGCAATTTTAGCTACAGTGAAAACCATGATCATTACATAGCAGCAGTAAAGCTTAAAAGGAGACTCAGTGGAGATGATTCTGAAGCATTGACCTTGCTGTTTTTTTTTTTCCTGAAAATATAAATATCAGAATATCAACCTCAAAAACCTTTCAGGAAAAAAATAAATTTACCCAGAATCAACTGTTGAGTTCATCTGTACTCCCATCATGTAAATGTCCTTCACAGAATTTCCTGGTTCATAAACGATGTCCTTAACTTGCAAAATACTAGAGTAAAGGTAAACACTACTTTTTGCCTCCATTTTCTAGTTACTGAATTAAGAAACAGTGAAAGAGAAAGAAACAGAAACTAAATATCATGGTGAAAAGTAAGTAGCAACAACAAACCACTGATAGATTTAGTGCTATAAGAAGAGATCTGGTTAGGATGAATGGGTTTGTAATAATAATAATGAAAGAAAGTCGGTGTGTAAGGTGGGGTGACACAGGAGTGTGGTTCTGGCACATGGAAGGTAGAGGCAGGAGAGTCAGGAATTCAACACTATTCTTGGCTAAATTTTAAGTTTCAGACTTAGATTGAATGCAATAGACATTATTCTATGTGTCTGACTTTCTGTCTGTCTACCATCTAGTAATCTTTCTTATCTTTCTACCTACCTACCTACCTACCTACCTACCTACCTACCTATCATGTATTTAACTATAATGAACTAAGTACAGTCGGAAATATAAAGAGTATAAGAAAATAAAAAAGGAGCATTTTAGTAAAATCAGCAAAATATGCACACAAAGTTACTGTAAATCCACAGTAAGAACTCTCAGCATATTAGCAACTGAATAAATTTTTTACAACCTAACAGGAGCTATCCAGGATAAATGAAAACAAAATTCCAACTACAGTCAGCATTAATGCTTTCTTCCAGTGACCCAGAACAAGGCAAGGATATCCACTAACCGTTCTAGTGTGACTCTTGGGTTCCTATCCAAGACATAAGGACAGGAAAATGAAATAACAGTCATTCATCACAAAAAGAGATGAAAGTGTTGCTATTCAGAAAACAAGGATGTACCAACGTACAAAGTTCTAAGGAGTCTTTTAGAAGAGCCCTAAAAGGAAAATGAATTCACAATGCAGCAGGGCACAATGTCACTGCATAAAATAATGCACTTTCATACACTAACAATTGTCAAAGGCAAACAAATGTATAAATAATACAGCACTGCCAAACACACAATTGTACGTGTAGGGAACATGATTACATTCAGTTGCCGGAAGAACATCAAGGGATTTTAACATCTGAGTCAACTACAAAACAATGCAATGCAATGGCACACTTACAGTAAATACATCCGTTAAAAATGCTCAGTATCACCAATGTTTGGGGGAAACATAGCTTAGTATTTTACCAAAATTTGAAAATATTTATCTCATAACGTAGGTCTCACCGAAATGCTTGTGTTTACATAAAGAAGCTTATCTGCGTTATAGCAGCTTTATAAATTTAGCCTGTGGTTTGCAACAACTCCAATATCACTGAGATTGTGACAAAATAAAACAATATTACTCAGAAATGGTGGAAAATGATTGAAAGGAAAAATTGATCCTCAGGCTTACATTTGCCCATTTCTTGTGCTGGCTAAGTGGTCCTCACGTTTCTGTTCTCAGGGATCCTTAAGCAAAAACTTGTGACCCACTTAAGCAAACCTTAAGTAGCTGGCGACAAAAACAGTCATCCACAGGCCGGCAAAGGGGCTTAGTGGATAAAAGTGTATTATATTCAAGCCTGATATCCTGGATTTAATCCGTGAAACATGCAGAAATGCAGGAGATAACCAAATAAAGGTTGTTGTTGTTTTCTTGACTTAAGATGTGAGACAAGGTTCAAGTGTAAACCCCACCACTACCACCATCACCACCAAATCTGAAACAGCAACAAGATCCCACACAGTCCATTTGTAGTTTACTTGGAGAATTTGACCACAAGGCACTGGTTTTCTGCTGAAAAATTCTGATTACCTCCTCTGTTTTTTATCACACTCTTACCAAGCAGTTTCTTGTTGGGTTTCCATGACCTGTTTGAAAATCTATTTTTGTATTCAGGTTTGAAATACATACTCTGAATTTACAGCTCATGCCTCAATCAATCATGTTCTGAAATTTCTTATACAGTAACGGCTGTGTTCATAGCTGACACACAGCTGTAGAATGCACTGTGGATGAATCTCAAATGCATGATTCCTACAGGGGTCCAGCTACATGAGAGTGTTGAAAAGCAAGTGTGTAAGCACTGAAAAAGCAAAGATGCCTAGGCTGGGTACAGAGGAAAGGAGTGTCTACAGAAGGGCATGGGGTAATGGGATGGAGTCTGAGTCTACAACGTGACTATGACGGAGACTTCATAGTTGCATACATTCTAAAAGTTCATGAACATATACATGAATGCAATGGTACAGTTAGGAGATGGCTTTTATTGTAGACATAAAGAAGAGTAGAGTCAGAGGCCTCTGGAAGTGTCCAGAGCAGCAAGAGAAAGAAGTAGACTAACATGAACAGCACCCTGAACTGGACCATGAGAGGAGAGAGAAAAGGGGAAGCCAGAGATGAAGACAACAGGGGTGGGGAGGTCAGACCAAGAGGGAGGAAGATAAAAGTGAAGAGCAAGTGTGGGGCAATATTATACAGGCCACATGTTTCTGCATTTCATTGGCAGCCATGCTGCCAAGCCACAATAGCAACTGAGGTGTTAAAATCATTTACAGACTGGCTGTCTCCTGGGGTCAGGATATGCTTTTGTTGTTCTGTTCCCTTCTTAGGAATTATGAGGACTGTCTGGGTAGAGGTGTTAATCCAAGCTAGTGACAGAGCTGTGGACAGGACCTTAGTCCTGCTACCCTGGAAACAGGATGCTATTCCCCTCAGTTTACTCTGAGAGATACAAGGTCTTTGGAGAATAAACATGGGTGATCTTCAGGATTTGAATGAGCCCTGAGACTCCTTTCCAATATTGTTGTGTGAACTGTGTCTCAATTATTCCCGCACCTCCATGCTGGTCCAGAGAGTTAGTTTATGTTGGGGATGGACCCCGACAAGCAAGAGAAGGAGTAGGAGAGAGGGATAAGAGAAAGCATGTAAGGAACACAGAGCACCAAGACTTGGAGAGTCTTTTTTTGTTTTTTAAAATCTCACTAAGAAATGAGAAACATAGCACCTGGAGCAACAGCTGTGGGTGCAGGAAACCAAGACCTTACTCTTTGGTTTTGAGCCTGGCCTCTAAAGGCTGAATCATCTCCATAGCCCATCCCCCGTTCTGCTAAATGTCTTCAAGATCTTCCCTGTTATTCACATTTATGATACCTGACGAACTTTTCCTGGGTTGGAGGTAAAAAACAAAGGGTGGATAAGTCATGAGTCATTGCAGTGGCCACATCTGATCTGGGGGATGCCTGCTCTCTGCTTCTCACCATGAGGAATAAAAGACAAAGAACCAAAGGGGCAAGGGGCTGATAATGCGGATATGAGCAAACATAGTTTGCTAGGAGAGAAATGTGGCCTGCAGTCACGGACATAGGAGGGTGTCTGCTGTGCCCTCTGGACATGAGCAAAGACATTTCCGCTGTAGAATGGTGCTTGTGTGACTGGAGCAGCTGATTAAAGCAGGGTAAAGGTAGCTGAGCACAGCTGGAGTGCAAGGAGGAGCTTTATGGCTTTTGGAAGGATGCTTTGGATTCACATTTTTCATGCTGAAAATGTTTGGAATAATAAAATATCCCAAGATGGGCTTAAATTTCAAATCCTCCTCTCTCTGCCTTTTCAGTGAATCCTTCTGTATCACATCTCAACTGAAGGAAACATTATGAGTTAGAGGTCTCGTTGAGTGAGCTATCATGTGATGTTACAGGTCCCACCAGGATGGAAGGAGCTCAGAGTTTGAAATGTGAAATAGCCTGTCTACCCTGCTCCAAACCCAAGCTCTTGGAGTGGTTCAAGCAATCCCAGCTTCACACTAGATTCCCTCACTTCAGGGAACCAGATCCCCTAGGCCTGGATGCCTTTACTGCCCCTTGCCTCCTGCTGGTCACTATTGAAAATACACCTCCCTTCTCCTTAGGCATGTGAGCTCTGTTGAGCAACCCACTCATGGAACCTCCATATTCTTTTCCTCTGCCCTGGGGAACATCATTCACAGCAGAACATCAGCACCCAGATAGAGGGGTCACATGCAGGTGGCCTCCCTTAGTGGTGATTGGCCGGCCTCAAAATTTAAAACTCAATCATAGTTCAAGTGCTTCTGTGGGTATAAGCACTTGAAACCTTGACACTTTACGCAAAGTTCTAAGTTCCAAGACACCCAGAGATACCTGGTCAGGATGGGAAGAGAACACCACAGGACTAGTGCATGGACAGCCCTGATTCATGCCTAGTGGTCTTCCTACCACCAGAACACTCGCCCTCCCTCAGCTGTAAACACCTCCTTCAAAGAACCTGGGGGCATGGTATGTGTCTCATCCCAACTTTGCATTTCTTTGTCAGGATTAGGTTCAGGATTTTGATCTATTTGTGTGCCATGGATTATGCGTGCCCTGGACTTGGCCATCTTCTGTAAAGGGCAACTGGGTAGTTCGTTTCATGCTGCTAATGGTTTAGAAATTTCTTTGAGATGGGCATTGGTGGCACACCTTTTAATCCTAGAACTGGAGGCTGGGGCAGGCAAATCTTTGTGAGTTTGAGGACACCTTGTTCTACAAGAGGACAGTTAGGGCAACACAGAGTAGTCCTGTCTTGAAGAACAAAAAGAAATCAAACAAACAAGAATCTAAAACAAAACAAAAATAAATTTTCTTGACAGCTGTGGAGGGTCCTGCCCTCTTACATGAATGTCCAAAATATAAACTGATAGCTCATGATTGATTCAAATTACTTTAAAATTTAGTAATTATTGGGGAGCTATCTCATTATCCCAGACCTCTACCAGCTACAACTCCACGGAAAAAAGATCCTGTACTCTGCCAGGGCAGCAACAGATCCAACTGTACTAGAGATGGTGTGGGTGAACCTGCCCTGCATGGTGAGCAAGGAAGCTGGGGCAGATGGGAGGCTTGGTCACAATATAGCCTGCCCTGTTGTCAGAGGTGTGGTTAAACCAGCCCCAAAGTTTTAAATGTGGGAGAGCTATCCCCACTACTTTTTTTGTCACACAGTAGTGTAAGTGGGGAAGACAAATACCGCTTATTCTTGCCCCTTATATCCTGCAACAGAGGAGAGACCAGCCCAGGTCATTACCAGGTGCAGAACTAAGAAAGTGGGCTCTGTTCCTCACATGGGCAGCACAGCAAAGATGGCCCTGTTGTCAGACTTGTGAGTGACCCAGTCCCCATGTTGGGAACTAGATGGGGATATCCCCATTACTCACATGACAGAGGCCTCAAACCAGACCAATTACTCTTAGCAATGAACACTTGCAAGTAAAGATGTATGTAAAAGGGCTTTACTGTGTAACTCTGTGTGTAAAAATGCAGCTTCCATGATGAGGTTTTATTTTTTTTCTTTTAAACAAATTTAATTTTGTATCATGTAGGGGAGGTGTTGCAAGCACAGAGGGCAGATTTGAGAGGACAGAGAAATGAAAGGGATTATGATGCATGATGGAAAAACCACACAGAATACATAAAAAGAAAAAAAAACATAAGTAAAAATTTAATAATGAATCAAAATGGGCATATGACTTTAATAAGCACTACAGGAAAAAAAGATTTGCATATGGCCAATCATTATTTGAAAGTGGGAAGACTGAACACACATCCTAAAGGAAGTATAAATCAGAGCCTCATGGGAAATCATTTCCTGTCCATCAACAATAATGAAAAAAATCACAAGTATCAGAGAAGAGAGAGAGCATGGAGCCCAAGAACACTATGGGGATTCTAAAGACCCTGGGAAACAATACAAATTCCTCAAAAAATTTAAGAGGAACTGCAGTTTGATCCACCAATTTTTCTTCAAGCTGTTTACACAAAGGACAATATACCATAACTTTAAGAGATATGACCATTTCTTTTTCATTAAATCACTATTTGTAACAAAGTTGCATGATGCACAACCAGCCTAGATCCTTGTTAACTGTTGAGTGTGGTACATTTGTACAGTGGAATGATAGTCAGACTTTAGAGAGAAGGGGATATAAGGATCAGGAACCTAGGTGAACCTGAAGGACTTTACACAAAATAAATAGGTGATTCAGGGTATCAAATGTTTCCTGATTCCACACACAGGAAACACCTGCAGTAGTCAAATGTGAACTTCAAAGAAAAGAGACATGGTCACCAGGGAATGTGGATAGATGGGGACTAACAAAGCACATGCAGAAACTCAAGCAGGTTCAGTAAACCAGAGACCTGTGTAGCGCATTGCACCTCTCATCCCCAGTTATAGATTGGGTCCTGGAAGTTTCAAAATAGAGTGGGCTGGAGAGATAGCTCAGTTGTTGCAAAGATCCAGGATAAGCTTCCAGCACCTACATGGCAGCTCACAGCCACCTCTAAATCTGCTTTAATGGAACCCGGCACTCTCTTCTGGGCTTCTTGGGGACCAGGCTTGAAAGTGGTGCACATGCCAACAGAGAAACTCACATACACATAAAAATGCACTCTAAAAAATCTTTAAAAATAAATGTTGAGTTGGACTCCTGTAATAAAGTAAATAGAAAAATGTGAATTGCCATTGTGCTTTATTAGGAATCTGACTAAATAATGCAGCTTTTAAAAGTAGTGAGCAAGATGTCAAGAGCACTAAAATATGTTGGACACTGTGGTTCACATCTCTATTCCTAGCACTCAAGAGGCCGGTGGGTCTCTGAGCCCTACTCCATAATGGTCTACCTAGTGAGTTATAGGATAATAGGAGTACATACTTACATACCCCCCACTTACACACATACACAAACACATGCACATGCGCGCGCGCACACACACACACACACACACACACACACACACACACAGAAAGATAGTGAGAGAGAAAGAGAGAGAGATACAAATTCCGGATATTTAAAACCAAAGGATAAATTACATAGACAATATCCAATACTCCTGATTATTTCACAGGAAGCACATAGGTTATAGTACCTGAAAGTTCTAAAACCTTATTTGTTGGTCATACATTCTAAAATCTCACCACTATATGTTTCACAATTCTGGAATGCTTTGAAAGAATACTGCTAGTATTTAGAAACTTGTTATTTGTGGGTATTTTCCTTTTATCCAGGGTGTCTTCATTGGAATATATATATATATATATATGTATATATATATATATATTCAAAAATAGCCAAGAACATAACTTGAATCAAAAAAAATTTATCTGTCCAAGTTTTAGAGTTTTCAGCTCTGGTATGTTTTTCTTGTTCCATGGAATGCAGAATATGATGGTAGAGACGATGTGTGTACTTGGATTTATAAAGCTTGACCAAAGCAGTACCAAGAGTGAACTAGAGCCACCTATGACACATTTGCAGAATCTACCTCCCTCCCAACCTGTTCTCAGAGATTCTCTCATCCTCCTGTTTGATTATCAAGTTATAACCTAATCATTGTATTGAAATGAGGCAGAGCCCTCATTCCCTAACAACATCTCAGTGACTGCATCTATAATCAGTCTGGAGTTCAAGACTTCAACACATGACCCTACTTCACAGCGCACTTCCTATCTAAAATATAAGAAAGACTGTGATAGGATTACACTGTGCTTACTTGAATGAAGTCTTGGCCACTGGACTGCTACAGTCAACTGAATGTCTAAAATATATGTTAATGTTAGAGTCTTAAGAACCAGGTAAGAATGGCCCAGATCAATAACACCGATGGCAACTTATGCTGGAGAGGTTGCAAGGTACAGTGAATACGACTGCATTACTGGTGGGAATGCAAGTTGGTACAGCCCCTTGGGATGTCCATGTGGCAATTTCTCAGAAAATCAGAAAACAACCTCCTTCAAGACCCATTGATACCATGTTTGGGTACATATTCAAAGGATGATAAATTGTGCCACAAAGATATGTCCTCAACTATATTCATAGCAGCTTTGTTTGTCATAGCCAGAACCCAGAAAAAACTTAATGCCCCTCAATGAAAGAATGGACAAGGAGAACATCGTACATTTAAACACAGCAGAAAAAATAATGAAATCTTGAATATTGCAGGCAAAAGGATGGAGCTGGAAAACATTATTTTGAGTGAGGTAACCCAGACACAGAAACACCATTATCACATGTACTCACTCATAAGTGTACTTACTCATACTTTGAGTACTTACTCAAAGTTTATAAACTTGGTTTATAAACATAAACCAAAGTAAACGAGTCCACAAATCACAATTCAAGAGAACTTAGACAACAATGAGGACACTAAGATAGACATACATTGATCTAATCTATGTGAGAAGTAGAAAAAGACAAGATTGGGAGCATGGGGACATTGAAGGAGGGTTGAAGTGTAGGGGGATAGGCAGGGAGGAGAGCAGAGAAAAATCAATAAAAGTCAATAAAAACAGAAAAGTAAAAAATAAAAGAACCAGATTTAATTTGAGAGTTCTTGCCAATGCTATAATCTGCCTGTGAATCAGGGAGTAAAACAGAGGCAAAGCAGGAGAATGCAGTGCACACTGTGATTCTCAAATTTATGACAATAAACTGCTCTTCCGTCTTCTCCCCTCCATTCTCCTCTCCTGTTCTTCTCTCCACTCCCATCCTTACTATTTCTCCTCCTCTTGTTCTCCTTTGCTTTGTAACAAACACTCAGGGCCTCATACACTGGACAGACACTCAAACACCAGAACTTTAATCAAATCCCCTCCATTCTAAAACAGCCTTGACTTTCCTTACATGGAAGTACTCTGACAGGCACACTGAAAAGCTCAGCCCTTAATCTTTAAGGGTTACCTAATAATAATCTCTGGGGAAGAGATATATGGGAAATGACTTGGCCCTTTGGTTCTATGTCTCTTATTCCTCATGGTGAGAAGCAGAGAACAGGCATCCCCCAGATCAGATGTGATCACTGCAAATACTCATGACTTTTCCAGTCTTTGTTTTTACCTCCAACCCAGGAAAAGTTCATCAAGGATCATAAATCTGAAAAAGCTCAACGGAAATGTTGTTTCACAATGGCAGCCCTCATGTGCTTCAGGGAAGCTCTGGAAGGCATTTAGCAAAATGGGGGATGAGATATGGACATGATTCAGCCTTTAGAGGCCAGGCTCAAAACCAAAGAGTAAGATCTTGGTTTCCTGCACCCACAGCTGTTGCTCCAGGTGCTGTTTCTCATTTCTTAGTGAGATTTTAAAAAACAAAAAAGACTCTTTTCATTTTAAATTCATTTAAAATTCATCTTTTAAGCCTAATCTAATTCTACTGAGTTACCTTTAGAACATTAAATTCATTTCAATTAATTAACTTTAAAGTTCAGGTTGAAACAGAGAATAGTCTTGGGAGTGACGTATTTTGAATAGTGTTCCATTTCCGTGTGTGGTCTGCATCATCCTCATACTGGAGGTCCAGGTCCTGGGTGGTCTTTGCATCAGCTTTAGGTTTCAGAGCAGTGTGGGGCTACAGGAAATGTCCAGCCACAAGGAGCATCCTTACCATTGGCCTTCTGCCCAAAATCCTATAAAGGGCCCACATCCTACATAGGATTAAAACTTGCATCCTGAGTTACAAACTGGGAGCAGAAAATGGACTAACTGACAACAGCATGGGGTTTTGAAATCTCAACACCCATGCCCAGTTATATTCTTCCTCTTTACTAGGCCACACCATGTAATCTTCCTTAAAATGTTCCAAAAACTAGGGATCAAGCATTCAAACATATGATCCCCTCAGGGTCATTTTCATTCAAACTACCACATTAATATTATTTTTATCTTGTCAACACTAACCTTTGTTGAAAAATATCTTTACATTCATGTGATCCTAATTGTCTCTTTTATTTTTATTCTTTGAGCATTTTATATGCACACAATGCATTTTGATCATATATATACATCATATCACACTTCTCCAACTGTTCCCGCATCCATCCTCAACATATCTGTGTCTCAACTTTATGGCTTTTCCCTTTCAAAAATCTGTATTTGTCTTTATTACATATCTGCAATTATTTTCTGACCACAAGCACTTCTTAAAATGCTAAGTGTCTTGCTAAGACTAAGGCTTCTTACACTTTTCGCTCCATCCAATCCACCATCGCTGGATAGAAGTCAGTTTAGCACAAGTCATACTCTGACCTCCAGTTTTCAGGCACACAGTGGGTCTATCTTGCTATTAAGCAAGTTGTACCACTCTATTTGCAATAAACATTTAAATGCTTAGTCTTTCAGGGGATAGTGCCAGAGTTCAGGCAGGTTGCATGGCCCAAGAAGCTGCCATTTGAAAACCATGCAGCTTTTTCTTTACTACTGCTGAATCAGGAAACCTCTCTTAAAGGAGCTACAGCTTGCTGCCTACTGAACAGAGCAATGAGCTGTGTTAAACTCTCTCTCTCTCTCTCTCTCTCTCTCTCTCTCTCTCTCTCTCTCTCTGTGTGTGTGTGTGTGTGTGTGTGTGTGTGTGTCTAGAAGTTCTTTTCAAGCTTTCTCAGGTTTTACATAGATTTAGTTGGCCATGTTAGTGCACCTAGAAGGCCACTAACTTGTTCCCAGCTGCTCTGCCACCCAAAATAGTCACTCAGAAATCATATTATTTGCAATACCCCTTGGTCAATAGCTTAAGCATATTTCTGGCTAAGTCTTCTATTTTTATTTGACCCATATCTATTAATCTGTGTATCACCATGAGGCCATGGCCTAACAGCAACGTTTCAGCACATCTGTCTCCAGAAATGGCTCCATGGCTTCTCCTTGACTCTGCCTTCCTTGTCCCAGCATTAACTTTAGTTTTCCCCACATAGCTCTACTCTGTCCTATCACACAGGCCAAGCTGACTTCTTTATTCTTTAGCATATAAAAGCAACATGTAGACAGAAGGACCTCCTACATCACTGGTGCATGCTATGTTTTCTACTCAGGCTTCAAACAACTGTGATGAGGAGGTGTCTTTCTTCACCTCTTCCTCTACAAGGCTTGTGATTCTGGAATTTTAGTAGCAACCAGTGATAGTGTGGGATGCAAAGCTAGTCTGAATCCTGGCATTAGGAATTAGATACCATGAATAAATCCCCCATTTATCTGTGTACAAGCATCTCCAAATAGTCAGTTAAGCATAAAAACACAAACTCTTTGGGGGAAGCACCAAGACTCATATATTTTCCCCTTCTACCATGTGACATTCATGGCATCCTTAATATGCAAATCCTGAGCAAAATTAACCAGAGACTGCATGACATTTGATTGGAAACATTAATGTAACCACCCATGTCGCTGGCCATGAGAAGCAAGTTGCAACTAGTATTTAGATATCAACCCACCATAGGCATGGCTACCGATGGAGAATTAATCCTGTCCAGACAAGGTCTGCACAACCATTGACTCTGAAAGTTGTTGCTCACTTATGCTGATGTAGCTTGGTGTCTCCCCAATACACTATAGTGTGTAATCTCATGTGCTGTGTATATGTAATCTCATGAATGCATCTCAATCTGTTGGCACAGACATCTGTGAGTGGTCAGATAGATGACTTCTCATTTAGCCATATGGTTCTGATATATATAGTATATACTGAGATTTACTCCATAACTGGATCTGTTTGTCCCACAACTGTGAAAATTTAAAATCCTGCCTCGTGCTTCTGCTTACTGGATGGCGTCTCCCACTCTGTAAGACTTTCACTGAGAAGATTTAGTCACATAACCAAAAACCTTGACTCCCAAAGCCTTATCTCTGGTCTGTTCTTTGAGATACTTTCCAAGCTACCTCCCAGCAATTATCTTCCATTTCACAGGACATGCAGTCAACAAAGTAGACTTTCATATAGATCACATTTGATACCTTCAAAGATAAAGGATGTCCAAGTTCAGAGAATTGACTTTGTTTTTCATGTGTGTTTATAAACTGGAAACTTTACAGAGCTAGGGAGGACATTAGAAAAAAATAAAGAAACTGATGTAGAAAAGTACATAGTGGAGAGTTCATTTCTGCCCTGGGATCCTTGTAATTCCCAAACTTGTTGTGAGCCTTCTGTCTGAACCTAGAGGAGACACTGAGGCTGGAAGTCAGAGGCCCCTGACATACTTCTTACCTGGGAACTTGTTAACATGCAGATCTTTGTGGACTGGGTTTGGTAACAACCTTCAGGTGACATCTACATTGCAAGGAGCACTTTCCATATAATACCTTTCTTAAAATTATTTCCTGAGGTAGCAGACAGAGCCACTCACATCCATAAGTACAAGGCTGTGTCCTAGGGTTCTTGTTCTGGGTACCTAGTTTGAAATGTACATTACTCAGATATTCTAGAGTTTGCAGCTCTACCTTTATTAGTCATGGACCCCACTTATGTTCCTGGTAACTGTCTCATTTTTAAGAAAGAGGAAGTGACACCGTTTCCCCTGTTCTTCTACGACTGTCATTCTCAGAGGTTCATTTTATGCTTTGATGATAACAGCAGGGGTTTGAGGTAAGATTGGGTTAAAGAGTAAGATCTCTTTCAGAAAATTAAAATAGAAACCACAACAACAAACCATAACAGAAGTCCTGAGCACTCCTTCCCTTCAGGAGGCCAGGAAGAATTCACAGGCAAAATATTTCCTTGTGACACTAAGAACTCACTGAATGGCTCTTGCCTCTCTGGAGAAGAAAGTGAAACTAGTTCAACCCAGTAATTACCTCCATTCTGTTCCCACACACAGGCCAAAGCTTCTCTCCCTGTCAACACCACTGGTAGGTTGAGAAGTCAAGAGGTCATTGCATCTTGTTCTCCCTTGGGATGAAAATTGATTGCTGTGTTGAACTTGTGTCCAGAGTCCTGCAATCATGGGTACAGATCACCAAAGTCTAGTATACCAGAAGCAAGCTTTATTCCAGAATAAAAGAAAACATCACCATGGAGTACACAAAGCTTATCAGCTATAGCTGTGACCATAGTTAGAGATCAGACTTCTGTAACTGTGGCAATGGGGGCTGGTTTTGGGTCTGATACGCTCCTTACCTGGGAACTTGTTAACATGCTGTTGGGCTAGGCATCAATATATGAGTATAGCATAATATCATTAGAAATCATTTCATTGATTTTTTTGTTTATCATATTTGGTGTTTGGTTCTATTCTAAGTCTCTGTTTTATCCTGCCTCTGGGTATTGGTCCCTATGGGTGAGCTCCCTTTTAAGTATTGTTGGGACCATTTGGAGTCCTGCCCTCCAGCTGTTCTCCCCTGTTAGTGATCTTTACTTGGCCTTCTGATTTAAGCTACCGAAATCTGTGTCCATCTCTGCTTCCTGAGCACATGTTGCCTTGTACTTAATTGCAGATCAGGAGATGAGGTTTTCACCTGCTGACCCACCTGACTGTGTTGCGTATATAAACCTCAGTGGTACTATTCAAAAAAGGGCTTCTTTACCAGTGACTAGAGGTGTGTGTCTGTCTGTGCTGTCTCTGTGTATCTTTGAGGGTTTCAATCTCCAGCCCCTTGCCCAAGGCTCATGAATGGTCCTGTAGTGCAGGTGCTGAAATACAGGAATAGAGATGCACTGTTACATAGTACAGGCGAGCAACTACATGATATGGCTCTCCAGCTGGGTCAATCACTAGTTGGTCACTCCTACAATGTCTGTGCCAGGTTTACCCCAGCACATCTTGTAAGCAAGACAAATTATTGGGTGAAGGGTTTGTGGTTGGGTTGGTGTGACAATCCCTCCACTGGAAGTCTTAATTAGTTAGAGAAGATGGTAAGTTTAAGCTCCCTGGCCCGCATTGCTAGGAGTTTTAGCTAGGGTCACCCTTAAAAATCCCTAGAAGTTTCCATTGCTCTAGGTTTCTAACTCATCTCAGACATCTCCACAAATTCCAATTGTCTCTCCCAGTATTCTTTCCCTCTGGCGTTATCACATCCCTCCTATTCACATCAACATTCCCACTTCTAGGGCATACACCCGTTTGCTGGCAGTGTCCAATCTCTTTTCCCTTCAAATTGAGATTCTTGCCTCCACCCTTCATTATAGTAAGGGGCCGCTTGTTTGTTCCTGCCTTCTCAGCCCTAAAATAACACAGAAACCATATGATTTGCAATACTATTTAGTCAATAGCTTAGGCATATTTCTGGCTAACTCTTGTATCCTAAACTAATCCACCTACATTATTCTGTGTATTGCCACATGGCTGTCATTTACCCAGTAAAGTTCCATCTATCATTTGTCTCTGGGAGGGGAGATATAGTTTGTTTGAGTTTTGGCTAAACAGTTTCTGCCCATAGTGAACACCTGAACACCAAGTACAGTAAGTCATAATAAAAATAAAGTAAAAATGCCTGCCTCGGTGCAAGCATCAACATTTTAGATCTCTAGGAAAATTGAATGCAGTTCCTGATGAGATGAAACTCTGACTGCAATGTGAGCTTTAAGCATGGCTCTCATGAACTGAGAAGAGGGCAGAGTCAGCTTAGAGCTGTGCCAAGTATCTGTGTGTAGCTTTTCAGTCTAAAGTTTACTCCTGTGGTCAAAAAAGGCTAAAGCAGAGATGGCTCAGAGGTTAAGAGCATTGATTGCTCTTCTAGAGGAGCAGGGTTTGATTTCCAGCACCCACAAGGCAGCTCACAACTGTCTTTGACTCCAATCAACACCCTCACACAGACATATATGAAAGCAAAAACAACAATATGCATAAAATAAATAAATTTTTTAAAAAAGAAAAGACTAAAGGATACACAGTAAAAACGGTTCAGATGAAAAAAACTTCTGAAAAGGTTCCAGTAAGTTTTGCAATGTGAGTAGGTTTAAAAAAGAAGGAAAATGGATATAGACAGCCATAGAAAGAAAGAATTAGATTAAAAATAACAAAGACTTTAAAGAGACAATACGAGTAAAAGAAAAAGTCACAAAAGAAAGGAAATACACAGGAAGTCTTGATATTGCACATTATTATGTTAATTTTGCATTTTTTGATTACTGAAAATCAAAGGGAATCTGCTAAGAAACATGGAATTGAAATGGGGACTCTTCAAATAAAGAGTCTACATACTTTAGGAATGTCTTAGCTTTAAAACAGTTAAACAATGTATTTGTCAAATGGAAATCAAAAATGCTCTAAAGGAGAAGTGTGATTTTGGTTTCTACAGAAAACAAGAGGAAGTGGATTTGTTCCAGGTTGATATGGATCTGGTTGGATGAAGGGAAACCACCTGAAACTTGACAAGTGATGTTTATCAACAAAGGTTATAACTGGTTTTCACAGAACTTGGTTATTACCTCAAAATTTTCACTGGGAATCTTACATAGGCTTTGCCTACATTCAGCTTGAAGCAGTCTATGCAACACAATGTCCACAAATCCAAGAGCTGTGTTGGGGGAGGTTTTTGGTTAATTGATGGGTCATGGATGTTTGTTATATTTAGAGGAATATAGGAATATATGCATGTTGAGATAAAAGGACAGATTATTGGATCTACTTTAAACTAAAGACAACAATTAATCACAAATATTTTGTATTGGAACAGAGTTTTGTACATTTATTCAAATTTAAGGTAATTTCATTATAACACACTGTAAATAAATTTTATTCTTGTGTTAAGAATTTTTCTATATTTAATTTTGTATATTTAAGGTTATTCTTGTTACAACATATGGTATGTATATTTCTGTTTTTTTGAGGTAATCTGCCTATACAGTTTATTTGGAAATGTAAGGTGAAGCTCTAGTATTTGAAAGCTATTATCCCCCCCCCCTTTTTTGATTTTTTTGAGACAAGGTTTCCCTGAAGATTTGGAGCCTGGAACTAGCTCTTATAGATCAGGGTGGCCTCAAACACATGGAGATTCACTTGCCTTTGCTATTACTTGAGCTAAGTATTTAACTATACATCACTATAATAGAATGTGGGCTTTTTCAAAGGTTGAAGAAACAAGTTTTAAACACAGTATAACAGTTTCTTAAAAATAAACAAGGAGAAGAAGAAGAAGAAGAAGAAGAAGAAGAAGAAGAAGAAGAAGAAGAAGAAGAAGAAGAAGAAGAAGAAAGAAAGAAAGAAAGTAAACCTGGCAGTTATGCATATACTATGTGCATGTATAATAGTTATTCTTATAAAATATATAGGACAATCAAGAAACATCAGTGAGTAGTTTGTCATTGAAAACGGCCAAATTTGTAGCTATACTAGGCCTGTTTTCTAGGCCAAACATGTGTGTGTGTGTGTGTGTGTGTGTGTGTATACACGTATCTATCCTTTATCTATCCTAATAAATGCTTATTGGCTAGTAGCCAGGCAGAGAGTATAGGTGGGACAACCAGACAGGAAGTAGAGGCGGAACAATGAGAATAGGAGAATTCTGGGAAGGAGGAAACCCATTCCTCTGCAGTCCTGCCCAGACGCAGAAGAAGGAAGATGTGACCTGCGCTGCTGAAAATTGTACCGAGCCATGTGGCTAACCAAGACAAGAATAATGGGCTAATATAAGTTACAAGAGTTAATAAGAAGCCTGAGCTAATGGGCCAATCAGTTTATCATTAATATAGACCTCTTTGTGATTTCTTTGGGGCTGAATGGCTGTGGGACCTGGTGGGAGGACAGAAACCAGGCAGGACAGAAACTCAGAAAATATATCCTACATATATATTGGATAGATAAATGGTCTTCAAATAATTCTACAACCCATAGAACATGGCATTTAAAATAAGTTTTAAATCTACCATTTCTAATGACAATGAGACACATCTACTCCTGGCAGTACCAATTTAATTCAGGGATGATGGTCATTGAAGAAGTTCATTATGGCATTTGCTGCCATTGTGGCAAGTGGAACCATTTGGGAAAGAAGTTGCTCTTGCTTGGATTGTTTAATAATATGTTGTATAAACTGAACATGCAGGACCCACAAGAAAGTGACCACTAAACTTTGCCAAACAAGGTTGGATGGTACTCAGAGTTCCTGCTTCCCAGGAAAAAAAAAACTTGCCAAACATTCTGGAGGACACAAAGTAAAGTGACTGACAAACTGCCAACATAGGCAGGAAAGTATTTCAGACTTCCTGCTTCATTGAAAAATCTGTCAAATACTATGGGTCTGGAAGCTGAAGAGAAGTGCCTCAACACTGTAAAAGTTCTTTAGGTGAATGCATTGTCAGTCAGATGTCTCTGTCATTTCTAGAGTTTTTGGAAGTCATTTGCAATGTACTTTTCATTTACTTAAAAAATATTATATCCTTCTGGTACCTTTGATGGAGTTAAAACTAACTACATTTGTAGTTTTTCTTAGATATGATAGAAAGTAAGTCAGGTATAAAATTTTGGCTTCGCTAACATAGGATAGATAGATTATAGAGTATTTTCTTTAAATTTACCAGATACAAATGAATTGGAATTCAGTAAATCGTGAATGTAATCTTTACATAATAATTGTTCTTATTGTAATTATTGTATACAAGCTTACTATATTCAAGTTAACCTGTTGCATTTTTGTTAAAAAAAAGTGGAATATGTTGAAAATATTATGTTAAGCTGTGTGACTTTTGCTTATGTTGCATTTGTTCAGTTCTGTAAAGCTGTGATACTTTGTCTAGAACACTTGGTGTCTAATAAAGATCTGAACAGCCAAAAGTGAGAAGAGAGAAAGGATAGGTGGGGCTGCCAGGCAGAAAGAAAATATAGGAGAAAAATGGTTTGGGCAAGTAGCTAGAGAAGTAGGAAGGCATCAAGTGCCAGCCATCTAGCTACATAGCCATTTACAGAAGTAATAGAATTGGAAAATTCCAGAGATTAAAGGTAGATAGGATAATAGAAGTTAAGAAAAGCTGGTCAGAAAGCTAAGGTCATACATTTATAACTAAGAATAAGCCTCCATGTGATTTATTTGGGAGCTGGGTGGCAGGCCCCCCAAAAGAGCCAAAAGAGTAAGGAAACATCATATTACTGTACTACAACATACTTTCTAAATACAATAATAGATAAATATAATAAATATAAATTACCACAGCAAAAAGGAGCAAAGGAGTACAGTGAGGAAATGCTGGTTCAAAACAAAACTGACACCCAGCAGAGCAAACTCCAAATTATGTAGTTCTGCATTGGATATCAAAGGGCTCTAAAGCTTCAACACCTCCAGCTTTCTTTTTTGCATATTTCTCTCTGTTATGGCAATTCCATTCCCTGTCTGCAGCTCTTCTTGATAGACATCCCACAGCACTGGCAAATCCAAAATTTTGGGGTCTCAAACACAATTCAAGTTTTGTTTTCAGAGTTTCACAGAATGGTGTCTCTTGCACTCAATTCAGGAACTGTTCTGCCATACACTTGGCTTCTGCTGTTCTCCTTCACCATGGAGGAATATTCCATATCCTCTTTACTTTTGTATTCTTCATGTTTCTAAAGCAAGAACTTTGTGTCCAATAATGCCAAGTTCTATTGCCCAATTTATGTTGAAACTGCCCACCCTACTTGAGCAACATTTTTATAAGGTTTGATTTGTTGTTGTTTTTATGAAACAGATAATTCCTTAGAACTTTTCAAAAGGCTTGGGGAAAAAAGGAAAAAGAAAAGAAAATCTGGTCAGGTGGGGCAGTAGCTTCAGTTGATGCTTCATGTGTTGTTCAAGCCGGAGTCCCATATGCAGCTCCAGCCAGTGACACAGATTGTAAATACATAGGCAAGAGGCTTTTTTTTTTGGATTTTTTGCCTTTAAATTGGGCACCAATATGTAGTTCTTAGAAAACCAACCTTAGTTCATTCAGTTATTCGACAAGAACTGCCAGGAGATGATAAACATTCCCAAAGTTATCAGGAAGTTAAATGGCATCCTATAGAACTATTAGATTTAAAGAGATTTAGGGAAGCAGTAATCTCAAGTCATATGCCTTCACACTAAGAGAAACAAATGTTAAAGTCTGTAACATGAGGGGCCGGCTTGTTGGGGTTTCTGTCCTGCCCAGTACCCCACAATCGGCAAACCCCAAAGAAAAAATCACACACAAGACTCCATAAGATTATAAACTGATTGGCTCATTAGGTCAGGCTACTTATTGGTTCTTATAACTTATGTTACCCAATTATCCTTATCTATCTTAGCCACACGGCTCAGTACCTTTTTCAGCTGGGCGGGTTACATGCTGTCTCTTCGGTGGTCTGCACAGGAATGGCGACAGAGGGAGCTTCTGCTTCCAGAATACTCCCCGTCTCTTTGCTTGACCCCTACTTCCTGTCTGGCTTTCCCGCCTATACTGCCTGCCTGGCCAATCAGTGTTTTAATAAAATATGATTGACAGAATACAGACAATTCTCCCACACCAAAAATCATGGGTAACTCAGAACATACTTATCTCTCAAGACTGTAACAATTTGGTAACAGTAATATTGGAAGGTTGTCTTCACTTACAATGGCAAACATGGTGAAAAAATGAGGCAAGGGCCATAGAACAAGCAAGTCGGAACAGAGGTATTAATACCTTCTAAGATGAGTTGATAAGTTGATATGTGAACACAAATAAGGCAAAATGTAAAGGTAATTTGAATTTGATGGCCACACTTTGTTGCTATGTTGTTTAGAAGCTTGGAACAATATTGAAGAATCAGGAAGGAGGTCTAAGTCATTCACTAAAATAATAAATGCCCTGAAAGAAGCCTTCACTGATTTTTTGCAAAGATTGACCTCAATTGTAAATACTATATTATCAGATCTAGAAATCAGACAAATATTAATCAAATCTTTGGTTTTTAAAGTGATTAATTCAGAATGGAAAAGTCTGATTAGGTCTTTAAAGGTAAGATCATCATCAATAGATGAATAGATTATAAATATGACTGATATTAGATGTCATGCTTATGATAATACTCTAATAGGAAAAGTATTTTCTAAAAGTTTTAAGAATAATCAAAAGGCCAGATGTTTTAATTGTGGTAAGCAAGGTCATATGAAAAGGGACTATAGGTAAGGCATTCTTAGAAACAATGTGTTTTATCTAAACAGTAGGACCCAGCCATCTAGAATATGGAGAAGATGCAGCAAAGACTGGCATTGGACTAATGAATGCAGATCAACCAGGAATAGGCAATGTAACCTTTTGCCATTGGCAAATGCACTCGGGGACTTCCACAGGCCACACTATCAAATTTGGTTTCATCATTCCCTGTCATGGTTTTTGAAACTCATCCACAGATCAATTAAATGACTTAAAGACTGTTGTTGACACTATCACTGCTCTGGCTATAATCAAGGATTATAGATTATATTATAATCAATAGAGAAAACAAAAATTCAGAAGAGATCATAAAACAAGTATTTTGGCAAATTTCTATAAATAATCTGAAACCACAGTTAGAAATGCAAGTAAATGGTATTGAAATTGAAGGTGTAGTAGACATGAAAGCAGATATAACAATAATTTAACTGAAGCAGTGTTTACCAATGCAGGATGCTTCAGCTCAAATTACATACATATATAATATATATGAATGAATATATATATATATATATGGATGCGTGTAAATTTTAAAAATAGCTTACAAATTATTGAGTTTCCTCAAGACTGTGATAATTCTTAGTTTTGGTTAACCCATTCTTTACCTCTTCTCTCTCCCAACCACTTACCCCCATCCTTGCTTTAAAATGACATAATCCTTCAGATCTATTATTGTATTTTTTTTCCAGATTTTATGTTTTGTTCTATTTACAGTTTCTACATCTTCACTGATTTAATTTATCCATGCACTACTTTCCTACAATTGTTTCTCTGTGGTGTCCATGGACATCTTTATGACAAACTTTAAAAATCCTTTGTCAGGGAACTGGAGTGATGACTCAATAGGCAAGTCACAACCCATGTATGCAATAAGATCAGACTCAGATCCCCAGTACCTATATAAATGACTGATAGGTAACCCATTTACAACCCCAGTGCCCATGAGGTGGAGAGAGGGGCCTGCTGGAACAAGGTGGCTAGCTAAACTAAGGATTCAGTGGGCTCGAGGTTTGTTAGAAGACCATGCCTCAGGAAGTAAACTAGAACATGATCACAGATTCCTCATGTCTTACTATTGTTTCTATATGTACAAACATGTACCAAAGATGTGTATCATTACACATAGGAACACACATAAACACATACCAAATTTTCATGTAAAATCAAATAAAATTATTTGCCAATCAGCTCATACATTTATAATGCTTTAGTTTAACAGCTATAATTTTCCTTTTCATTGTTGGACCATATTTTGCTGTTTCTTTACATCTGTATAATTAACTTTCTGTGACTTGAGCATCTGAAAAAGCAGTCTTTTCTCTTAGCTTTCACAAGGGCTCTTTATCTGAAGAAAACTTTCATCCATTTGACCTTATTTTATTTCTCAAGCATATGTCTTCTTCTTCTCACTACTGTCTGTCTGTGAACTCTACCTCAAATATGCTCCATTCCTCTTTTTTCTGTGGGCTTCAATCTGGCAATCTAAGAAGGGAAAGGAAAAACAGTTCTGAGGTTTCCACAAGAGAAACAGAACATTTTATTTATTCTCATTGTTTTGTTTCAATGAAAGTAAAAGCCTCTCTATGTTGGCCCTGCCAACTAGACCACCGCTCATTGACACGGTCCTGAGAAGAAAGGTTCAAGAGATTAGAAATAAAAAAGATAGAACAGTTGAACTTCGGGTGTCTTGCCAAAGCTATTAAGCTACTAAGCTTATTAAGAAATCAGCATCTTAGACTGGAGAGTTTGCTCAGAGATTAACAGGACACTCTTCTGCTCTTCTGGAGAATATGCATTCAATTCCCTTCACCCATATGACAGCTAACATCTGACGGTAACTCCACTTTTAAACGATTTGTAACTTTTTCTGACACTCTTAGACACCAGGTAAGCATGTGGTATACATACATACATGAAAGCAAAACAATTATATACATAAAATAAAACAAAGTACTGAAATAAACATAGTTAACAAACAAGGCAGAACAATGCTTAGAGACTGGGGGTGTGGATGAGGGAGTTTTTGTTTTGTTTCTTTTTAAATAGAAATACAGCATTTTATGCACCATTTCCATGGAAGAAATCGGACAGTCAGAAGGAAGCTTTCATATGATGGGGGAAACTGCACAGGAAACTAACCAGGCAGTGATGCCCAAAGAGAACATGAAAAATCCAAAGAGCATGACAGACCAAGGACACAGTGGCATTGGGGTTGATAATTCCAGTCTTTTATGAAGAAAAGCACAGTTCCTGTAGAAAGGAGCTGCAGGCAGGCCTGCTTTTCATCCTGCCCAGCTCCCGCCCGGCTAGCTTAGCCCCAGAAATAATAACACACAAACTGTATTCATTTAAACACTGCCTGGCCCATTATCTCTAGAGAGTTAGTTACTGACTAACTCTCATATCTTGATATTAACCCATTTCTAATAATCTCATGGTAGCACCACGAGGTAGTGGCTTACCGGAAAAGATTCAGCATGTCTGACCTGGTGGCTGGCTCCATGGCGTCTGCCTCATAGCCCTCTTCCCAGCATTCTATTCTGTTTACTCCGCCTACCTAATTTTCTGTCCTATCAAAGGGCCAAGGCAGTCTCTTTATTGACCAATGAAAGTAACACAATAGACAGATAACCCTCCTCCATCAAGTTCCCAGGAAAAGAAACCTTAAGTCCTTTGAGGCTCTGTCCCCAGATCCATACTGGCCTCTCAGGTTCACCCCTCAGCAAGAACACAAACTGGGTTCCATTTCCTTTCTTCAGCCTCTAAGAAAAATTTGGATAGATTTATCTTTCAACAGTGTGGCAAGTTTCCACCCAGATCTTCTGCTGGATGAAGCAAGAGAGAGCTGCATCAGTTACCCACTCCCTTCTCTGTAAAACATCTTCTTGGTTTTAAAATGGGCTGGTACTACTACTTCCTAGCTACTTTTTAAACTTCTGCAGAGGTGCTGAGGTCTGTATGACAATGCCTAAAGCAATGTCTTTGTGGATAAAGAGGTTGTACAGCTTCCTGGTGAGCCATTCTGCTCACATCACCATTCCTTAGTGTTTTTAACCTGAAACAAATAATATTACCTCATAATTACCACATTCTGGTTCATAGTTAATTTGCCTTCTTTAATAAAATTATTCCTTTATCACTTTTTTCACGTTCAAGAGTACTATTGTTTATATTTTACTATATTTTTCAATGCATTTCAACTGCCACTATTTACCTCAAACAGTTTCAAATCAAAGTAGGTTTTTTATTAATACTTTGTCATTACTTCTTTTTGAGATACTAAATATTGCTTTTACTATTGTCACATTCTAAAACACTGATTACTTAACAGTTTTTTACTATTTAGCTTATTTCAATTTAATAACTCATTATTTGTATGCAACACCACACTGTAATCTCTCTGAAACATTATCTGTTTGTCTGTCTCTCTTCCTGCACATTTGTATTTTATTTTTAAAATATCAAGGTAGTGTTGAATTCTGATACTTTTAGTTGTAGAAGTATTCTAGCAATCAGGTGGTCAAATAGCATAATCAGCAGGATTGAGTTCTCCAGGAGTGCATTCTCAGGAGAGTGTACTTTTATAACTTTAGAATGATGGCTACGTGACTATTCAGTACTTGGTATTGCTCCTAATAGTTTGTAACCAACAAGTGGTCAATATGTTCCACATTCATGTGGACAAATGACACTCATCTCTGGTAGGTTTTCCACTTTGTTCACACTTTGTGGCATTGAAGCATTAGTAAGCATCTTTACCTGAAGCCATCATACCTCAGATCTGCCATTCTTAGCAGAGTTAGCCACAGCTGGCTTCAGAATTTACAGCTCAAGTTCAGGGTCCTCACAGATCATTTGAATCTTCTTAGAGCATCAAGAATCTCTTCACTTTATTGATATTTCCAATTCATTTCCACAGCTTTCATTGGCTGAAGGACTGCTAATTCAATTGTGCTCCATGTATGAACTTAAATACTTGGAATGTTTGCTCACATGTTTCCCGTGTAAGGCTGTACCATCTTGCCAAAAGGAGAACTTCATCAAATATGCATGGTTAACAAACTTTTTGGTGATTTTTATTTATAATAAAACTATAATTTCTTATACAATATAAAAAAAAATTTTTATATGCTAAATTTGATCATTTTTCTAGATACGAATAGAATCACTCAACACTGATATCTCTGGGAAGTCTTGCACACCTGTGGAAATCTTAGGTTGAGATGAAGCATGAGGCAGAATTCTATGCGGGCATTGAGTGACATGACTGGCATCAAACAGTGACAGCTGCAGTGGTTTCACAGAGTCTTAAGTGTGCTGTGAGAGCTTTAGACAGATTTCCCCCTCACTTCATAATCATCATTGGTCTTAGGGCAAAAGTGTGCTACCTATGTTATGAGTATGTACCTGGAACTCACGATCAGGAGACTGTTGCCATGTTCATGTAGTTGTGAGTGACTTATACAGTTTTTAGTGACAACAAAAGATGACTTTAAGGAATTCTTGCTTTTCTTCTTGTATGTCTGACTTGGAATTTGTTGACCTGTTTTCAGTCTCTAGATCTGGAAATCTTTGGAAGAGATAACACATCCCATAGACCCATGCCCTCCACTCTTCGTATTTCAGATTGATGAAGTCCCTTTATTCAGATAAAAGTTGTTAATGTCACATGGCCCCTCAGGACTGATAATGATAGGTGTTGGTCTCTCCTAATTGATTTTCCTAATTTGTCAGTCATGTTTTCTCTTTTCTTTTTTTTCTTTGTTTTCTTTTTAAATTACTTTTATGTCTTCATGTCCTCGTCTCACAGCTTCCTTCACTGTCTGCATAACTCAGGAGAATTTTTTAATTTATTTATTAAAATTTCCACCTCCTCCCTGCCTCCTTTTTTCCTTCCCCCTCCCCACCTCTTCCTCCCTTTCTAGTACTAAGAGCAGTCAGGGTTCCCTGCCCTGTGGGAAGTCCAAGGTCTTCCGCCTCCAACCAGGTCTATAAAGGTGAGCATCCAAACTAACCAGGCTCCCACAAAGTAAGTCAACGCAGTAGAATCAAAACCCAGTGCCATTGTCCTTGGCTTCTCAGTCAGCCTTCAGTGCCAGCCACATTCAGAGTGTCCATGTTGATCACATGCTCCATCACTCCCAGTCCAGCTGGCCTTGGTGAGCTCCCATTAGATCAGTCCCACCGTCTCAGTGGGTGGACACCCCCTTTGTGATCCTGACTTTCTTGCTCATGTTCTCCCTCCTTCTGCTCCTCATTTGGACCTTGGGAGCTCAGTCCAGTGCTCCAATGCAGGTCTCTGTCTCTATCTCTCAGGAGGGTTTTATATTGTCAACTCTTGCCAAGTATAAACACAGACTTTGATGCATTAATTTTTATCTTTACAAATCACAAAACATCTTATATCATAAGTCCTGGGAGTTCAATAGGTAAGGATCCCTTAAATTTAAAGTCATTCTTGAGTGGTTAATTTCATTTACCCTGAGCATTGATTGCCCCCAAGTGAGTAACTGAGAACAGAAAGTTAAAGAAATAAGAAAAAAGAAGGCTTATCCAGATTTTTTCAGAAAGCATGGCATGTGTCACATTTATTGTTTTAAAGAAAAAAAATGTGTTACCTGTGTGAGCATAATGGATACCAAGTTCAATACCCTTGGAGAAACCCTCAACCGCAAGTGTGAATGTGTGTGGTCACAGAGAACATGATAGTCACAGGAAAAGGATTTCCCTTTGTTCATATCCTCTCCTAGAACTTAAATTCTGCCCTCATTCACTAGTCAGTGTGACATCTCCCCATGACAATGGACAGATCAGCGATATATGCTACCATAAACTCTGCTGAAATCCAAGAGCTTAGGTTTGCATCATCTTCTCTTCCCTCAGGTAAGTTGCTTTATTTATTTATTCAACACTGGGAAATCTTCTAGAGTTAATTGTCTCCTGTTCTATAACAGTTTTAAATTATTGTTTTAAGTTGGTGAGATGGCGATGGCTCATCAGGTGAAAGATCTTGCTTCATAAACCTGACAAACAGAGTTCAATTCCCAATACCTTGGTGAAAAGGGAATCAAATCCTAAGAGTTGTTCCTTCATCTCTGTATGTGTGGCATGCATATACGTGCATTGGCAGAGAGGCACATACCTTCAGCCACAAATCTACAATCACAAATACATACATAAATACACCTGCAGCTCTACTCAAAACACACACACACACACACACACACACACACACACACATGCTTGAAGAGCCAGGGGAATGTGAAGAATTTGATACTTCTAGTAGAATTCCAATGATCCAGTCTTTGTTGATAGAAAGAAGCATGTTTTCCTTTTCCTCATATGCCTACCATAAAAAAAAAGTAGGCAAGGGGACTTCTTGAAATGGATATAAGAAAATGAAAGTTGAGAAAGACAATGAGACTTTCTTCAATAATACTGTCCATTGTCCTAAATCAAGAGACTAGAAAATGTCTCTCTTTTCATTGTACATATTATCCTTTAAACAATCAGTTTGAATTGAAACTTGAAGGACAAAAATAGAATAAGATCAGAGAAAATCCTGTGAAGGGAAAATTCTTACCCAGCAGTGAAAGAAATGAATCCACCTGGGCCCATTAACTAAACGACTCAAACTGTGGTAGATTCACAGCATAGTGAATGGATCTGTCAATGAACAAACAAACACAGAAATAGGGATATGGGCAGTGAGCTGCTCTGTGGCCAAATGACCAAAGGTTTATTTTGATCAAGAGGTCAATAAATTGTAGCAAGGCTCTTCTATTTATTCAGAAATAACCACTATGTTTCAATATTTCTCTAGATAAAGAAGATCCGGCTGTAAAAAATGGTGAGTATCTTTTTTTTCCTTGTAGAGTTTAAATTATGCTTACATGTAGGTGTGCAGCCAGTAAACTATGAAGATCTGCTATAAAAACTTGTATGATGTTGAGAGCTAGCAAGATAAAACACTTGAAATTTTTATCTTGAAAAGCTTCATCACATCATGCAGCGTGATCATGCCACGTCTTGCTGAGAGATGTAAGATACCAGTTCTGAAAAGATGCAAGGGACTAAGTCTGAGTATCTGAGAGATGAGTCTTGTAAGAAGCTGGGACAGAAAAGGCAAAGGGAGAACTCTCGTGACACGTCATAGGAGAACATACATGGCCTGTGTGGTGTAACTATCAAATCTGAAGGAATGGTGACAGATGGAATGGGATTTGAAAAACATTCTATAAGATCAAAACAGACCTGGACTGGGCTCCCAAGGTTCAAATGAGTAGCATAAGGAGGGAGAACATGAGCAAGGAAGTCAGGTCCACGAGGGGTTCATCCAAACACTGAGATGGTGGGACTGACTTAATGGGAGCTAACCAAGGCCAGCTGGACTGGGAGTGATGGAGCATGTGATCAACATGGACACTCTGAATGTGGCTGGCAATGAAGGCTGACTGAGAAGCCAAGGACAATGGCATTGGATTTTGATTCTACTGCATGGACTGACTTTGTGGAAGCCTGGTTAGTTTGGATGCTCACCTTTATAGACCTGGATGGATGGAGGGGGGACGACCTTGGACTTCCCATCGGGCAGGGAACCCTGACTGCTCTTAGGACTAGAGAGGGAGGGAGAGGTGGAGAAGGGAAAGGAAATGGGAGGCGGGGAGGAGGTGGAAATTTTTAATAAATAAATAAATAAGTAAAAATAAAAATAAAATAATAAAATAAAAAATAAAATAGAAGCCTCTTATATCAGTAGACAGTAAAATAGTAATTAAACTAAAAATATATGTTAAGTATTCAATTTATAGTAGCTGCTTTTATATATATATTTAGTTCAACACATAATTTATGAACTTTTTTCATATGGTTTATTAATATTTGAATAATTAATAATCAACATTTCTTTACAATATTCCCATTCTCTGTAATGTTGCTACAGATATTACTATAATGTACACTGCCTCAAATGCAGATTAAATAAGTTGTTTTCTTACTCTACTTGATTTATATAATCTATTAAACATTTTTACTTGGTAAAGAGAGAGTATTAATAATAACTCTCAGAAGTTTGTCATTTGCTTTTTCTCATTAGTTGTAAGATAAAGTGAATTATGGAACTGTATTAAGTTATGTTGGCATTTTAATCCATATTGTTTTATTTCCATTTTGCTCTTTTAAATGTTATTAAAATTCTTAAGGCTGGTGGTTTAAAAATCAAAACTAACAACAATCTGGCCAGAAGACAACCATACCTGCTCACCCGTTTAGCTCATCTCAGTCACTTGTATTTAAACCTCTCTCAACTTAATGGAGGAAGGGGACCACATAGAGCATTAAACTCCAAGACTCAGTTTTTCTCATCTTAAAATGGTCTGTAAAACGTGTATATATTTTCTCATAGGTTGCTCTGAAGAGAGAGATAACTGGTGTACAATATTTAGACAAAGCAAAACATTAACATAATTCTGGTTTTAATCCATAGAGGGTTGTGCTCATGATACTAATTATCCTTCAGAAAAATTCTAACTTATTAATTTGTTGTAATTTCTATAGCCAATATAAAAGGAAATCTTCTGGTATTAAAAAAATAAGTAAGACTCTTCCATGTATTCAGAAATAATCAGTATGTTTCAATATTCCCTAGATGATGAAGATCCAGATGTAAACCCCTGTGAGTATCTTTTGTTTCCTCATAGAGCTGAATTATGTTTACATGTAGGTGCACTGACAGTAAACCATGAAGATCTGTATAAAACCTAGTATGATGCTGAAAGTTAGCAAGAAAAAAAAACTTGAAAATTTTATTTTGAAAAACTTCATCACATCATGCAATGTGATCATGCCACGTCTTCCAGGGAAATTAAAATGCCAGTTTGAACAAAGCAAGAGACTAAGGCTGAGTATCTAAGAGATGACTCTTGTAAAAAGCTGGGACAGAAAATGCAAATGTTCTCAGAGGCATGTCATTTTGTAGGAGAACACACATGGCCAGTGTGTTGTAAATATCAAATCAGAAGTCATCGTGACAGAAGGAAAGGGATTTGAAAAGCATTCTATGAGCTCTGATCAGCTTAAGGTGAACATCTAAAATGTCCAGACAATGGAGAAAAATTAGGATTCTGTGGATACCAAAGAATGCCTGTGGCAGGTCATCTACTAATGTTCACATGGGCTTTTCAGTGATGAACGGCCTATCCACTCAGTCTAATTTCAAACAGAGCAGCTCACTCAGGAAAGGTGTTTTGCAATTCTATATATCAACTCTTAAAGGGATAGAAATTTCTAAAGTGACCCTGTCTTTTACTTTTAGTTAAACAACAACAACAACAAACGTTGAGGGAAAAAAAGACAACTATTGTTAATTGAATAGTCTCTATGCTTAGGAATTTGTGTGAATTGTTTTCATGAATTCTAAAAGTTTATGAAGTAGGTATTGTTCCGATACTTGACCAATGAAGAAATTACTGGTTTATGAAGGTTAAAGTTATGGCCACAATAGTATACTGTACTGAATTTTACTATGTTATATTATGATGAATTTGAAATATGACTGTTCAAAATATTAGGCTTTAGTAGAAAATTTCACAGTAGTAAATATATGATGATAACTCTACCTTGTCACTCATAATTTCAAAGGTGGAAAGAGTAAGCACAGACAGAAATAACTTTTATAAATACAGATTATTCCATACTTTTTTTTTTAGTAAATTTTATTAAATTATAAAAGTTTCCATTTCCACCCCCCCTCCCAACACCCTCCCACTCCCCCTACTCCCCCTCCTCCTCCCTCGTCGTCCCCCAGGGCAGTCAGGGTTTCCTGCCCTGTGGGAAGTTCCATTTCCTTCCCCCTCCCTCCAGGTCCAGGAAGGTGAGTGTCCAAACAGACTGGATCCCCAAAATCCATTATATGTAGAGGAAACAGGTCCCAGTGTCATAGTCAATGGCTTTTCAGAAAGACTTCGGGTCAGCCACAGTCAGAGAATCCGGCCAAATTCGGAGAGTCTGGTTAGGTCACGTCCTCTTTCAGTCCCAGTCCAACTGGCCATGGTAAACTCTCATCAGATCCGTTCCCTTGTATCAGTGGGTGATAGCATCCCTCGCAGTACTGATTTCGTTTTTCATGTTCTTCCTCCTTCTGCTCCTCATTTGGACCTCGGGGGGCTCAGTCCGGTGCTGCAATGTGGGTCACCGGTGCTGCAATGTGGGTCAATGGATTGACCTGTCCATTGGTGAGAGAGGAGTGTTAAAGTCTCCTACTATTAGTGTGTGTGGTTTGATGACCGCCTTGAGTTCTAGAAGAGTTTCTTTTACATATGTGGGTGCCTTTATATTAGGAGCATAGATATTCAGGATTGAGACTTCCTCCTGATGAATTGTTCCAGTTATGAGTATGAAATGTCCATCTCCATTTCTTCTGATTGATTTTAGTTTGAAGTCGATTTTGTTAGATATTAGAATGGCCACGCCCGCTTGTTTCTTAGGTCCATTTGCTTGGAAAACCTTTTCCCAACCCTTTACTCTGAGTAGGTGTCTGTCTTTGTGGTTAAGGTGTGTTTCTTGTAAACAGCAGAATGTTGGATCCTGTTTTCGTATCCAATCTCTAAGTCTGTGCCTCTTTATAGGTGAATTGAGTCCATTGATATTAAGTGATATTAATGACCAGTGGTTGTTGACTCTGGTCATTTTTTTTTTGTTAGGTAGTAGAGTATATGTGTTTTTCTTCTTTAATTTGTGCTTGTGAATGGTCGCTAGATGTTCGAGTTATTGTAGGCCGTGTTGGGAATGTTGGATTCCTTCGGTAGTGATTTTCCTTCTAATATTCTCTGTAAGGCTGGATTAGTAGCTACGTATTGTTTAAATTTGTTTTTATCCTGGAATATTTTGTTTTCTCCGTTGATAGTGAACAGTAGCTTGGCAGGGTATATTAGTCTGGGTTTGCATCCATGGTCTCTTAGTTTCTGCAGTACCTCTATCCAGGATCTTCTGGCTTTCATGGTTTCCATAGAGAAATCCGGTGTAAGCCTGATAAGTTTACCTTTATAAGTTACTTGACCTTTTTCCTTTGCAGCTCTTAAAATTTTTTCTTTAATATTTATGTTTTGTGTTTTGATTATTATATGACGCGGGGATGTTTTTTTCTGATCCAATCTATTCGGTGTTCTGTATGCTTCTTGAACCTTCATAGGAATATCGTTCTTTAGGTTGGGAAAGTTTTCTTCTATAATTTTGTTGAATATATTTTCTGGGCCTTTGATCTACAGTTCTTCTCCTTCTTCAATCCCTATTATTCTTAGATTTGGTTTTTTTATTGTGTCCCAGATTTCCTGAATGTTTTGTGAAGAGAATTTGTTGGATTTGCCGTTTTCTCTGACCAGAGCATTTATTTTCTCTATGGTATCTTCAGAATCTGAGATTCGTTCTTCTATCTCTTGTATTCTATTGGTTATGCTTGATTCTGTAGTCTCCGCTCGTTTACCTAGGTTTTCCATATCCAGCCGGTTCTCGTTTTGTGTTTTCTTCATTGCCTCCATTTCAGTTTTCAATTCTTGGACTGTTTCCTTTACTTGTTTGAGTGTTTTTTCTTGGTTTCTCAGGGTATCACTCACGGATTTACTTATTTCTTCAAACTTTTTGTTATATTTCTCATCCATTTCTATACTCATTTCTTCAAACTTTTTGTTATACTTCTCGACCAGTTCCTTAAGGGAGTTATTCATATCCTGTTTAAGGGACTCTATTGCTTTCATAATGGCACTTTTTTCCACTTCATTTGGGTTAGAGTGTTCAAATCCTTCTGTTGTAGGGTCGTTGGGATCTGATATTTTCATGTTGTTTTTCGGATTGTTGGAGGAGGTCTTGCCTTGGCGTCTGCCCATCTCTTCGATCCAATGCTCTCTATTGGAACTTCTGGTATCGGGTCAGGTTCCCTTGTTGGGCAGGGAGTTCACTGATAGAATGCCTACCTTTCCCCAGGCAGGGTATTGAAGCACAGGCACTCCCTCTTTCCGGGATGCCCCTACAGAGCAGGCCCAGTGTGCAAGGCAGCTGAACTGGGGAAATTTTATGGCCTCAGTGGGAGGGGAGAAATATTAACCTTGTTCCAGAATGGGTTAATTAAGCAGCTGCTGTGTGGAGTTGATTATTGTGTAGCAGGAACAGAGCAGAAATATATACATGTCTTCTTTCTTACTCTAGGGAGAACAGGCATACTAACATGCCTGAAAGATTGGCAACCATACAAGGATAAATGCTTATTTATTTCTCAAACTTCCGATTCTTGGGCTGAAGGTCACGTTGACTGCTTTGCGAGAGAAGCCACTTTGCTGCTCATTGACAACAAAGAAGAATTGGTAAATTGATAAACGTTGCTCAGTAGAACATAATGCACTCTATAAGCTATGTTGATACCTCTGAACTTTAAACAATGGTCTATGCTGAAATGTAGAGTCTTGGATAATAAACATCTCATATTCTGAGAGACTAATCAGATTTATGATATAAAAACTAAATAAAGTGGGGTGAATCAATTATATATACTTGAATATATAGAGAACAGTTTCACAAAACAGGGAGAATTACGTTGGTTGGGAGCTAAGAGGCACTTCAAATGGAATAATAGTGTTTAAGAAGGTTAATAGAAGAAAGTGAATACTAAACAAACAGATTTTAGATTAAATCTACAACTTTGTTTTGATTATAGAAATTCATTCAGGATTTCTCAAGTAGAAATAAAATGGATTTTTTTATTGGATTAAATTATGGACCAGCAGAGAAGATCTGGAAGTGGATAAATGGATCTATTTTAAATACTGATGTGTAAGTATTAAATGAGCTAATTTAAATGCTCAATTCACGTCTATTCACTGCACGCTGAATTTTGTAATATTAATTTAGTTTTTAAATTTTTGAGAGGGTCAGAATAGGATGAAAAGACAATTCAGAATGTGGTTGAATCTTCTGATGTACCAGTAGACATCAACTCTTTATAATTGTATGTATGAGTTTATTTATAACTTAGTTTTAAACTACAAGAAATACATACTTACATAGAATTTTTTTAAAAATTATTTATTCATTTTATCTTATGTGTGTGTGCCTCAGTGTATGTATGTGTATCATGTGCATGCCGAGCTCACAGAGGTCAGAAGAGGACATCAGATTCTCTAATTGGAGTTACAGATGATTGTGAGCTGCCCTGTGCATGTTGGACCCTGAATCTGGGTCCTCTGGAAGAGCAGTAAGCACACTTAGCCACTAAGTCAGTCCCTACTCAGAAATTCTTAAGCACTACTTTTAGAATTGTGGCAAAAAAGTTGGAGCATATTGTGTCATGAAATAAAACTCTTTGGACAGAATCAGAATAGACATTGCCATTTCAAAATATTTTCATATATAACAAGGTTTCATTTCAGTGTGTGTTTGTGTGTGTGTGTGTTGATCTTGGTTTTCACGTTTGTTTATTAATTGTGCTGTGATGTAAATGATTACATAATTTTGACTAAAAGTGAAAATATGATAAGTAAAAAAACATATGTAAAGTCTAAAATTAATCTCAGATGATCTGCCATTTTACTCTGTGGATCAAGCAACATTCTGATTAGCTGGTAGTGACCAGGGAAATTTGGAGGTCACCCTGCTACAATGGAAAGAGAGTCAGTAAAACCCTGCTTTTGTTTTTGCTGGCCTGAGGAAACAGCTCTGGGTAAAAGCTGTACCTGTGTAACCTCCCAGTTCAGTTCACAGAAAGCATATAAAAAGCCAGGCCTACAAGGGCTCATCTCTATCACAGCACTCCTACAGAGAGATGGGAAGTGGAGACAGGAAAATCACCTAGAGGCACCTAGGACAGTGAACCTGGAGTACATGACACAGTGATAGAAACAAGGTAGAAAGGGAGGATCTCCCTAAAATTGTCCTCTGACTTCTTCTCAAATTCTGACCTTTCCTCTCTCCCTCCTCCCCCACTCTCTCACACATACAAAAGTAAATATCTGAACTCCCTGAGTACTTGTCTTGGGGTAAGAAAATCAAGTGGAAAATAAAAGTTTTGCATCCAGGATTATTTTTGGGAATAAATTAGATAATTTTAGAGACCTCACCAGAAGCCTGTCTAGGAAAGCTCTCATAAACCATCAAAGTCTTTTTAAAAAGAAGCCTTTAGATGAGAAGATGGGTTGTTAAAAAAAAAAGATATAAAGATTGAAGAAATAAGCTAAAGGATGGAAAATAAAATGTAGGGACATTTGCAGAAACCCAGTTGAGGGAAGTTCATAGTTTGATTAGCATGCTGCGTACTAGGATGACATCAAATTTACGGTTCATGCCCAAGGGTCTCCAAGAAAAATGAAGATGAGTAAAGAGACATCTGTGAGGGAGCCCTACCTACTGCCTGATGTGTGATACACTATGTTAGAGACAGGCTAGTCTTAAACTCACTCCTTTCTTGTAATCAGTCCCGAAGGTGTCTGTGTTAGTGCTTGACTTCTGGTCTCATTCTCACCTGCAGTGATCCCAGAACTGCTGGGTGTGGGACTAGAGTGATAAAGCAAAGACTCCCCAGCCACCAGGGTGAGAAGGGGTGGAACCTGATTCTTCTCCCCAGGACTTCAGGTTCTTTGCTTTTCTGCAACCAATTCTCTAGATTCACTGCGTTCACTCTGTAAGTTGAATACTTTATGAGTACCTACTGAGAGTAACTATTCTTATGCATATATGTATACATCAACACTATCCTTAGACATTAGTAGGTTATACCCTATGTATTTAAGGAAATGAATCTTAGAAAAATGAATATGATTTTCTCATGATCACATGCCTTGTTAGTAGTAGAATGAGGAGGTTTCATCTCTCATTCTCAAGCCTTTCCCTTTCTGTACATCTTTATAAAGATTCCTGCTGGAAGGATTCTTTTACAGTAAGGGTACAAATAAAAGATCTAGAGGTTTTCATCATCAGTATCTTTAATGTTTCTATGTGTTTATAATTTTTGTTACCATGTGTTTACTATGCTTAAACACTATGAAATCTATAGCATTCTTTATAGTCCAAAGAAAATAAAGGACCAATGTGATAACAAAAAAAATAATAATTCTAAACACTAAGAGCAGCTTTTCTTTACTCTTCAGCTTACAAATCAATGTCACGAGTGAAGACAACAGATGTGCCATTATCTCAGGAATCGCGGTTCTTTCTGAAAAATGTGCTGTATACCAACGCTATATCTGCCAAAAGAAGCTGAAACCTTTCTAAAATCCCATGCCCTAACTCCCGGTTGTGAATGTCATCTCTGTTCCCTTACACTTCACACCAAATCTCTGCATACTATTTGTCAATGGTGTGGGCCTTTCCTGTGCATGGTTAGTGGCATTCTGAGAGAGGTGTTCTATAGAAGGAAACCTAGAACAGTAGACAGCACTGTAGGCCTTATGTAGCATTTGCTGAATTCTCTGCTTGAGTTCATCTGCAAACAGCTGCAGAAAACTGTTTTCAATGTTCTCATCTTTACCTCTACCCAACTTCAAGCTATCTGACATCTCCGCTATAGAACCTTAATTAAAATCCTTGCTTTTGCCTTGACATCAGAGACCCATACTTAAGGACGTTGGGAAGGGAAGAGTTTGCTTTGATTGACAACTACAAAATAATCAATTAATAACTGACTAATGTTGTGACAATGAGAGTGACTCTAGGTAAACCTAGCTCTTTCCATGTGATGCTTCCCACCCTGCTGTGATCCACCAACAGCCCCTGGGCAGATGCTGACACATTGGCCCTGGATTTGTCAGTCTTCAGAGCTGTGAGACTGGGTGTCTCTTCTCATCCGGTTTCTTGTTATGGCAATAAAAGTAAACCGAGAAAAGACCTTGTCCTTTCCCACTGTTCCACAAGTCTTCCCATTTTAAAATTCTTGTCTTTCTTTCTTCCATGCCTCTCTATTGCTTATGCTTCATGCAGAAATAATAGGAAGTATTCAGTAAATATTTAGTTATTTTAGTAGAAAATAAATGATATTTTTAGGTTCTTCAGTAAGAGAAATTAAAATAAAATTAACATTTATTATGATAAAACTCTAGAATGTTCACTTTTCTTTAAAATAAAGGAATTGCCAATTTTTCCAAAGTAATCAAAGGAATAAAAAGACTGAATTAATTTTATAAAGAGGCATAAAAAGATAACTGTTAGAATAGATATACATAACCTAATCATTCAATGTAGAACTCAGCTTCTTAAATTGATGATACATATGCATTGTTGAAATAAAATCTTATTTAAAAATAGGGTTTATTTTACAAATTGTTACTTTGTATGGATGGATGTTCTGTTTGCATGCATATTTGTGCACCATGTGCTTGCAAGAAAGATGGGGTGGTATATCCCCTGGACCTGTAATTATAAATGGTTGCAAGATACAATATGGGTGCTGGGATAAAACCTGTGTTCTTTGCAAGAGCAGTTAATGCTACTAACCACTGAACCATCTCAAAATCTTAATAGTATTACTTGTCAGAATTAAGCACTTATATTTTTGATAACTTTCCAATACATAAAACATCAAGAATAGTTCAATTTGTGAAGATTTGTAGAAACACAACATCTAGGAGAACATTTCAGAAGAAAAAAGCACTATAAAGCAATGGTTAACAACAATGAAGTTTTAAGAAAGGATTGATATTGTTAAGAACAGGTAGCTAAGCCCATAGGAGCAGAAAAGAGCCAGAGTCATGCCCAACAACCTTTTTTAGTTAGGTACATCCTGTGGGAGAGACAAGGGGACTAATGCTTTGCCTTGATTGCTGTGTCTCCTGATGTTTTCAACTGTCCTTTTGAAGCTAGAGTTGGGCTCCTTCTGCCTTGTAAGAAACTAAGGCACAAGAGGACTTTCCCAATGACCATAAATGTCATTGCGAGGGCCAGCCATGATAAGTTAAATCTGGGCAGGTCACCCAAAGGAAGTTCTTTACTTCCAACTTGGCCCTTGAAAAATTTAGTAAGAGGCCTAAGTCTCAGTTTACCCTGAAGCAATACCTGTTATCAGGAAAGAACCACAAGCTGAAATTACCCAGTCCTCACCCAAGAGCAGACCATTCAAAGAAAATATCTGCCTTTCCATGCACTGTAGATAGAAACACCTGTCAGCACATACTCACCAGAACACCCCTAGACAGCTATCAGCCAACCAGGGGTCATGAATCCCAGAGATCCCCCTCACTTCCACCTTTACTACTATAAAATCCCAATTCTAACTGAGCTTGGGACCCTATGGCTATTCCAATACATTGGGCATGCAGAGAGACTGAGTTTGCAAATTTGATTAAAATAATGATTCTTTGCTTTTACATATGGGACTCGGTCTCCTTTGTTGGATTTTGTGGGGACCCTGTGGATTTGGGCATAAGAGTCACCAGTGAGTACGGTAATAGGCAGGAAAGTAAAACCTGTAGGGACATCTTGGTCCTAGAACAGTTTCCTTTAGAAGAGAAGGAGTTTCCAAGAGGGAAATTTAACAATGACATTATAGAGTTGGGACCATAAGAAACTTCTGTATATTCTATCCTGCAAAGCCCAGTGGACTCCTACCTTCAGACAAGCCTGCTCCAATTTTGTTCTATAATGTACATTCACCTTGAGTTTCTATGCTTTGGTAAACACACTTCTGCTCAACTTGTGTCTTGGGTGATTTATTTCTTTGAGAAAACATGAAGAGTTAAGAAGTTCTCACCTGGTAACAATAACACCATCAGAACTTAGATCAGAGGGGAATATTCCCATTTTTCAAAATATGTACACAACCTCTTGGGATGGTGTTGGTACCAGCCTTTTATGCTGTCCAGGAGGAACTGAGTCCTCTTGATGGTCATGATTCATCACACATGTGTGATACTTCCGAAATCAAATAATGTAAAGGCATATTAATAGGGATGCTTTTCCATGACACCTCCATCAAGAAAGTAAATTACCAGTATTAGCTTACTTTTGGATAAGCTCCTACTAGGATCTATTTTAATTGTAAAATTTCAACAAGAAGCCATGTCTCACTGTATCTCAAGAGGCTAAAAATATGTCTAACTGAGATTATTACAGGTATGCACACTCATCTGATATATCTCCATCAATATTTATCAATATACACAGCTATAACCAGAAACCATGCCAAAAGTTGGTGGTTACTCTGATATTCAGAGCCTAAATTCTGCCTTTTACCAAACTAGAGAAGAGTTGAGAAAATTGAAGGCAATACAGAGCATAGTAAAAGTTGATGTAGGTGGATCTTCTATGTGTTACTTTCATTAGTCAAATAAAGAGACTGCCTTGGCCTTTGATAGGACAGCAGCTTAGATAGGTGGAATAGACCGAACAGAATGCTGGGAGAAAGCAGCAAAGTAAGGCAGACACCATGAAGCTCCAGACCAAGATGGACGTGGGTTAGATCCTTTCCAATAAGCCACAGTCATGTGGTGATATACAGATTACTAGAAATGGGTTAATTAAGATGTGAGAGTCAGCCAAGAAGAAGCTAGATATAATGGGCCAGGCAGTATTTAAATGAATACAATTTGTTTGTTGTTATTTTGGGCATAAACTAGCCGGTCAAAAGCCAGGTGGTGGGAAAGAGGCCCACTGCTCCTTTTACTACAAAAAGTGTCCACATTTGTGGGACTAAATACTAACATGGATATTTTAGGGAATTTTGGAGTGGGCCTGGTCTAGTTCCCTTGAGAGACATGAGTCATATGTTTTTCAATAAGAATCCATGGCTTCTGGGACACTGTGTAATTTTCAGTTTCTGTTAAGAAAAAGCATTTCCTCAGTCAGTGAAATGTTAAGACTGCCTTCATTTCTGTTTGCCTTGGAACTTGATAGGATATTTTGTCCTAGATTTAATCTTATGTGTCCTGTATAGCATGAAATTGTCATTGTATCTTGGCAACTAACACAGTATTAATTCTAGAAATCATCATTATATTGTGTTTCTGATAAAAGTATAAAAATTGATTGCTTGCAATAAATTTGTCACAGCCTTAGACTTTCTCTGGCCCTTCCAACTCATACCTGGTTAAGTTGACATTTTTCACCATATCAAGTAAATATGACCAAGTAAGTAAGTGCTGATACTTACTGGATGCCATAAAATACAGCAGGGGATTCTTCCCTTCAAAATTGAAAATGCATTCATTGCACCATCAATCTTACTCTGAGCAAAAATAGAGATAAACAAAAATTCTGAGGTGTCAAACATTTAATTTTTAAAATGGTGGTGATGATGTTAGGGGGAAGCAGCTGGCAATTGAAGTTCAGGAAGCTGGTCCAACAAGAAACTAAACTCTGTGGGGGAATGTTGGATAAGCAAGGCCCTGAGGGCTTTGGTTACAGAATGTCTCTTGCTACTACTATGACTCTATATCTTTGACACTGCCATTTTTCACTACTATCATCTCTCATGGTGTCAGATTCCCACTGCCCTTAATGTAGTGTTTATACTGTTGACCTGAAGAAATAATTTTTTTAAAGTTTATTAAATTATAAAAGTTTCCATTTCCGCCCCTCCTCCCAACACACTCCCACTTCCCTCACTCCCTCTCCTCCTCCCTCTCCATCCCTAAGAGTACTCAGGGTTTCCTGCCCTGTGGGAAGTTCAAGTTCCTCCCCCCTCCCTCCAGGTCCAGGAAGGTGAGTATCCAAACAGACTGGATCCCAAAAATCCAGTATATGCAGAGGAAACAAGTCCCAGTGTCATTGTCAATGGCTTTTCAGAAAGACTCCGGGCCAGCCACATCCAGAGAATCCGGCCACATTCAGAGTATCTGGTTAGATCACGTGCTCGTTCAGTCCCAGTCCAGCTGGCCTTGGTGAACTCTCATTAGATCAGTCCCCTTGTATCAGTGGGTGATGGCGCCCATCGCAGTCCTGATTTCTTTTTTCATTTTCTTCATCCTTCTGCTCCTCATTTGGACCGTGGAGGGCTCTGTCCGATGCTCCAATATGGGTCTCCGTCTGTATCGCCATCCCACGTTGGATGAAGGTTTCCTCTGCTCTTGCCTTCTTTGTTCACGTTCTCCTTCCTTTTGCCTCTCCTTTGGACCTAGGGAGCTAGGTCCAGTGTTTCGCCATGGGTCTCCACCTCCATCTCCCTCCATCGCCAGATGAGGGTTCTATGGTGATATGCAAAATGTTCATCAGTATGGTTGTGGGCCAAGGCCGGTTCAGGCACCCTCTCCTCTGTCCAGAGAACAATCTGGGGATCTCTCCTTGGACCTGGGATCCCCTTTATACTCAAGTCTCTTGTAAACCCTAAAATGACTCCCTTAGTTGAGGTATATACTTCTCTGATCCCATATCTATCCATTCTCCCTCCCCCCCATCCCAGTCCCCCGATCTTTCCCCATTCCTCCCCTACTCCCTTCTCTCTAACCCTCTCCCCTTCCAACAGTCCCCCCACCCCCCCAATGCACCCGAGGTTACCTGGGACTCTTGTCTATTTCCAATCTCCAGGAGGATAGCTACATGATTTTCGTCAGGTTCACCTTCTTATTTAGCTTCTCTAGGATCATGAATAATAGGCTCAAAGACCTTTAATTACGGTTAGAATCCACTTATGAGTGAATACATACCATATTCCTCTTTTTGGGTCTGGCTTACCTCACTCAGTAAAGCGTTTTCTATTTCTATCCATTTGCATACAAAAGTCAAGATGTCATTGTTTTTTACCGCTGAGTAAAACTCTAATGTATATATGTTCCACACCTTTTTTAACCATTCTTCTATTGAGGGGCACCTAGGTTGTTTCCAGGTTCTGACTATTACAAATACTGCTGCTATGAACATAGTTGAACAAATGCTTTTGTAATATGTTAGGGCATCTCTTGGGTATATTCCCAAGAGTGGAATTGCTGGGTCCTGAGGGAGGTTGTAGCTAACAAAGTTTCTTCCCTTCTCTCCTGGCAATTCGCAGGGCCCTGTGACCTCCGGCTTCCTGGAGTCTCTGCACCAGCTCTGGCTTGAGGGGATAACTTAGCAAGAACCTGGTTCTCTTTGTTATGGTGATTCCACTTGTATTCAAGGTCTTAGCAGTGGGCCCAGGCCTGCCTCCCCTAGCTGACCCTGCCCGAGGGGCCAGGAAGGCTTTAATCTTCTCATCCTGCTCCTGGCTGGGAGAAGGACTTGCAGTTTCATTTCTTCTAGCCCACTGATATAAATACCTGTCTGGAGTTTAATAAAGTTGCCATTTACTCTTGTAGATGAGCAGGGTTTCTTTGTGTCTGTGTCTCTTTTTCAGCCCTCAGGACAACTGTCCCTTCTCGTGGGCCCGAATTCAGGAAGTGCGCAGCCTGGGTCGGGCGTGGGAATCCACTGGGAAATGCAGGCTCCCACAGGAGGTTGACTCCCAGTTTACTGAGAAACAGCCACACTGATTTCCACAGTGGCTGCACAAGTTTGCATTCCCACCAACAATGGATGAGTGTTCCCCTCACCCCACATCCTCTCCAGCATAGGCTATCATTGGTGTTTTTGAGTTTGGCTATTCTGACAGGTATAAGATGATACCTCAAAGTTGTTTTGATTTGCATTTCCCTAATCGCTAAGGAGGTTGAGCATGACCTTAAGTGCTTTTTAGCCATTCGAAGTTCATCTGTTGTGAATTCTCTGTTCAGTTCAGTACCCCATTTTTTAATTGGGTTAATTAGAGTTTTAGTGTCTAGTTTCTTGAGTTCTTTGCATATTTTGGAGATCAGACCTTTGTCTGTTGAGGGGTTTGTGAAGATCTTCTCCCAGTCAGAAGGTAGCCTTTTTGTCTTAGTGACAGTGTCCTTTGTTTTACAGAAGCTTCTCAGTTTCAGTAGGTCCCATTTATTTATTGTTTCTCTTATTGTCTGCGCTCCTGGGGTTCTGCTTAGGAAGTGGTCTCCTGTGCCTATGTCTTGTAGACTACTTCCTACTTTCTCTTCTATCAGGTTCAAAGTGGTCGGATTAATGTTGATGTCTTTAATCCATTTGGACCTGAGTTTTGTGCATGGTGATAGATATGGATCTATTTTCATTCTTCTACAGGTTGACATCCAGTTATGCCAGCACCATTTGTTAAAGATGCTATCCTTCCATTGTATAGCTTTAGCTCCCTTGTCAAAAATCAGGTGTTCATACATTTGTGGGTTAATACCCGGGTCTTCTATTCGATTCCATAGGTCGACTTCTCTGTTGTTATGCCAATACCAAGCTGTTTTCAATACTGTTGCTCTGTAATAGAGTTTGAAGTCAGGGATGGTAATGCCTCCAGAAGTTCAATTATTGTATAAGAGTGTTTTGGCTATCCTGGGTTTTTTGTTTTTCCATATAAACTTGATTATTGCTCTCTCCAGGTCTGTGCAGAAGTTTGATGGGATTTTGATGGGGATTGCATTGAATCTATAGATTGCTTTTAGTAGAATTGCCATTTTTACTATGTTGATTCTTCCAATCCAAGAGCAGGGGAGGTGTTTCCATTTTCTGGTATCCTCAATTTCTTTCTTCAGGGACTTAAAGTTCTTATCAAATAGGTCTTTCACTTCCTGTGTTAGAGTTACCCCAGGATACTTTATGCTATTTGTGGCTATCATGAAAGGTGATGTTTCTCTGATTTCCCTCTCTGCTTCTTTATCCTTTGTGAATAGGAGGGCTACCGATTTTTTGGAGTTGATCTTGTACCCTGCCACATTACTAAAGGTGTTTATCAGCTGTAGGAGTTTTTTGGTAGAGTTTTTGGGGTCGCTTATGTACACTATCATATTGTCAGCAAATAACGAAAGTTTAACTTCATCCTTTCCAATTCGAATCCCCTTTATCGCCTTATGTTGTTTTATTGCTATTGCTAGAACTTCAAGCACTATATTGAAGAGGTATGGAGAGAGTGGACAGCCTTGTCGTGTTCCTGATTTTAGTGGAAAGGCTTTGAGTTTCTCTCCATTCAATTTGATGTTAGCTGACGGCTTGCTGTACATTGCTTTTATTATATTTAGGTATGATCCTTGTATCCCCAGTCTCTCCAACACCTTTATCATAAATGGGTGTTGAATTTTGTCAAATGCTTTTTCAGCATCCAATGAAATGATCATATGTTTTTTTTTTCATTTTATTTATATGATGGATTACATTGATAGATTTGCGTATGTTGAACCAGCCCTGCATCTCTGGGATGAAGCCCACTTGATCATAATGGACAATTTTTCTAATGTATTCTTGGATTCGGTTTGCCAGTATTTTATTGAGTATTTTTGCGTCAATGTTCATGAGTGAGATTGGTCTGTAATTCTCTTTCTTGGTTGTGTCTTTGTGTGGTTTTGGTATCAGGGTAACTGTAGCCTCAGAAAAGGAGTTTGGCAATGATTCTTCTGTTTCTATATTGTGAAATACATTAAGGAGTATAGGTATTAGCTCTTTCTGGAAGTTCTGGTAGAATTCTGCATTGAAACCATCTGGTCCTGGGCTTCTTTTGGTAGGGAGATTTTTAAGAACAGCTTCTAATTCTTCACGACTGACAGGTCTGTTTAGATTGTTCACCTGGTCTTGGTTCAACTTTGGTATATGGTACTCATCTAAAAAAATGTCCATTTCTTTTACATTTTCCAACTTTGTGGCATATAAATTTTCGTAGTAAGATCTAATGATTCTCTGAATTTCCTCTGCGTCTGTGGTTATGTCCCCCTTTTCATTTCTGATCTTATTAATTTGCATGTTCTCTCTCTCCCATTTGATTAATTTGGATAGGGGCTTGTCGATCTTGTTGATTTTCTCCAAGAACCAGCTTTTTGATTCATTGATTCTTTGGATTGTTTTCTCTATTTCTATTTTGTTGATTTCAGCCCTCAGTTTGATTATTTCCAGTCTTCTACTCCTCCTGGGTGAATCAGCTTCTTTTTTTTCTAGATCTTTCAAGTGTGCTGTTAAGTCTCCAATGTGTGCTTTCTCCGTTTTCTTTAATTGGGCACTTAGTGCTATGAACTTTCCTCTTAGCACTGCTTTCATAGTGTCCCATAGGTTTGAGTATGTTGTGTCTTTATTTTCATTAAATTCGAGGAAGACTTTAATTTCTTTCTTTATTTCTTCCTTGACCCAGGGGTGATTCAGTAGTTGACTGTTCAACTTCCATGAATTTGTTGGCTTCCTGGGGGTAGCACTGTTGTTGAATTCTAACTTTAATCCATTGTCGTCAGACAAGACACAGGTGGTTACTAATATTTTTTTGTATCTGTGGAAGTTTGCTTTGTTACCCAGTATGTGGTCAATTTTCGAGAAGGTTCCATGAGCTGCAGAGAAGAAGGTATATTCTTTCCTATTTGGGTGGAACGTTCTATAGATGTCTGTTAAGTCCATTTGATTCAATACCTCCAATAATTCTCTTATTTCTCTGTTAGGTTTCTGTCTGATTGACCTGTCCATTGGTGAGAGAGGAGTGTTGAAGTCTCCTACTATTAGTGTCTGTGGATTGATGACTGCCTTGAGTTCTAGAAGTGTTTCTTTTACATAAGTAGTAGGCTTTATAGTAGGGGTGTAGATATTCAGGGTTGAGACTTCCTCCTGAAGAATTGTTCCTGTTATGAGTATAAAATGTCCATCTCCATCTCTTCTGATTGATTTTAGTTTGAAGTCAATTTTGTTGGAAATTAGAATGGCCACACCTGCTTGTTTCTTAGGTCCATTTGCTTGAAAAACTTTTTCCCAGCCCTTTACTCTGAGTAGATGTCTGTCTTTGTGGTTGAGGTGTGTTTCTTGTAAACAGCAGAATGTTGGATCCTGTTTTCGTATCCAATCTCTTAGTCTGTGCCTTTTTATAGGTGAATTGAGTCCATTAATATTAAGTGATATTAATGACCATTGGTTGTTGACTCCCTTTATTATTATTATTTTTTATTTGTTTAATAGAGTTTGTATGTGTCCCTTTTTTGAGTTAAGCTCGTGAAGGGTCGCTAGATGTCTGAGTTCTTGTAGGTAATGTTGACAATGTTGGATTCCTTGGGTTGCGATTTTCCTTCTATTGCTTTCAGTTTGGCTGGGTTTGTGGTTGCGAATTGTTTAAATTTGTTCTTATCTTGGAATATTTTGTTTTCTCCATTGATAGTGAACGATAGCTTGGCTGGGTATAGTAGTCTGGGTTTGCATCCGTGCTCTCTTAGTTTCTGCAGTACCTCTATCCAGGACCTTCTGGCTTTCATGGTTTCCATAGAGAAGTCCGGTGTAAGTCTGATAAGTTTACCTTTATAAATTACTTGCCCTTTTTCCTTTGCAGCTCTTAATATTCTTTCTTTAATCTGTATGTTTTGTGTTTTGATTATTGTATGGCGAGGGGATTTTTTTTTTGATCAAGTCTATTCGGTGTTCTGTATGCTTCTTGAACCTTCATAGGAATATCATTCTTTATGTTGGGAAAGTTTTCTCCTATAATTTTGTTGAATATATTTTCTGGTCCTTTGATCTACAGTTCTTCTCCTTCTTCAATCCCTATTATTCTTAGATTTGGTTTTTTTATTGTGTCCCAGATTTCTTGAATGTTTTGTGATGAGAATTTATTGGATTTGCTGTTTTCTTTGATCAGAGTATTTATTTTCTCTATGGTATCTTCAGACTCTGAGATTCGTTCTTCCATCTCTTGTATCCTATTGGTTATGCTTGATTCTGTAGTCTCTGTTCGTTTACCTAGATTTTCCATATCCAGCCGGCCCTTGTTTTGTGTTTTCTTCATTGACTCCATTTCAGTTTTCAATTCTTGAACTGTTTCCATTACCTGTTTGATTGTTTTTTCTTGGTTTCCCAGTGTATCATTCATGGATTTACTCATTTCTTCTAACTTTTTGTTATATTTCTCATCCATTTCTTTACTCATTTCTTCAATCTTTTTGTTATACTTCTCATCCAGTTCTTTAAGGGAGTTATTCATATCCTGTTTAAGGGACTCTATTGCTTTCATAATGGCATTTTTTCTGCTTCTTCTGAATTAAGAGGTTCAAGACCTTCTATTGTAGGGTCATTGGTATCTGGTGTTTTCATGTTGATTTTAGATTGTTGGAGGAGTTATTGCCTTGGCGTCTGCCCATCTCTTCGATCCAATGCTCTCTATTGGATCTTCTGGTACCAGGTCAGGTTCCCTTGTTGGGCAGGGGCTTCACTGACAGAAGGTCTACCTTTCCTCAGGCAGCCTATTGAAACACAGGCACTCCCTCCTGCCGGGTTGTACTCACAGCCCAGGCCCAGCGCGCAAGGGAGCTGCTCTGGGGAGATCTTGTGGCCCCAGAGGGAAGGGGGGAAGAGAGGAAGGTGTGCCTGGATAAAGACTGGGACAGGATTCGGGAGAGCTCTGCAGTGTGGAGCCTCCTCTGCCTGGTGACCAGAAAGTCAAGTGGGGCGGGAAAAGTCTGAATTCCTCCTAGCCAAAGCCCTCGGGCCAGTAGCAAACTCACCCCTCCTCCAATGGATGACTGCTAAAAGATCACTGTCTCTTGCTGGCCAGGAGTGTGGCTGAGCTGAGACAGAGCTTACCTGTCCTCAGGAAGGCTCTCAAAGCAAAGGAACTGCCCCTGCCGGCCTGAGCCCACAGTCCAGGCCCAGCGTGCCGGGGAGCAGCTCTTGGGAGATCTTGTGGCCCCAGAGGGGAGGGGGGAAGAGAGGAAGGTGTGCCTGGATAAAGGCTAGGACAGGATTTGGGAGAGCTCCGCAGGGAGGGCCCGCCTCTGCCTGGTGACCAGGTGAAGAAATAATTTTATAGAACAATAAAGTTACTTTAAATAAGATTTTGATGATTGGAGGTATTCAAAAATAGAATATAGGATCATAATAGATGTTAGCCTAGTGGGAAAACTAACAGAGGTAAAAGCACGATATGGTACTGTCTCTACCCCTGATAATGCAGGGCTGCAGAGGATTGATGCCCAAGGTAACAGACAAAAACCACTTAAAAACCTGAAAGGGCTTAAAAAGAGGGAGAAAGAGTTTAACACAGCTTTTTGCTGTTTGCTGGTCTCTGTAATAGGAGGAACAGCTAGCTCAACTCGAAATAATTGCGCAAAAACTGTATTCATTTAAACGATGCCTGGCCCATTATCTCTAGCCTCTCATTGGCTAACTCTCACATCTTGATTAACCCTTTTCTATTAAATCTGTGTATTACCATGTGACTGTGGCTTACCGGCAAGATTTTAACCTACTTTCATCTCAGGCCAGAGATTCATGGCATCATGGCACCATGGCGGCTGTCTCTGACTCTTCTACCCAGCATCCAGTTCTTTCTACTCTGCCTATCTAAGTCTGCCCTATCAAAAGGCCAAGGCGGTTTCTTTATTTAACCAATGAAAGTGACACATAGAGTGAAGGACCTCCTACAACATTCAGTAATTTAATTAATACAATTTCCATGTAGTTATTTTGGGGGCTAAGCTAGCTGGGCAGTGGGATGCGGCCTGCTCCTAAATACTACAGAGTGGTACCCAACAAAGTTAACTAACTCCATGTAAAACTTGAGATTAAGAGTTTCATGGTCAACCAACTGAGCTAGCCAGGCAGTGGGAGGCAGACCGCACCTCCTACTACAGAGGATAGAAAATGAGAACAAGGAAATACCACATAATTAGTTTCTTTTGAGGGGTTGTATATAGTGTGACTTAGGTTATTAAGAGAAACAACTGTGTCCCAGATGCTAATTGAGCTCAAGTTCTTTTTATCTTAATGTTGAGAGATGTGTTCTCAGGTTTGGTGTTCATCAAAGCAAAACAAAGCTTTAAAAATTGCTTTAGGTTAAGATGTTTCTGTTACTAGCTTTGAGGTGAAAAACCTGGGGAAACAACCTAAAGTTACAAATGCATGAAGTTAAGTGAGGAACTCATTGAGATTAAGGATCAAGAACAAGGGAGCCCGGTTACTACTAGCTACCATGACATTTTTTTGTTAGGATAGATAGGATATTAAAAATGATTCCTTGTGCCCATTTCTGCCCTCAGTTTTCTGATATAAGAAGCTCTTGACAAGTGAGTATGTACCCTGAGCATTTAAAGACGAGATGACTGATTGTTTTTCATATATAAAATATTAGATTTGGGATAATTTTAAGATTTTTTTATAAGATTACCTTTTGATATAAAAATAAAATGATTGGTCCATTTTTTTTTAACCATGAAATGCAGCCTGCTATCAAAAGAATTGGTTGAGAAAAACACCTTGCTTGTTTACACTTTATTAATATAACACATTATATTGGTATAAATGTATGTAGGTTCTTGGGACAGCTTGCTTTTCACTGGTAATACATGAAGCCTTCAATCATGTAGGTGATATGAAAACATGCTGTTTAGTGTTTGTATTTATTTGAATCATTCACTTGTAAAATATAATGTAACCACATCATAAGTTTTATACTTCTTGAGGGATTTTCCTGTTAAATATATGATTTAAGGAAAAAATAAGTTTAGTTAGAAGGAAAACGTCAAGAGAAAGAAGGGATACATCTGGATAGAGGTAAGAAAAGAAATAGAGAGAACAGAGAAAAGATGATGAAGAGATACTGATGGTGTGTGTGCGCGCGTGTGTGTGTATGTTTATTTATCAGTAGCCACAGAGAGTTAGTTTAGCCCCCTTTCCAGCCACAGAGAATTAAGTTTTATGCCATTAGATAGAAAAGTCAAGTTGAGTGATTAGGTCACCGTCTCTGTGGCTTCCCTTTCAATCCCTGAGCTTCTGGAGGCTGGTGCTCATGGCAGCAATAGAAGATGGAAGAGGATTAATTCCGCCTTTTTACCCTAGGGTAGTATCAGTTTTTTATCTTGAGAACTATTTCTTGGAGTAATTAATAAGTAGGTTCTAGTTTTTAATTAAATCTGCCAGTATGTATTTTTTGATTGGGAAATGTAAACCATTTACTTTCAAGATATTGGTAAAAGGAATGTATTATTTCCTGTCACTTTGTAGTATTTATTTCTCCCCATTATTTTTTTTTACAATTTTTTTAAGGAAAAATATATTCTCAAATGCAATACATCTCAACCATACTTTCCCCTCTTTCGACTACTTCTATTTCCCTGCAATCACCACTTTCCCCCATATCCACTTGTCCTGTTTCCCTTCAGAATAAAGTAGGCCTCCCAGGAATATCAACCAGACACAGCACAACAAGGTAACAATAAGTCCAGGCACAATCCTCATATCCAGGTTGGGTAAGATAGCCCAGTAGGAGGAAAACAGTCCCCCAAGAACTGACAAAAGAGTCAGAGACATCCCAGCTCCCACTATTAGAATTTCTACAAAAACACCAAGCTAACAACCATACCATACATGCAGAGGATCTATCCCTTACCCATTCAGGCTCAGTAACTGTTACTTCAGTCTCTGTGAGCCCCTATGTGTCCTTCTTAGGTGATTCTGTGGACTGTGCTCTCTTAATATGCTTGGCACTTCTAACTCCTAAAAGTCTTCATTCCCCTTTTCTTTAGGATTTCCTGAGCTCCAAGTGGGGTTTACCTCATGGAGATGTATAATTTAAGCTCTATTTCCATCTAAAGGTTGGATTGACTGTAGGACTGGGCATCTGCTCCTGTCAGCTGCCAGAGAAAATCTTTCTGATGACATTTAGTCTAAGCACCCATCAATGAGTATAACAGAATATCATTAGTAGTCATTTTTGTTTGTTTTGTTTTATTTTTTATCCTAGGTCTCTGGTCTATTCAGTCTCCAGATATTGGTCCTCCAGGCAGTGTCAGTCATGGGCTCTGTCTCCTGAGGTGGGTCTAAATTTACATCAGTCATTGATTAGTCACTCCCACAAGTTCTATACCTCCAGTACCTCAGAACTTCTGGAAGGAAGGATAGATTATAGGTTGAAGGTTTTATGGCTGGGTTGGTATCCCAGGCCCACTACTAGAAGTTACAGAACATAGCTTGTTCAGGGTCTGAATCCTCCAATTCTAGGAATTCTCACTAGGACCACTCTTGTAGAATTCTGTGAGATTCCACTTCACTAGATTTCCACAAACCCCCTAAATGTTTTCCAAATTCATTCATCTCCTTCCATATTCTCTTGTCCCCCACACACCTAATCCCTTCCATTTCTAGTCCTACCTACCACCAATCTACCCACAACATCTATTTCCCCTTCTCAGGGAGATTAATACAGAGAATTTCAAACTCTCCTTATTATTTAGGCTTTGTAGGTCCTTGGGCTATAACATGACTATCATTTACTTAACAGCTAATATCCACTTATAGGCTACTGCATATAATGTCTATTTTTCTGAGGCTTGATTGCCTTACTCAGGGTGATTCTTTTTTTCAGTTCCAACCACTTGACTGCGAATTTAATTTCACATTTTGTTTAACAATTGAGTAATATTCCATTTTGTAAATGTATCACAACTATGCCCTTGCATTTGTGGAATAAATGTTCAGAACTGAAGGATCATCTTGGTGGATTATTTCCTTTAAGCAGAATGAAATGTCCTTTCCTATGTCTTTTGACTAATTTTGGTTTGGAGACTATTTTGTTAGATATTAAAATAATTTCACAAGCTTATTTCCAATGTAAATATATTGGAAACTCTTTTTCTTACCCTTTACTATGAGGTAATTTCAATGTTTGGTTTTGAGGTTTGGTATTTTTGTTTGTTTGTTTGGTTGGTTCTTTAAGACAGGTTTTCTCTGTGTAACAACTCTAGTGCTCCTGGAACTAGACCTTGTAGAGATCCACCTATTTCTGGCTCCCAAGTGCTGAGGTTAAAGGTGTGTGCCACCACCACTACCACTCAGTGAGGTGTGTTTCTTGTATGCAGCAGAAGGAGAGATTTTGTTTTTGACCCCACTAAGTTTGTTTGTGTCTTTTGATTAGGGAATTGAGTTCATTGGTATTAAGAGATATCAATAACCAGTGAATAGTATTTCCTATTATTTTGGTGTTTGTTGTTATAATAGGCTTTATTGGTATTGTTGTTGACAACCCACTGAATGGCTTGTGTCTTTTTCCAGTGAGTGCTTTAGTCAATTATCTTGATGTGATATGGCAGTGTGAAGGCAGACATGGTGATTGAGAAGGTACTAAGAGTTTTACATCTTGAATAACAGTCAAAGAAGCAACTGTTTTCCATACTGGGCATAGTTTGAGCACAGGAGATGTCAAAAATCTCAAAACCCACCACCACCATGGTAAACTTCCTCCAACAAGGCCACATCTACCCCCAAAAGCCACACCTCCCAATAGTTCCACTACCTTTAGTGGCCATTTTCTTTCAAACTACAAGTCCCTAGAAAAACAATCTAAATAGCTCCCTAAGAACATGCTAGATGCCAATATTATTTGGGACATTTACAAGTGCTGTGACTGATTAGGGAAATGGAGATAGACTACCCATTCCCTATATCTTTTTGCTTTCCTCCAAGACTTTTTACTGGACACACACACACACACACACACACACAGTGTAAATATCCTGTCTTTTAAGTTATGGATGAATCTACAAGTATTTTTGCAAAGTGGGAAGTGGAGTCAGACCTAATAGGAGGGGAAATATGTAAAGAAGCAGGTCAGCTGCAGCCTACACACATAGGACACACATTCTTCACTGGCTGGTACTGCGTCAGCTTTCCCCTACAATGTCCTCTATCTTTTACCAGAGCTCCAAAATTTCCTATCTTTAAAAGTATTCTTTCTTATCAGTATACTGGATTCAGTTTTACATGGATTAAGGTTTTCTTTAGGTGTGATTAGCATTGGACTATTGTTTTATGCTATTCCACTTCAGTTAGAGTCTGGCTCTAGAGTTGGAATATGATTTCCCATCCTCTAGACCCAAGCATAATTTTTAAAGGTGAATTACATAGTTTTTGTGCCATACCAGGTGAACCACCTGAGTATGTAACAGAGAAAACAAAACAGCAAAATAAGAAGATTGAATATTCCCAGTGTATATTATTTCTACTCATTTCATACTTTTGGTTTACATTTAACTCTCTAAAATTTTTTGCAAAGGTATAAATCTTATCTCAACATTTATAAGACTATTCTGTAAACTTTCTATGCCTATATATATGATTAGAAACCTATAAGAAACAGGTTAACTTAAGACTCCTATCATCAAGACTAATAGTTAAAAATTTGTAAGTAGGAAATCTTAAAGAAAACATGTAGCTAGTCATCAAGTTAGCTGTTGACCCCTCATTATGATGGAGGTAGCCATATTACTCATAGTTATCATTGAGTTGGAAAGGATGGGTTTTGCCATGTGACTTTCTTTCCATCTTGTTTAAAAGTGACCATATGGTGAAATAGGTGGGCCTTCTGTCTATGTGTTATTTTCATTGGTTAATAAAGAGACTGCCTTGGACCTTTGATAGGACAGAATATAAGGTAGGCAGAGTAAGCAGAACAGAATGCTGGGAACAGGGCAATGAGGCAGATGCCATGGAGCCAGCCACCAGGTCAAACATGCTGAATCTTTCCCGGTAAGCCACCACCTTGTGGTGTTACACAGATTATTAGAAATGGGTTAATCAAGATGTGAGAGTTAGCCAGTAACTAACTCTCTAGAAATAATTGGCCAGGCAGTGTTTAAATGAATACAATTTGTGTGTTGTTATTTCCGGGGCTAAGTTAGCCATGCGAGAAGTGAGTGGGATGAAAAGCAGGCCTGCCAGCAACACCTCACTACAAATGGCACCCAGACATGGATAACTGAATCCACAGAGAGCTTGAGAAAGCTTGGAAAAGAATAGAGTACAGCATGTTTTCTTGGTAGCAGCAATTTCTCAGGTCTACTCTGCTTCCTAGAGGCAAGCAAGCGCTCTCATCTAAGAGAGGCTTCCTGACTAAGCTTTAGCTGCAAAACTTTGCAGCTCCTTTAAGAAGTCCTGCCACAAAACACTTAAATGGTGTTGATGAAAAGCTGAATGCATACTTTTCAGTTTTCAGCCAGAGCAGGAAAAAATCTGTGCCATTTTAAAATGCCAGCTTTCTGGGCCGTTCTGCAAGGGCAAACTCTGACTCTTTCAGGCAGGCAGTCCGATGGAGTGTGGTCTGTGAGCAGAATGCTGCAGCGTGCTTGCTGGCAAGGACCTTGAAATGCCACAGAGTTGTGGGGAAAAAATGGCTGTAGCCTGTACTTCCACCATGAGGCTGGAAAGCTAAGGATTGGGCTGAATCCAGCCATCAAAGCCACAGCTTTAATCCTACCCATATTGCTTAGTAATTTAAAGGCTCTTGTAGTCAGAAAAAAGGAGAGATATACAGTAAAGAGAAATTCAAAGATAAAGAAAACCACTAAATGGTTTAATATGTGTTAAAAATATATGCAGGTTAAAGGTTAAAGTTCTTAGGTTAAAAAAGGAAGAAAGAAAGTAGTTGGGTGCGGTGGTACACACCTACACACCTTTAATCCCAACACTTGGGAGACAGAGGTAGATTGACCTATGCTACTTCAAGGTGTGGTAGCACACACCTTTAATCCTAGCACCGGGGAGGCAGAGACAGGTGGATCTCTGTGAGTTCAAGGACAGCCTGGTCTACAGAGTTATTTCAGGACAAAGATATACAGAGAACCTGTCTCTAAAAGTAAAAGTAAAAATGAAAGAAACAGAGGTTAAAGTAAAGCCACAAAAAGATGGAAAATACACAGAGAATCTTGATACTGTATGCTATTATGCTCTCTTTGAATTGTTTGAATTCTGAGGAAGGAGCAACAGCTTCTAAAAGATATTTGTTTATAAATGCCGCTGAACTAATTCAAGATAGATATTTTGAAAATACCTTGACTTCAAAATTTGGATCTAAGGTTATGATGCTTTGGAAAAGTTCTTCTTTTGTTTTCACAGAGGATGAGACCCTGTGGATTGCTTCTATCCCAAGAAGGTATGATAGACCCCGTCCTCCTGAAAGGTTGCTATACACAGCCTCAAGAAATTACTTTGCTCAACTGCCGAATGAGATGAATCTTGCACACAGTTTGTACCATGAAAGACCTGATTAACAGTGCTCCTATACAGCAGGAAGAAGTTTGGAGAAAAATAACTACGTCCATATTCCCCAATATTGCTAATAAATGTTCTTTTACATTTAAAGGGTGATATGATATAGATATGAATAATTTGCATTGGTATGGATTTTAAGGTCAATTTTGTTATATGTATATATATTTCTGTTCTTGATTGAGGTATTGTGTAGTTCATTTAAAAATGCAATGTATAATTAAAAATATAGGTTGTTAATGGATAATCATCGATAATAGTCAAGCTTGTAGTAATGTAGCTTGATTTTTTAGTTGTGCATAGATATATTTCAGATAGGCATTCTTCATATCTTTCAAAGACTACAGAATATGGCATTTAATGTTTTAATAACTTAGGGCTTTTCATGACAATGAGACACATCTGCTCCTGGCAGCACCAGTCTACTTCAAGAGGAAGATGGGCATCAAAAGGCTCCTTATGGAGGTGGTTAGCCATTTGGTTAAGAAACTGCTCTTGCCTGGACTGTTGTATAAACTGGACAAAGATAACCTGCAGAGAGAGGACTGCTGAACTTGCCTAAAGGTGAGATGATCTTTCAGGTTTCCTGATTCATGAAAGAGTCTGTAAGACATTCTGCAGGACACAGCAGATAGTCACTGAACTGCCTTTGAAATTTCCTGCTTCATGGAAATGTCTTTGGATACTATGGGCCTGTAGGCTGAAGATGGATGCCCCAATGGTACAGAGAAACTTTGGATGACTGTCCAGGCAGCAAGATGTCTCTGTCATTTCTAGAGTTTTGGAAGTTGCTTACTTCTTCTTTACTTAGGTAATATTATATTCTTCTGGAGTCTTTGATGGAGTTGAAGAATGGTTAGTTATTGTTATAGTTTTCCATTATTATGATAAAGATAAAGTAGATATAAACATTGTAACTGTAATTCTTACTTGATAACTGTTTTGTTATATGTAATTTTTCTATGTTAAAGTGAAAGCCTTTTTTGTTTAAATAGAAAAAGGGGAAATGATGTAGGTGGGTCTTCTGCCTATGTGTTATTTTCATTGGTTAATAAAGAGACTGCCTTGGACCTTTGATAGGACAGAAAATTAGGTAGGTGGAGTAAACAGAACAGAATGCTGGGAACAGGGCAATGAGGCAGATGCCATGGAGCCAGCCACCAGGTCAAACATGCTGAATCTTTCCCGGTAAGCCACCACCTTGTGGTGCTAAAAAGATTATTAGAAATGGGTTAATCAAGATGTGAGTGTTAGCCAGTAACTAACTCTCTAGAGACAATGGGTAAGGTAGTGTTTAAATGAATACAATTTGTGTGTTGTTATTTCTGGGGCTAAACTAGGCATGCAGGAACTGGGTGAGATGAAAAGTAGGCCTGCCAGCTGCTCCTCACTACACATATGGTATAAGAATAAAGAAAAGCAACTCCTCCTAGGTATGAATTCCAACCAGATGATTCCTTCTCAGTTTTTGTATATACTAATGAGCCTTCTCTTGCCTGGCATAAAACAGTGATGGTTCTTGCATTGTGGAAGGTTGGCAGGATGGACAGTTTGGACAGGATCCACCTTCCTTATTTATTAAGTGAGCACTCTCAAATGAAAAAAGAGTGTAATAGCATATGGCTAATACTTCCACCTTTATTAAAGAATTCCAACATATGATACTCACCAATGTTCTCCCTCAATACAGGAGAGTCTGGGACCAGGCTGTAACACATGCAAACAGAGTTCAGAGACTTGCCATCTGACCTGTCTCCTTAAGCCTGTACTTAAAGTGCTACTTCCTCTTCAAGAATTCCCATGACAATAGGACAAAACATAAAGTAGAAAGGGGATCTTAACTCTGCAAGCAGATGTACATTGGGAGATGTAAAGTGATCTCAAAGCAAAAATACCTGATTCTATGTAAGGCCTTTCAGATACGCACAGCAATTTCTCTCTTGGTTCCAAAAGCACTAGCAATCTCTATGTCCCTGTTGCAAGTGTAGTCATGAGGGACATTGGACCTGGGTCTGTCAGAACCCTCAAAAAACATTTATACCATGCTCTCAGTGGCATAAGGAGGGATATTGGGCAACACTCCATTTGTAGTGTGGGCATATCAGAACCAGATCACCCTCCAACACACCTCCTACTTTTGACTATGGATAAATGAGTGCCTCAGAGTCTGCAGTCATACTGAGGACAGGATGCCCAGTCTTGGTAGAGATAAGAACTGTCTGGTTGCTAGCTTCTTTGCTTTCCTGATATTTAGTTTGAATCTCAATATCTGTCTCTGGGTTAATGTTATTATTTTATACCTGGAACTCAAATTTTGGGGTACAAATTCACAGAAAATGCTTTGTCTATGTCTTTGCAGCCACCAGCAGCATAGACAAGAGTTACCTGAACCTTGAGTCATGGCCCTACCAATTAGGTTTTCCTTTTTTCTCTCCTAGTGGGCTTTCCCAAACCTCCCTCTCGGGCTGAAGCCAACTAGATAGTGCCTTGAAATACAGTCAGAATTTTACTCAACTATGTAGCAGCAAAAAGCCTCACATCAGTATCAGCATCAGCAAAAGATTTGGTAAGAATATTTTAAATTCTTAAAGGGAAGAATTTTTCCCGCATTACTACATGTAAAACACAATTATGATATAGAAAATTAGGTCTCTGCATGATTTTGTTAAGCATGAGTTAAAAACAGAACAACTAAATGAAGGGATAATCAATTTAACCAGGATTGACATGTTATTATTTTTATAATCTTTGTTGTCCTTTTGATAATTCTTTGTTTATCTCTTAAAAAGTTGTTTAGTTTGACTGTCAAAATACAGGCCTGAATAAAATTTAATAAATCAGATCATAGAGATAATCAGATCCATACAAAGAATTTAATGGTAAACTAAGTTCATCATTGCACTATAAGGTTAGAAAGAAAGAGCCTAAGGTTTTCAAGCTTTAATATATTCAGTAAAAATACAGGAATTGTCAAATGATAAAGGCTTTTGTTAGACTACTATGCCAATGTTAGATTGGAAAAGATTCAAGAAGCAATAGTGGTGTGGGAAGTTCTTCTCTCTATGTGTTGCTTTTATTAGTTAATAAATAAAAAACTCCTTTGAGCCTATGACAAGGACAGAACAGAACTAGGCTGGAAAAGATAGGCTGCATTCTGGAAGAAAGAGAATGGAGTTAGAGAGATGTCATGGAGTTGCCAGAGATAGCCATGCTGAAATTTTGCTGGTAGGCCATGACCTTGTGGTAATGTACAGATTAATAGAAGTGGGTTTAATTAATATGTAAGAGTTAGCCAATAAGAAGGTAGAGAAAATGGGCCAGGCAGTAATTTAAATAATATTGTTTCTGTATTATTATTTAAGGGCTGAGAAGACAAGAACCAACAAGCCCCCTACACCAACACAATAGTCTCATATGGCATGCATTCACTATTTGTGAAGTAAATATCAAACTCATGGTCAGGTTGTATTAGAATTATCCCTAAAAAAGGATAGACTTTTGTTGCACAAGGGTGGGCCCTTTGTCCAGGTCTTCCAGCTGGCCTACACCAAAAATACTGCACAGAAACTGTATTCATTTAAACACTGCCTTGCCCATTATCTCTGGTCTCTTATTGCTAGCTCTTAAATATTAGTTTAACCTACCTCCATTAATCTGTGTATCACCGCATGACTGTGGCTTACTAGCAAGATTCTTACCAGTGTCCATCTCAGGCAGGAGAACCATGGCATCTGCTACTCTGCCCTTCTTCCCAGCATTCAGTTCTGTCTACTCCACCTATATAAGTTCTATCCTATCAACTTGACCAAGGCAATTTTTTATTCATTATCCAATGAAAGTAACACACAAACAGAAGGAACTCACCATGCTTAGTAAGAGTTCTTTTATTGTCTCACCCACAATTACACTGGAGTACCAGTTTCACAGAAGGCTAAGACTACTGCAGTTGAGTAAAGCTAGAGGTATGGAAATCTTCCAAGATTAACTACTTGGAATAGATTATGCTAATATAGAGAGGTAATCTCTATATGATGATGACACCCTAACATTATGCCAAGCAGCAGCTTTGAATGCTTGGGACAGAATTAAAGAAATAGGAAGAAAATAGAGTCATTTACTAAAGTTATAAAAAGGCCAAAGGAAACCTTCACAGATTTCATACAAAGATTGATTTCAGCAGTATATAAAATCATATCAAATTCTTAAGCTAAACGAATAATAATAGAATCACAAACTTTTGAAATTGCTAATTCTCAATGCAAAACTAATTAAAACTTTAAATGCAAGATCAGTACCCATGAAGGAATGGATCTGAGAAACAATTAATATTGAATTAAATGACCATGAATAGGAGGGGTGATTTCCAGAGGTTTGAGGAAAAACCTAAATGTTACACGTTATAATTGTGGCAAACAATGTCACCTTAAAGGGATTGTAAACAGTGCCTTCCTAGAAACAATGTTTTTCTAAGCATAATCCAAACAAAATGTCCCTTCCTTCTACACTATGTAGAATGTGTGGCAAAGGCAGACATTGGAATAATGAAGGAAAATCCGTAAGAGACATTCAAAGTAATCCTTTGCCATTGGGAAAATCCTTGAGGGGCCTCTCACAGGCCCGCTTGCTGAGTCCAGTTCAGCCAATAATGTTATTGTAGAAGACTTCTTCCCAAAGCAGCTAAAGAACTTAATGTCTATTGTAAGAAACCATACTATTCTGGAGAATAGAACATGTTTAGAAGAGAGAACTCCCTAGGTCCAAACGAGAAGCAGAAGGAAAGAGAACGTGAGCAAGGAAGGCAAGATCAGAGGGAACCTTCATCCAACGATGGATGGTGATACAGACGGAGACCCACATTGGAGCACCGGACTGAGCCCCCCAAGGTCCAAATGAGGAGCAGAAGGAGGAAGAACATGAAAAACGAAATCAGGACTGCAAGGGGTGTGATCACCCACTGATACAAGGGGACTGATCTAATGAGAGTTCACCAAGGCCAGTTGACTGGAACTGAGCGAGCACATGATCCAGCCAGATTCTCTGAATGAGGCCGGATTCTCTGAAAGTGGCTGGCCCGGAGTCTTTCTGAAAAGCCATTGACAATGACACTGGGACTTGTTTCCTCTGCATATACTGGATTTCTTGGATCCAGTCTGTTTGGATGCTCACCTTCCTAGACCTGGAGGGAGGGGGAAGGAGCTTGAACAACCCACAGGGCGGGAGACCCTGACTGCTCTTGGGGATGGAGAGGAAGGAGGGGAGAGAGTGGGGGGAGTGGGAGGGGGTTGGGAGGAGGGGCGGAAATGGAGACTTTTGTATTTTAATAAACTTTGAGAAAATAAATAAATAAATAAAATTTAAATGTTTACACTTAAAAAAAATCAGGAGAAACCATAGAGCAAATATTTGGGCAAACTTCTATAAATAAACAAAGACCAAAATTAAAAATATGAATAAATGGTGTTATCATTGAAGATTTGGTTGACACAAATGGGGATGTAGCAGTAATTTTCTCAGAAACGTGGCATCCAAATTTGCCTCTACAGGAGATAAATGTTCAGGATTTAGGGATCAGAGCTTTATCTCAGGTAAAGCAAAGCATGAGCTGTGTTGAATGTATAGGGCCAGAAGGGTCAAGAGGAAAATTAAAGCCCCATATGTATGACATAGCCATGATTTTGTGGGGATGTGATTTGTTTCAGCAATGGAATACTCAGGTTAACATTCCCCAGTTTTAGAACCAAATCATAAATTAACATGTTTCTTGGGTAAATATGAGCAGGTATTATAAAGAACAGTCACAGAATATTCAGAATGCATAAAAATAGGGCACAACAGCTAATGATCTTCCAAAGGCACTAACAGTTCTACCTTTAAAATGGTGGACAAAAAATCCTTTACAGGTTGATCAATGGCCTTTAGCAACAGAAAAGCTGAAGACTTTATATCAGACTTTAGATCAGCTGGTACAAGAACAACTACATGCTTAGCATATTTAAGAATCACCTAGTCCTTGGAATTCTCCTGTATTTGTTGTTAAAAAGAAATCTGGAAAACGGAGAAAGAAGACAAAAAAATATTTGTCGTCAAAGTTCCTGCTTAAAATAGTTTTTAGTCTGCAAAGAGATATCAATGGAAGATTCTCCCATAGGAAATGCTAATAGTCCCATTCAGTTTTGAAATTTTGTCTGAGAATAGGTGCCATACAAGAGTTCCATACTAGTCCAGAATGGAGTCTAACAAAGATTTATTTACATGGGAGTATATAGCATGAAGGCCAGCTGTGGGGATTTCTGTCCTGTCTGGTTCCCACAGCTGTTTAGACCCAAAGAAAATCACACAGAGATCTCCATAAGTTATAAAACTGATTGGCCCATTATCTCAGGCTACATATTAGGTCTTGTAACTTATATTAAACCCATTGTTCTGATCTATTTTTGTCATATGGCTTGGTACCTTTTTCAGCTGGCAGGTCACATCTTGCTTCTTTGGAGTCTGGGCAGGAGTGGGAGGAATCAACTTCCTCCTTCCCAGAAACACCTGTTCTCATTGCATCATTTCTACTTCCTATCTGGTTTTCCAGCCTATACTTCCTGCCTGACCAATCAGCATTTATTGAAAACATGATTGACAGAATACAGACAATTCTCCTGCACCACTTTCCCCTCTTTAAAAAAAAAAGAAAATATCCATAGTCCATTTTCTCACAGCACAGTGGGCTCATACTTCAGTGGCTATTGCCTGAAGGAGTGGAAGGTGCTCCCCCAGCCGGAGTAAACTGACAGAAAGATCACAGTCCTCTGCGTGTGCTGGGAATTGGAAACTGGAAAGTGGAACTGAGTCCAGCAGCCATGGGGCCCACACATATCTGCATTTATGATACATGAGATTACATCTAAAGTGGGCCAGTTCCCACAGTACTTTCCTCTTTTGTCTAAGTAAGAGATTTCTAAACCTAATATAAAACTATATACAATAAAAACAAATATCTAGTTTATTTGTAATTAGAATTACAACAAGCATGAACAGCATCAAACAAGAAGCATAGGATATATGTTTCAATAGTTATCCTATCCTTATGAGTCTAAGTCTCATAATAGAAATGGTTTGGTTAAGTCATGAGAGAAAGTAACTATGAATATCTAGCCTTCAACTTCAACAAAGATCTAAGAAGGGAAATGATATCACTTGAGAAAACAGGAAATACCATCAAGCAACTTTCAAAAGGCACAAGAAATGACAGAGACAACCGACAACCTGGGCAATCACCAAAAGTCTTATTGGTAATGTTGAGGCAACCAAATTCGGCTAAGGCCTAGAGAAACTGACAGACTATTTTCAGAGACAGGAAAAAAAAAATTTAAAAACCACCTTACCCTGTCTCTTCATGGTTTGGCATTCTTTTTGCTTGTGTCTTGTTTGCTCAGTCTGGACACCATGCATTTTCTCATTGGCCGAGGCAGGGGAATTTCTTTTCCCAAAGGCCAGTTTTGCCCAGAAGAAAACAAGCACTAAGCAGAGTGTCTTTGGTGCCCAACATTCTCTTGAGAATAGATAGGAGCTGCCAGGAGCAATCGTATCTCACATCAATGTAATCATAAGTTAGTTAAATGACATATTCCACAGTTCTTTAAACTGGTTGAAGATTACTTATCTATGTGGAATACCATCTCTGTGCACCTAAAATACCTAATTAATCTAACTGTAAGTATGACAAAAATAGATGACTATGGACCTATAATTCTTAATACCTATGCAGATGAAAGACTAAGGCATCATATTAAAATATTAAACAGTCTTTAAACAACTATGTAGCAAATGAGGACAATATCTCAAAATATAAACAATAAACATGTGTCTTGATCAGAAATAAAAATGCAGATTGCAATATAAAAAATAGATTCTAAAATTGAATCAATATACAAGATATCTTAAGCAGAGGTAGAAACGTGCATGAATACAATATGACAAAACAACTTTGCATAGGCACACAAATATTATAAACATAATTAAGAGCATATTCAATATTACAAATATAATTTGAATTTGTATCAATATACACAAATCCATACTAATGTAAATGGCTTATAAATAATAACTCACAAATATTCTCTCTATTGCTCACTATTATTATTAGTGCAAGTAAGCTAACACTAATCTTATTTTCCCATTCAATCCTTTTTTTTCTGAAAAGATCCCTTAGCCTACTTAATTCCACCCCCAATGCTATACCACTTATAACTAACCCCAATAGATGTCCCTACCCCTAAGGACAAACTCTGTTTTGAGAGGGGATGCCGTCTTCTAGAATTACTTCTAGTTGTCTTGGGGGCAATATTATTTCTATGGGCTCCTGTAAAAACTAAACTGACGGTTGTTTCAAGATTACTGTATATTGCTATGCAGGTTGTCTCTGAGTAGCTGGTTCAATTTTTCTGAAGTTCTTATCTGAAATTCTAGCCATAACATTGTAAGAAGATGTACCATCTCAGCTAGCCAAATTGGAATCATCTTGAGCAGTTTGTAACCCAAAACCAATCTTAAAGTTGTGCTATCAGCAAAATGACTTCCTATCAATTAAGTTGAATCATTGTTGTGGGGCCCCATCTTCCTACTGGAAACTCCAAAAATTTCTCTAGGAATATTTATTGTTGATTGTGAAAACTTAAACATTATTCATATAGACATATGTTTAATTTTAGGTAAAATCAAGACAAAAATAGCTATAGGGAGAAGTAAAATTTTCCCTAAATATTTCTTTCTTCTGTTCCATACCAGGTGGCTCCTGATATGAGTCAGGAACTCTGAATTTTTCTTTTAACACAACATACTTTGATTTAGAGAATGATAGCCACTGTCCAATTTCAAAACTAGCTTTGGTTTTTAAGTGAGTCAACTATCATTATACTGAGAAGTAGGGAGACGTGTATGTTTAGGTAGTGAAATTTTACCCTGCAGAGAATATAGGAACCATAAGTCAGATTTCTCTTTGCTTGTTGATTCTTTCTGTTTAGCTATCTTTTCTTTTTAGGCAGCTAGATGTCCAAGATCTCTCAACTTTATGAAGATGGGTATTTTCCTGCAAAGACAAGAACAGTATCCTAGTCAAGCCCTTATGAGGTTTTCTTACCACCTGTACAATTACAACTTCTTTGAATGAGATGTCATTTCTGTTTATCAAGATGTTTCTCTCTTTCAAACTGAATGTTTATTAATTTTGATAGTATACATACCCCTTCTTCTCCTGTGGAAATAAGAGCAAAAGCCCTTTCCCCAAGTAGCCCATCTCCTGGTTTCCATTTTAAGGTCAATATATCTTTGAAATACAACAGCAGATTTTATTCAGGTGTTTTATCTATTATTCAATGTCTTCTTTGCTGTCATAGTTCCTTGCTCACTAGCATTAAGAAAATTCAGTGTTAATAATGTGCTTCCAGCCACACTAAAAAGTAATTTCACAGCCATCTTTTTACAAACAACTTATCAGAATCAAGGGGTCTGGTAAAAGCTAACACCAAAAGCATGGCATTTTGGTGTTATTGCTTTCTGAATAAACTGACTGTTCTTTGCTGTAGATTTTTTGCTATAGCAAATTTCCTTTTCTGTTACATTTTGGGAGTTAAAACCCACAGTTCATAACTATTTCATGAAAACAGTTTCCCACTGCCAGGTCTTTTTCCACTCTCCTAGGTATATTCAGAGATCTGATTTCTGCAGATTATTTTTCTCAAGAGGCAATTTGATCAATATTTGGGTAATAACATCCCATTAAATGGATGATTTAAGATCTCCAAGGACATAGAATTACTGGAGATTCACAGATCTCCAAGGGTTTATATGACTAGGAAGATTTCTAACAGAAAGGACAAGTAAGAATAATGTAGAACTAAGAACAATGTAGAACCAGAGAGAACAAGCAAGAACCAGGATTGAGAGCACAACAAAAATTATGGACAGATTATTCCTGCTGTGAATAGGCATCCTTACCCTCAGATCCTTAAGCTCCATTTGTTATTCATGGCATATGTAATTGAACACTGTAGGGGGTTTTAAAGGATACAACTTTGGTACATTCTATTTCTGGGGGTATTTTTAGTCCCTTTCTGCTTGTTTAACATGTCATTTATACTTTTATTTGTTCTTTCTATTACAGTCTGACCTATAGAATTGTGTGTTATACAAGTAACATGCTTTATATTATAATAAAAACCTACTTCATTTATTAGTGACATATGCTGGACCATAGTCTGTCTTTATTTGTATAGGTATATCCATGATGACCATCAGTTCTAGTAAATGAATGATTACTGAATCAACGTTTTCCAGAATTCAAACCAGTTTCCCACTGAAAAGCTGAGTAGGGTTCAATGGTGTGGTGTACATATTTTAGTTTTCCAAATTCTATAAAGTGTAACACATCCATCTAGCAGATTTTAATGCTTTCAGTACCCTTTGGGATACTTCCTGTAGGTAGTGCTGTTTGGTTATATAAAAACAAGAAGGCCATCTCCTTAGCTTGCTTCTAAATGTTTGCTATTGACATCACAGTTTTTATGTAATTCTGAGGTCTTTAGAACATTTTCAATCAATAATTGGGCAATTTCTTTATTACCTTGTATTAGACGACCAGGCAGACACATATGAGATCAGTTGTGTGTTATTTATATGGGAATAGCCTATTCCTGATTATACCTGGAACCTGAATAAATGAGATCAATTTTGTATCATCAGGTGTAAATACAGTGCTTTCAATCTGCAAAACAATTCTTTCTGCATATTGAAAATCAGTAACCATGTTGAGAGGTTCTTTAAAATCACTTATTACAATGAGAATAGCTTATGACTCTGACTTTTGAGTAGAATTATAAGGGCTTTGTTTCTCTTTTCTTAAATCTTCCAATTTGTCTTCTGCCTTTCCTGATTTATTTGAATCAGTATAGAATGTAGGGCTCCAGTTATTGTTGTGTCACATACAATGTGGTGAAGGATCCAATTAGCTCTCGTTATAAGATCAATTCTATTACTATTGTGATAGTTGTTATTAATATCTCCCAAAAAATTAGCAGAAGCTCTTTGCAGGGTTCATTGCCTTCCCCAAAATTTTTAATTTCCCCTTTAGTAAAAGGTATTATAATTTCTGCTGGGTCGATTACTGCTAATTTAAAAAGTTTGAATTTTCCTTTCATAATCATGTCAGAGACCTTTGCCACATAGGAGTATAATTTTTTTACTCAGTTTATGTGGTTAAACAATCCATTCTAGGATAATATCTTTTCTGTACATTAAAATTCCTATAGAAGAATATTTGGAGGGTAATGTTATCAGAATACAGTTAAGATTTGGATTCACCCTATCCACACATGTCTCCTGTAATTTCTTCTCAAAAAATGCGTTGATTTTAGAAAAGACTGGTTTTGGTAATTACATATTGGCTATGATATGTAATTCATATGATTCCCATATGATAAACATTATGGGTTTACCTGTCCAAATAGATACAGACAATTTTCCAGCATATGTCTCAAAGAAACTGAAACAGTTGTTTGCTTCTCATAATATTGTAGAAGTTAGCTCAATTCCAGAAATAACCAGGTAGCTTAAAGATAAACAATTATGCTTTTATTCATTATAAGGTTAGACTCACACCACAAGAATGAAAAGTTCAAGTCTTGCTATGTCCCACAGGAATCACCCAGAGGGAATGAGCACCTGATTTGTCCCAGTTTTTCTCCTAGGCTCCAAGAAGCTATGCCTTAACTACTTAACTAGGTTCCACTTCTTTTTTTCCCCTGGTTTTATTTTTTTTCAAAGTTTATTAATTTATAAAAGTTTCCATTTCCACCCCTCCTCCCAACACCCTCCCATTCCCCCCACTCCCTCTCCATCCTTAAGAGCAGTCAGGGTTTCCTTCCCTGTGGTAAGTTCAAGTTCCTCCCCCGTCCCTCCAGGTCCAGGAAGGTGAGTATCCAAACAGACTGGATCCCAAAAATCCAGTATATGCAGAGGAAACAAGTCCCAGTGTCATTGTCAATGGCTTTTCAGAAAGACTCCGGGCCAGCCACAGTCAGAGAATCCGGCCACATTCAGAGAATCTGGTTGGATCATGTGCTTGTTAAGTTCCAGTCCAACTGGCCTTGGTGAACTCTCATTAGATCAGTCCCCTTGTATCAGTGGGTGATCGCATCCCTCGCGGTCCTGATTTCCTTTTTCATGTTCTTCCTCCTTCTGCTCCTCATTTGGACCTTGGGGGGCTCAATCCGGTGCTCCAATGTGGGTCTCCGTCTGTTTCGCCATCCATCGTCGGATGAAGGTTTCCTCTGGTCTTGCCTTCTTTGCTCACGTTCTCTTTCCTTCTGCTTCGTCATGATCAACATCCTTAGCGATCAGGGAAATGCAAATCAAAACAACTATGAGATACCATTTTACACCAGTCAGATTAGCTAAAGTCAAAAACACCAATGATAGCCTATGCTGGAGAGGATGTGGAGAGAGGGGAACTCTCATCCATTGTTGGTGGGAATGCAAACTTGTGCAGCCACTATGGAAATCAGTGTGGCGGTTTCTCAGGAAACTGGGAGTCAACCTCCCTCAAGACCCAGCAATTCCACTCTTGGGAATATACCCAAGAGATGCCCTAACATATTAGAAAAGCATTTGTTCAACTATGTTCATAGCAGCACTATTTGTAATAGCCAGAACCTGGAAACAACCTAGGTGCCCCTCAATAGAAGAGAATGGTTAAAGAAGGTGTGGAACATATACACAATAGAGTTTTACTCAGCGGTAAGAAACAATGACATCTTGAATTTTGCATGCAAATGGATGGAAATAGAAAACGCTTTTCTGAGTGAGGTAACCCAGACCCAAAAAGAGGAATATGGTAAGTATTCACTCATAAGTGGATTCTAGCCATAATTAAAGGTCTTTGAGCCTATTATTCGTGATCCTAGAGAAGCTAAATAAGAAGGTGAACCTGAAGAAAATCATGTAGTTATCCTCCTGGAGATTGGAAATAGACAAGATTGTCAGAACCTTCATCTGGAGATGGATGGAGATAGAGACAGAGACCCACATTGGAACACTGGACTTAACTCCCTAGGTTCCACTTCTTAAAGATGATTGTTTAACAACGCTTCTGCCATCACCTCCCCCTTTTGTCTAAACAAGATTGATCCAAACTCAATACAACTATATATAATAGGAACAGATACCAAGTATAAAATTACAAAGTACATAAGCAACATTAAGCAAGGAAAACATGACAAATATTTTAATAAACATTCTATTTCAAGGAGTCTAAATTTTGCATCAGAAATAAGCTTGGCTAAATCATGAGGAAGGTAACTATGACTGTCTAATTTTCAACCCCATTGAAGGCTTGAGAAGGGAAATAATGTTACTTGAGCAGGCAAGAAGTGCAATCAAGCAGCTTCCAAAGCAAGCAATATAAGACAGAGACAACTGGCTACCTGAGCAATCACCCAAAGTCTCATTTGCAAGGTTGAAGCAACCAACTTTGACTAACGCCTTACTTTGCTGACAGACCATTTTCAGAGGTAGGAAATTATTTTTCTAAGACAGTCTTTTCCTGTCTTGGCAAGATTTGACAGTCTTTTTACTTGTGTCCTGCTTATCCATTCCAGATACCATGTACTTTGTCAGTGTTTGAGGTATGGACAGTTGCTTCCGCAAAGTAAAGTTTTGCTAAATGGAGTGTCTTTGGAGCTCAACATTCTCTCGGGAATAGATGGTGCTGTCAGAACAATCATGTCTCATGCCAACACAACCCTAAGTTATTTAAATACCGTGTTCTAAAGATCCTTGAAGTGGTTGAAGATTACCTATCTAGACAGAATACAATCTCTACGTATCTAAAGAACCTAACTGATCTGACTGTATGTACAACAAACATGAGCAGCTATTGATCTATAATAATTAATACCTGTATAATTTAAAGACTAAAACTTCATGTCAGAATACTAAATAACCTGTAAAGAAATGTGCAACAAATGAGGACAATTACCCCAAAATGTAAACAATCTATAAGTATCTTGATCAGAGGTAACAGTAATATATAATGTAGTATGAAAATATATCCTAAAAGTTGTATCAATATACAAAATGTCACAAGCAGAAAAAAGAAGATACATATATGCATTTTGACAGAATAACTTTGCATAGGTGTACAAATAATGTAAATGAAAATAACAAATATAATTAGAACTTATATAAATATACAAAAACTATACCAATGTAAATTAGCCAAGAATAATAGTTAACAAATATTCACTCTGTTACCCACTATTCCTATCCCCACTTTTTTTAAGGACAAATATACTTTTCCCCCAACTCTCTATCTAATATAAGCAATAATAAGCAACCCCTAAACAGTGTTCCTATAGACTAACTTTTTTGGGAGGGGGTGTCATCCTCTAAAATTGCTTTTTTCTGATTGTTAAGTTTCAAGATTACTGTCTAGCATAGTTGCAAATGATTTTTGAGCTGTCCATAAGGTTTTTCTATTTGGAGTTCTTCTTTGGAGTTCTGGCCAGAATGTCATGAGCAGGCACACCATGTCATTAGCTGGTACCTTGTAGTGAGAGGGGCCAGCTTGTTGGGGTTTCTGTCCCACCTGGTACCCCACAGCCGGCATATCCCAAAGAAAATCACACACAGGACTCCATAAGGTTATAAACTGATCGGCCCATTAGGTCAGGCTTCTTATTAGTCCTTGTAACTTATATTAACCCATTATCATTATCTATGTTAGCCACAGGGCTCAGTACCTTTCTCAGCGTGGCAGCTCACATGTTGCCTCTTTGGTGGTCTGGGAAGGAATGGCAGAGAACACTTCCTCATCCCTAGCCTTCTCCTATTCTCATTGCCCCATCTCTATTTCCTGTCTGTTTGATTCACCTATACTTCCTACCTGGCCAATCAGCATTTTATTAAAATACATGATTGACAGAATACAGACAATTCTCCCACACCAGTACCCCAAAACTAGTCTTATAATAGTGTTATCAGTATCACGATGTCATCTCAATCAGGTGGAATTTCTGCTGTGGGGTCCCATCTTCTTCCTGGAAACTTCAAAGATTACTGCAGGAAAAGGACCTGTTGGAAAGTTTATTGTTCATTATGGAAAGCTTATACATTATTCATAGAGACCTACATTCAATAAAGAATACGATATAGACAAAAGAGACATGGAGAAAAGAAAATTTTTTCTACTTTTTCTTCTGTCCCATACCACAGGGTTACCAATATGAGACAGAAACTCTGAATGTTCCTTTTAACAGCATGCTTGGATTTAGAGAACTACAAAGCCATTGTCCAACTCCAAAGTCAGCTCTACATATTTATAAATATATATATATATTTAAATGTGTATGTATTAATCATCTGACCTCATAAATCATATTTCTTTTTCTCGATGATCCTTATTGGATAGTTATTTTTTCTGTTGTCATCATCTAAACATCTAGGGTCTCTTGAACAATTTTTTTAAAGATGTGCATTTTCCTGTAAAGACAAGAGCAGATCTCTGCCCCAACCTATATTTTTTTCTTACCACCTCTATTGTTGTTACCTTTGTGGATGAGCTGTCATTTCTCATTTCATAGTGAATCTTTATTAATTTTGATGGTATTCATAGTTTTTCTTCTCCTGTGTAAACAAGAACAAAAATCCTTCCCTAGTGTAACACTTCTCCTGGTTTCCATTGTGAGGTCAACATATTCTCAAAATATACTGGTTGATTTAATTCAGTAGTTTTTCCATTTTCCAATGTCTTTCTGCTGCTGGTGTTCCTTTCTCATTAGTGTAAAGAAAAGTCAAGATTAATAAAGCATTATGCAATCTATTTTCGGGGTATTTTCCAACCCTTTCTGTTTGTTCAGCGTATCCTTTATAGTACGATTTGAATTTTCTATAACTTCCTGATCTGTAGGATTGTTTGGTAGACCTGTAATGTACTTTATAGTATAATAAGCAAAAAACCACTTCATTTTCATAGATATGTATGCTAGACCATTGTCTGTCTCTTTTGTGAAGGTATACCCATGATGGCCATAACTTCTAATAAATGTGTGATTAACGAATCAGCCTCTTCTGAGCTGAAGGCAGTTGCCCATTGAAAACCAAAATATGTGCCTTTTATAATTAATTCAAAGACTTTTTCCACATAAGTTTTTAATATCATACTTGGTTTATGTGACAAAAAATTCCATTCTAAGATAATATCTTTCTCTGCATTAATATTCCTGTTGGAGAAATTCTGGAAGGCAATATGACTAGAATACAATTAATATTTGGATTCACCCTATCTACATGTGCCTCCTGCAATTTTTCCTCAACAGTCATCAATTCCTTATCCACTTCAGCAGTTAATTCTCTGGGACTATTCAAATCTTTATCACTATCTAAGGTTTTGCTTAAATGAATTTTTAGATCAGGTGTTATCCCAACAGCTGTGCATAGACTGAAAATGTCTCCTAATAATCATTGAAAGTCATTAATAGTCCACAACTGGTATCTCCTACTTTGTGCCTTTTGTGTTCTAATTTTCTGTAAACCTATTCTGTAACCCAGGTAGTTAACAGAATCACCTCTTTGAATCTTTTCAGGAGAAATTTGTAATACCCATTTAGGCAAGACTTTCTTTACTTTTTCAAGCATCCTTTCTAAAGTATCTGTTTTTGAATCAGATAACAAAATGTCATTCATACGATGGTAAATGATAGATGTAGGTAATTGCTTAGGAATTATTTCCAATGGCTGGTTGACAAAGTATTGACACAGGATGGGGCTACTGAACATTGCCTGTGTGAGGACAGTCCATTGATATCTTCTAGTAGGCTGATAATTAATATAAGTAGGCACTGTGAAGGCAAACTTTTCTCTATCTTTTTCTTGTAAAGGTATAGTGAAGAAACAAGTCTTTAAATCAATAACTATGAGAGGCCATCCCTTTGGTAACAGAGAGGGCAGAGGACTTCCAGATTGCAGAGGGCCCATAGATTGAATAACTTTGTTGACAGCTGGTGCAGGAGAATTGTCTGTATTTTGTCAATCATATTTTAAATAAAACGCTGATTGGCCAGGCAGGAAGTGTTGGCAAGTCAACCAGACAGGAAGTAGAGGCAGGGCAATGAGAACAGGAATATTCTGGGAAGCAGAAAGCTCCCTCCACCATTCCTGCCCAGACCACCGACAAAGCAATATGTGAGCTGACAGCTGGAAAAGGTACTGGGCCATATGGCTAACATAGATCATAATAATGAGTTAATATAAGCTATAAGAGTTAACAAGAAGCCTGAGCTAATGGGCCAATCAGTTTAAATATAATGTAGACCTCTGTGTGATTTTCTTTGGGGCTTGCCAGCTCTGGGGTACTAGGTGAGACAGAAACCCCAACAAGCAGACCCCCTTTTGTTATAGATAGCCCTAAGATCTGTCACCATTCTCTATTTTCCAGGTTTCTTCTTAACAACAAATACAGGAGAATTCCAAGGGCTGTTAGATTCTTCTATATGTCAAGAATCTAGTTGCTCTTGTATTAGCTGTTCTAAAGCCTGCAACTTTTCCTCAGCTAGGGGCCACTGTTTAACCCATATTGGTTTCTCAGTCAACCATTTTAAAGGCAGAACTGTTGGAACATCTGAAGGTTTATCAATTGTTTTGTGTTCTTATACAGCCCAAATGGCTGATGTCCACTTTCTATAATATCTTCTAATATTTTCCTCAGAAACATAAATTTCTAGGGCTACACGAATGTTTATCTGGGTGTTCCATTGCTTCAGTAGTTCACAACACCAAAAATTCACTGCAATATTGGCTATATATGGCCTTAGTTTTCCTATTTGCTTTTCTGGCGCTATGCATTCAACCCACCTTATGATTTGCCTTACCCAAGATAGCATTCCAATTACCAGGAACGGAACATCTACCTCATGAAGAGGCCAAATCAGATGCCAAGATTCTGGAGTAGTAATATTTACATTCACACCCATCTCTAACAAGCCTTCAATAAAAATGACATTTATAGACACTCTTAGCTTTGGTCTTTGTTCATTTATAGAAGTCTGCCAAATCGTACGCTTCCTCTGTCCTACCAGAGTTCTTAACTCATCCTCCATATTTATCCCATCATTTAGACCAGTATTGTATTTTACAGCAGGCATTGGGTTGTTCAATTTGCCTGGTGAGGCATGTTCTCCACAGTAAATGAGAAAAACTGGACCACATTAGTCATGGGGGCCTGTAAGAGGCCCTCCCATGGTGTTTCCCCATGGGACTGGGTTGCCTTGTCTATCTTTTGTTGACCTACATTCATTGGTACAATGTTAGCATTTGCCACATCTACTACATATACCAGATGCCTGGGTCCTCCTATTTCTGTCATTCCCAGAGTAGGCATTATTCCTAGAAATCTATTGTCTACAATCTCTTCTCAGATGTCCCATTCTGCCACAATTAAAACATTTGGTATTTTGATGTATTCTGTTACCATTGGAAATTGCTTATCCTACCCAAGTTTCAGTATCAGTCAAGTGTCTCGACATTCATTGTGTGCAAGACTCATTCATCTATGGGTGCTGATCTGATCTTTAAAGACCTAAGGATCCTTTTACACTCTATGTTGACATTCTCATAAGCCATATATTCAGTTATTATATGTCTAGCTTCTGGGTCAGTTACCTCTATTTGTACAGCCTTGTTGGGACCATTTGGAGTCTTAGCCTCCAGTTGCTCTTCCCCACTAGTGTCAAAATTGTTTACCAGCCCTGCTTCCTGAGTGTGCATTGCCCTTGCCTTGACCAAAGATCAGTCAATAAGGTCTTTACCTCTTGGCCCACCTGACTATGTTTGGTATAAAAACCTACATGGTGCTGTTCAATGAAGGGCTTCTTTTACCAGCAACTAGAGAATTGTATATGTATTTACTCCTGACGTCCTTTGCTCAGTTTCATTTCTAGGCCATCAAGATCCGAGAAAGAGGGGTAAGTGCACAGGGTCATCCCGGCCGGTAGGGCATATTGGGGAATCAGGATGGGAATTGTTAACAGTAAATGGGAACTGTATTTTTAAGTAAAAGAATATCCCCCATGGCCCCATCTGTCTGTCTGTGTGTGTTTCAATCTTCAGCCCCTTACCTGCATAGAGTGCAGATGAGCATGGTGTGCTACAAGTGGCAGTCCCACCAAGATCAGGAACTAGGGAATGCTGAGAGATCACCATCGGGAAAGGTGAAGGTGGATTGGGGAGTGGTATGTGGTTTTTCATCTCCAGAAATGCTCCTTTGGACACCCTCTGAAACAGGAGGTGGGAGGGTGAATTGAAGACCTCCAAAAGATAGAATGTATACAGCTCAAAAAGATAAAATGTGCATGTTGATTGTGTTGTCTTTTGTGTTCTGGACTGAAAAAGACATTTGACTCTGAGAATTGCTAAAAAAAAAGGGGGGAGTATTGCAAAAGATCTGATGTGAAATGTTGATGTAATATAAGGCTTTCATGCCCCCTGAAATGTTGAAGTAGAACATATGAATATAAGGATATAAAATATTCCCCATAATGTAGTACCCCCGTTCAGTATGAAGAAGCAGACAGGTTAGCAATACACAAATACCCTAATAGTGGGGCCCCTTAAGTGGTTCTGGAGCAGCAAGCAAATACCAAGGCAGTACCAAGAGTATCAGCAAATGTGGCAACAAATGCTGGAGCCAAGACAAGCTGGAGCCACACAGACTCAGGTGGGCAGCCCATCTGCATCCAGCATATGGAGAAGTCAGCAGCAGGGCAAGGAGAAAGTCTGCAGTGTGAGTGGTAGGCTTTTCCACAGCACCTGAGAAACCCTCCTAGTAGCTGTGGAAGGTCTCCGAGCCAGTCTGCTACCCGAGTTGATTGTAGTGGCACATGCTGGTAGAATTTGCTGAAGGACGCAGAGGCAGGAGGAACTGCTAAGCCATCTTAGAAACTTTGGGATCGCCACATGTGGCCACTATTGTCACTGCTGCAGCCTCCTTCATGACTGCAGGAATTGTTATCAGTCAGATGGCTGCTGTTACTATCTTGTAGGTGGCACCAGCATTTAATATCATTCAAGTTGACCATAGAATCAACATGTTCGCTAGGGCATTTTCCAGCTTATAAGAGCAGTTATATTTCTTGTGGGATTTGCATGTGGTTCGTTCTTCTTCTTTTTTCTAATTAAAAAAAAAGGGTGAGATGTTTGGAGTTGTGAACTCCCAGATCCTGAATTTCATGTAAACAACTTGCTTTCCCCTGATCTATTTGCCTACAGCTGCTCTGAGCATGAGACCCTCAGGAGTTCCTGATGGCAGGGGAATGGTTTCTGATGCATCTGACTGGGGTGTGGCTATCCATATATAAGCTGCCCCTGGACACAATAAAAGAGGCATTCTTTGGGGCATTCCTGTTTCAAGGATGGCCTGTATTTCTCTCTGTCACTATGTCTTTGTGTGTTTAAATATCCAGCAACTTGCCTGGTTCATGAACTGTATGGTGGCACATAAAGCAAAGATGGGCATGGTGCGCCACAGAGCCCTAGTGAGTTTTTTTAAAAAGTCACTAAAAGGTTCTCTCTGACCCAGTTTAACCCTAAGATATGATTCAACTCTCTTTCCTAGTCCCCAAATCCTGCCCCATGCCTTTACGGCTGCTGTGCTACATAGGGACGAGTTGCAGTCATCATAAAGAGCTTGATCCTGAGGATCAGAGTAAAGTCCTTCACCTAGAATTTGGTGTAGGGAAATCTCAAGTCCTTTTGCTTTTTCTTGTTGCTCTAAAATTCTCGCTTCCCCTTAAGGAAGCATCTAGAAAGCAATTTGGGTTCACTTTCTAGAACTGCTGAGCTTAACTGAGTCCATTCTTGAGGCATGGCTTTGCTACATTTTGACCATTTCTCTATAAAAGGATGACTGTAGTCTGTAAGACACATTGCTTGCTTAATTTCTTTTAGATCAGTCATATGTATGGACTCCCATGTATATTACTTGACAACCTTAGGATACTTGGATCCAGATACTTTTTCTGATGTTATTACTGGAAAGGCAGGTAGAACTCTGGTGGAGCTATCCCAAAGATTTTTATGTACCCACGAGGTTAAATTTTGCCTTTTTATCTCATATTTCTGGTCATCAAATTTAATAATTTCCTCAATATTTTCAAATCTGTTTACCACTTTTATTTGTAGGGGATTCCAAGGTATGAAGTCTATACAGTAGAGATAATGTCTCATCCTTGAACAAAATCTTCATAGCATGCATATTACCTTCTTGGAGAGACATTCTATCAGTCAATCTGTCATACCCCTTTGACAGGGTCCAATTAATACATTAAACAGTGTGAATTCTCTCAAATGTTTCAGTACCCACTGTCATTGATTGGATTTTATGTGCCAAAACAGATGTTTCCTTCTCCAGAGTGCTGAATCTTCCTTTAAATAAATTACTTTCAGTCTGTGCCATTTCCAAAAGTATCACAGTTGACTGAGTCTTATTAGCCAGTCTTAGTATCCTCCTTCAGTTGTACAATCACTTTTTTGAAAAGTTCGTTTCCAGTCTGTACCACTTCTAAAAGTACCTCATTTGACTTAGTTTCATTAGTCAAAGTGTTTGTGGTCTCCTTCAGATGTACAACCTCATTTACAAGAAGTTTAATACTAGTCTGTATAATGTCTAAAAGTACCTCAGTTGACTGAGAACTGTTAGTTTAGGTGGTTGTGTCCTTCTTCAGATTCCCAACTTTTTCCCTAAGAAGCCTGGATTGAGTCTGTAAAGACTATACCATTTCTAAAAATCCCTCATTCTTAGCCCTATTGTCAAACCATATTTTTAAGAAAAAAATATTGAGGACAAGACTAACTCCTAGAAATAAAAATAGTGATGTAGAAGATATATCTTATAAAACCTCACACATGGTGTAAGAGAAGAGGCTATTGAAACCTTGAACAGTTAGGTTGACTGATATATTGCCCTTTAAAATCAGCAACTTATGAATTATACCTCTCACCTGTGGTTTCATTAGCTGGAGTAGGTGCAATAACTGCTACCTGCCAGTAGGTGTTGTGGTCCACTTACAAATTAACCCTATGGGTGAAGCAGTGTTCATGTGGCCGGTATGAAATCTGACTTTAGAACAAAATGCTGAAAGATAAATTAAGACTGTGTGCTCTGGGAGTGTCCCTAGCTGTTCAACAGCCTCACAAGACAGATGGCAGAGGGAGGCGGACACCTCCTGCTCAAGACAGAGCGCGCATTGCCCATGGCAGTGGTGATGGAGCTGGGCTGGTTGCAAGCTCCTCAGCTGTTGCCAGCAGCGGCAGTGACAGTGCTGGGCATGAGCTTCTCAGCCTTTTATGCCTTGCCCCCCTCCCCCATCTCTCTACCCACACTGCTTGAGCTTTTGTGAGCGCAGAAAAAACTGGACCCAGAAGTCAGCCAGTAGTGGCTAATCAGGGACGCTGTGGGGGGAATTCTATGCCCAAATGATCATTGCTAGCCAGAGCCACCAGAGACCCTAGTGGCCCCACAAACCGGGTGACAACTGTAGAAGTTAGCTTGATTCAAGAAATAACCACGCTAGCTTAAAGATAAGCACTTTTATGTTTATTTATTATAAGGGGAAATTCACACCACAAGAATGAAAAATCCAAGTTTTTCATTGTGTCCTGTGTCCCACAGGAATCACCAGAGTGAGCAAGCACCTGGTCTGTCCTAGTTTTTCTCCTGGGATCCAGGAAGCCACGCCTTAACTAGGTTCCACTTTTTTTTTCCTTCGAAGTTTATTAAATTATAAAAGTTTCCATTTCTGCTATCACCTGATTTCTAACAAGGTAGTGTGGCTACTGGGATTAAAGGCATGTGTCATTACTGCCAATTTTCTATGGCTGGAGAACTTCTCTGTTTTACTTTTCTTATCCTCAGGCAAGTTTTATTTATTAAAATACAAATTAAATTCCAATACAATATCTTCTAAATTTTTGTGATAATATTAATGCTCATACAAAGTATTAATTTGATGAAGAGGCTTTGTATTCATTCCTGTATATGATTTCTTATTTGAGTATCTATTAGCTTTCATTTTCCTTTTTTGGTTTGTTATCAAAAGCTTATTTATTCCTGTATTCCTGACATTACTATAATGTTGATATTGGTATTCTTCTTGTTTTTATTGAGTTCTATATTTTTCTCTGCTACCATCCCTTATGGTGCCTCCCCCTCTATCATCTCTCATGATCCCCACACTCCTAGTTTACTCAGGAGGTCCTGTCTTTTTTTTTTTTTTACTTCCCACGTAGATTAGATTTATATATGTCTCTCTTAAAGATCGTTTTTTTTTGTTGTTGTTGAGATTCTCTGGGGTTGTGAATTGTTGGCTTGTTTTCTATATGTTTTCAGTAGTGAATCATGAACTTGCCTAACAATGTCATTTGAAGTCTCCAAAATGAAGATGGGTCCCCACAATGATAATTCCTCCAAGACTATTGTAAGACTTTAAGACAATTCTGAAGCCATTTCTGACAATTCCAAACCCTCTCAGCCTCCATGCCTTAATGCTTCCCCTCCTCCCCTGGGAACCAAGGACCTAACAGCTACACATGCACGTACTCAGTTCCTGAACAATTACCCATACACGTATGTTTTGACTCAGTTCCCTGGGAAACGGGATCAAAATGACCTCTTCCCTCATCTGATCTGACAATAGCTCTCCAGCCAATTATTGGTATTAGTCCTTTTCGAATAAGCCAATCATAACGGTCAAAAACAATCCCCCTTCTCCTTTAAAAGTAGACTGTACCAGCTATTCGAGGTCTCACGGCTTCCCGAATGCTGAGGGAACCTGTTATGACAGAATTAATAAAATCCTTATGCTTTTGCATCGGCTGTGGTATATGAAATGGTCTCTGGGGGCAACTCCTTCTCAGTTTGGACACTAGAGTCCAACACTATGATAATACCACTAAACTGAAAAACACCACCTAAAGATTGGCTTTGGATTACAAACAGCTCAGAACAATTTCAACGTGTCTAGCTAAAATGATCCAGCCTCACAGACTACTCTAGCCAGGAATTGAGACACACACTGTACATTTTCATTATGTAGAGACTAGACAGCAAATGATACAGATACCTTTCCAAGGACTTGACAATTAATCCAAATTTTTCTTTTCAAGATCCCCAAAAGATGTCATCAACCAAGACAGCAGGAAATATATTTAAGAATACAATGCCCACATTCCCAAAAAGTGGGTTGGGTGTATTTTGATCATTTAATGGTTTTTAAATATTTGTCACTGTTTAGAAGGATTAATTATGAGCTGTTATTGGTTATAGTCAGGAGGAATATTGAATAAAGGAGATAAGATTCAGAGTTCTTCTTTTGAAAAGGAAAATAAAGATATGCTAGAATAAAAGAAAATGTTCTTGCCTCAACTGCTGACAACATGCTGTCCTAATTAGACAAATGGGACACAAAAGAGAGTAACTGCCAAATCTTGTCACTCATGCCACTCCTTCAAAATAATTACTTCATAGAAAGACCTGTCTATGTCTTTTGGCTGAAGATGGATGTTGAACATTGCAGAGGATCTTCGGATGACTGTCCAGACAGCCAGCTGTTTCATTTCTCACATTTTTGGAAGTTGTTCGCTTGTACTTTCTGCTTACTCAGTTAATATTATTTCTTTCTGGGCTGGGAAGATGGCTCAGTGGTTAAGAGCATTGTCTGCTCTTCCAAAGATCCTGAGTTCAATTCCTGGCAACCACAGGGTGGCTTGCAACCATCTGTAATGAGGTGCCCTCTTCTGGCCTGCAGACACAGACAGAATATTGTATACATAATAAATAAATATTTAAAAATATTAAAAAAATAAAATAAATATTATTCCTTTCTTAGGTCTCTGAGATAGTTAAAGAGTAGCTAGTTATAGTTTTCCTTGTTTATGAGATTCAGATAAGAAATTCACTAAGGAAGTGTAAAGTGTAAAGAGAGATATTTAAATATAGTTTTGGATGGTAAGGCACATTATGACAGAAAGTACGTTAGTGAAAAATTTTGGACTCACCAATATAGAATAGATAAGGAATATTTTCTCTGAATTTGTCAAATGCAAATGGACTATATGTATTGTTTGTATATATTGTTATTATACCTACTGTATATATTTTTTCTTATTCTAATAAAAGCCTTTTTTATTTTATGCAAAATGTAGAACTACATTGTTATATATTTGTGTTTTAGTAAATAAAGCTTGCCTACAGATCAGAGTGCAAAGTTTTCCACTCTAGTCAGACATACAAGAGAGGCAGTGGTGGCACACACCTTTAATCCCAGCAGTCACACTAGTTAGCCATTGAGGCCAGGCAGTGTTGTTCTACTTCTCTAATCCCAGCACTAGAGAGGAATAGAAGATAGAAGGTGAGAGAAACTCAAGGCCTCAATCTAGAGTCTGCAGTAATGCTGTGGACAGGATCACCCAGTCTTAGTAGAGGTTTGAACTCTCTATTGTTTGTTTTTTTAATCTTCATATTGAACCCTAATATCTGTTCCTGGATTCTCATCATTACCGTTATACCCCTTGCTCCTCTATTTTCAGAACAGATGGACAACCTTTTCTTCCTCACAAAATTCTACCATTTAGTTGTACTTTTAGTGATATCCCCCTTGTTCAATTCTTCCTAGTAGTAACAACCTGTGCTGTGCTTTGCAGGGTACCGATCTAATAGCCAGAGTGGGAGCATCTATTTCTTTTGATCCCCCATATGCTTGATGCCAGGATCCCTGACATTCCCTTCTCCTCCAAACCACACAATCTGACATACCTTTCCCTTACTGACCTCCTAGGTGTATCCTCAAATATGGGGCATCCAAAAACCCTTCTTGACCCAATTATCATTCCCCTCATATCATCCAATTGCAAAATACTACCAATTACATCATCTATGCTCAATATCCACTCTCTATTAGAAATTTTACAGGACTTTTATCTTAGCCCACTTAAGAAAGAATCTTCTGTCCCCCCACATCTTTCCCCATAGTTATTGTTAAAAACCCCAACTGAAACATCTACTTGTCTCAGGGTCCCCAACTTAATCAACTTGGAAGTAGTTTCCCTTCAATTTATAGTAGTCCACCTATATAAGCCCTCCAAGCATGAAACTAACCAAAAGGATAAACTTTTCTTACTCATGTCTTTCAAATATTATGAAGATATGGTAGCTCAGAACCAAGATTAAGTCTTGTTGAATAAAATCAAGATTTGACTCAAGTTGCTGGTTTGACTATCTTCAGGAGCATAGAGACCATTTGTTTCTGATGGTTTATTCTGCCCCTTATCTTTGGTTCCAAATTCTAGTGTCTGTCTCTTCAACTGTTTCTTCCCTCTATATGTGTTAACCATCCATCTCTTTTTGCTTCTCTCTGTTATTTTGAGCCTGCTATGCCCTCCAGTGCCTGACCACATGGGCAACTCTCTCATTATTAAGACACTTGCTTTTCACCCTCTTTAGAACCCTCCCTGTTTCCTTGTCTCCTCATCTTAGCGATTGCCTGCTAAATTTGTAGCATCCTTAAGCACTTCTGGGTCTCTGTGATCTTGTTCTCCTGTCTGTCAGCTCTGTCCTAGAAGTCTCACAGTTTTTCTGTCTCATCATGGCTTTCTTTCTTTTCTCTCAGGTACCACTTGGAGCTTACAGAAACTCCCTCTGCTGGAGTTAATTTTATAATCTTTCTTCTCTTCCTACATGAACTTGAATTTATTAAAACCCCAAACTATAAATACAAACAACTTGGCCAAAGTACAGCTCAATGGTCAAAACTGGCATGCTCAATTTTGAATGGTGGTGGCGACTTCTGTCACTGCATAAAACCTGATTTGAGAATCTCTTAAATCTAAATTACCTCCATCTTCCTCTATTTCTTCCTATCTATACCTGTTTGCACTATATCTTATATATGGATGTTTATTGTCCAAAGGACGCTCCCCTCTAAACAACAGCCTATTCTAGTAAGTAAAAAGTTTTGTGGCCCAATAAGCTTCTCTGCTGATGCAATAATCTAAATCAGAACAAACCAAACCAAATTAGAAACAGCCACGATTTAATGGATGCTAATGCTTCCTGGTGGTCCGTGAGGAAGAACAGAAATCTAGGATATGGGGAAAGAAGACTAGGAAATCCATGTGTTCATTCCCAGTTTAAATAACCACAGTTTAAATAACCTGTGGGAGTGGACTTGAGCATCTCTGAGGTAGGGTCACCATTTGGTGGGCTTTCTGTAAGATGGAATCTGGACTGAGGCAGTTCCTAGGGGAGGGGGCATAGAATGGATGTTTTTTACGTGGACATTCCAGAACCCTTAGATGTATGGATGCCAGTTTCTGGAGTGAAGCCTGTACCCAAATATTCCAGACTATTTGGGTATAGGAGCACTAACTCAAGTTTGGTTACTTTCTGTGGGCATGGGGCAACATGGGAGAGGGGAGAGTTAGGAGATGGTAGGCTCATACAGGAGGTGTGGTTGTAGAAGCATCCAGTTTCTTGTAATCTTGGGGTCCTTGGGCATATTTTCCTTGGGTGATATGAGAAGACACATTGTTAGGAGAAAAAATAGATTGCTGTCACTGACACTATGAAAGGGGCTAGTCATGGAAAAGGTCAATCACTGCCGGAAAGAATGGAGCAGAGAAATTCCCTGGATATACAAGAGAGGTATGGATTAATAAGTGAGACAAAAGAACAGATATGACCAGATTATAGGTAGTAGGTGTCCATTTGAGCCAGGAGAGGTGGTACCAATGTTGAATGAAGTTCCGGAAGCTAGTGCAGGTGTTGGCATTGTCTAGAAGGCCCTCTGTTAGTTGGTCTTGGCCGAGACAACAGAAGTGAACTGTAAAATATTCCTGAAAATGGGTGGTGTTATAAAAGGCTCTAGAGACTTAATTTTTACCAGATCTGATTTTTTATTGACATTTATTTAGCTCTATGTTTTTCTCTTTCCCCTTCCTACCTTTTTCCTCCCCCGTTAATACTCTCCCAATGTTCTCATGCTTCCAATTTACTCAGGAGATCTTGTCTTTTTCTACTTTCCATGTAGATTAAATGTATATAAGTCTCTCTTAGTGTACTCATTGTTGTACAAATTCTCTGGGATTTTGATTATTAGGCTGGTTTTCTTTGTTTTATGTTTAAAAACTACCTATGAGTGAGTATATGTGATAATTGTCTTTCTGTGTCTGGGTTACCTCACTCAAAATAATGTTCCCTAGCTCCATCCATTTTCCTGCAAAATTCAAGATGTCATTATTTTTTTTTTCCGATATGTAGTTCTCCTTTGTGTAAATATACCACATTTTCCTTATCCATTCTTTGGTCGAGGGGCATTTAGGTTGTTTCCAGGTTCTGGCTATGGCTAACAACGCTGCTATGAACACAGACCTAATTTTTTGATTTAGTAGCAGGATTTTTTTTTTCCAGAAACTTACTGGTATCTGTAAGACAAATGGTATCTGTAAGACAAAATGTAAGACTACTGGTATCTGTATGACAAAACGTCTGTAAGACACAATATTTACTTCTTGGTGTCATAGTAAAAATAAGGTCAGGAAATTGTTCTATAGCAGGCTGTCAATGACTGATTCAGTTTGCTACAACTCCTTTATTCACTTCTTCTTCAACTGAGCTTATCCCCATGGCCATTTTCTCTATTTTTGTATGATAAAGTCTTTCCAAAAACCACAAATAAGAAAAACATGGTTTTTAAAAGATAGGTTTTTAAAAAATGTTCCTTATTTAAAAGGTACTAAAACTTCACCTCCATGTACATACTCATATACAAGAATGTAAATCATGCTGGTACCTGAACTTTGCAATGTTACTGTCTCTTACTTCATATTACGTTTAAAAAGACAAAGAGTTCATGGAGAGCAACTGAGACTTGTCACTGTGATGCAGAACTGAATTTCTTAAAGAGAGCACAGGAGAGGCTATTGTCAAAAATGTAGCCCAGTTGCAATGAAAGTGTAGTAATGTCTGAGGATGAGAAGGCACAAGAAAGTTTTGAAGATATAAGAAAGTTGTTAAGGTATGTAATTAAAAGTTCTGACAAAATACATAAGAGATTTAAGATAGTGAAAGATGTTTCAGAATTCTTTCCCTATCTATGCTATTGTTAAATAAATATTTCAACAGCTCAGGAAACCTGTACCAAAAGATTTAACCAGAACACCCATGTGGTAGAGTCTAGAGACTGTTCACCAGCAGATTGCTAAATGGAGATAATTTTTCCTATATAACCTAAATATATTTCAAAACAAACTCTACTTGCTTTCTCTATGATCAACTAGATCTTACAGTTTACATTGACCAGAGAATTATGAAGGTTGCCATTATTGGTATTGAAGAAACATGATCCATATTTAAGAGCATTTAACCTTTCTGCAATGTGGGGATTTTTTTTTGTATCATAGTTAAGGACCCATGGCACTCCAGATGAAAAACAGTCATTGGTAATCTTTACTATAGCATCTAACATAACCATCCACTGATTATAGCAAATTTTACAAGAAGATGTGGTAGCACTTAGGAAAGTTAGATTCTCGGGTTTGGGCTGTAAAAAGGTTTTAATTAAATGAGAAAAGGCATGGCTATTGGGTGAAAGAACTCTTGCAGACAAGATAGAATCTATGGAGCATCTGAGAATGATAGTATAAATGTGGGATGTAAAGTAAATATGTGTTGTGGGGTATGAGAGGGATGCAGGCCTGTGAGAGACATGGCTCTAGTTACCTCACAGGCTGGGTTATTTCTGTTAGAGGCAATGGAATTGTCTACTTGGTACTTTTGGCAGTGGACATTTTCTATGACTGTAGAAAGAGGATAGATCTTTAGCAGGTCCATAATTTGATCCAAGTTATTGACCTTCTGTTTGTTGTTAGTTCATGTTTATTCCATATAACTGTATGTGATATGAGAATATGGAAGGTACTTTTGGAATCTTTATTAAGGTTTAGGGACTGTCTCTTTACTAATTGAGAAGTCTACATGTAATAAGTTTCTATCAAATGCTTTGACACTTTCCCCACCTTAGATTATAGAGTAATGGACATTGAATACTGCAAAGTACGGCTGTTGAACTTGTTACAAATCCAATATTTTCTTGAGTAGTTGAAATGATTGGCGAGTATATAGTCATACACTGTACCCAAAAGGCCACCTCCAAAAACAGGTTCCCTAAAAGAACAACAACAAGAAAAAAAAAAAAACAACTAAATTTCTACAGAGGCCAGCACTACTGCAATGAAATTTTACCCATCTCCATTGCTTATTTATGAATGAATCAAAGAAAGGCAGAGTCCATGAGGAATCAACAACACTGGTTTTCATCTAGTGTCTTTTACATCCCATGGTTCAACTTGAACACTGCACCACTGAAATTGATCCGTATTGAACCCTGCAATGAGTATCTAATGCATTTGAGAGGTGCCTGCTGCCATGTTCAAAGGAATTGCCACCCTGACTTGTCTCACTGAGGGTGATGTTAAATTCTACCTTGAAGTATTTTACACATGTATACAAATGCTGAAATCCCCCTTCACAGTAAATTGCTAACAGGGATTTAATGATGGAAATAACTGGGCCTATGTTTTGTCATTTCAATGAAGTGGCTCCATTCAAAATGACTATCTATGCTCATGTCTAAAAGCTGTCTTAGTGCAGACTTTAGAGGAGGTTCCTAATGTCCCAGGAGTCTCTGCATCTGAGAACAGGTACAACTGTGTAAACAGTTGCCTGGCAAGTCCTGCCCCAGCCATTCTGCAATGACTTTCTGAGGTTTCAGAACTCTCATAGCCCATCTGCAGTTCTGTAGACATGCCACAAGGTCCTTTCTCAGGAGAAAGTGTTTTACATTGATGATGGAGCATAAAAGATTATCCCCTGATGCCATCAAAATGTTAAAAATTTTGAGTCAAATCAAACAAGGTAAATGCTTTGAAGATGATGGATAATAAATAGGAGAGCATGTAGTTGGAAGTTTTCCTGTCTTCACCTTCCACTCCCTGTTTTAGCAACTGCTTACAAATTATCACACAGAGACTTAATATTATTTATAAATGCTCAGGCTTACTATGATCTAACTCTTACACTTAAATTAACCCATATTCCTATTTATGCTTTGTAAAAGTCTCAAAGCTTGCTACCTCATTTTTTACACATCCTGCTTGCTGGGGGCTGACTGGCATCTTTGGAGACTCCCCTGACTCTGCCATTCCTCCTCTCATCATTCTCTTTGAGTCATTCTGTCTAGCCCAAGCTCTTCTTATCCTTCTATCTGTCAATCAATTTCTTATTAACAATAAATATAATTCAAAGCATTGACCATCCAATGATGTACATTTGTAAGGCTTTGGAGGTAGCCAGGGATTGGCTCTTGCATGTGAGCACAAACCCTGCCTCAGAGCCAACCTCAAGACCAAAGGCTTACTTTTCTTGCTTTCCAGAACAACTGGTAGAACATGGCACTGACTTTTATTCCTCATAGCCACAATTCACACACCACAACACCGCAAAGCAGTAGGAAAAAATAATCTGAAAACGTACAAATTATTATATTCAGTGTTGTCTATCCACTTCCAAGGGTGTTCCGTTGACTCTCTATACAAGCCAATCCAGTGGGCAGGATATGATGCACATCTCTTGAGGAAATTCTGTCATAAAACATTAAAAGTAAAATCATATGTCCCTCTGTTTCAAATGACCCTTGAGTCTCTCTGCCCTACAGCCTCCTTTCTGAAAGGTAGCAGGTTCTATCTGAGGGTCATCATCTTTGGAACATCGTAACACTCAGTTTTCACCCTATGAATTTACATTAATAATCCCAAAGTATATTGTTGGCTTCTCAATTTTTCTATGGCTAAAATCACTCATCATTAAACTTAGTCTTTCCATTATTAACAGTTACCACATTCAGTATGTAATACCTGCCAACTTGGATAAAGACTTCCATGATTATCTTGTATCTAAATGGATTATTTGGGAATGTATATTGACTATGATCTCTACATGAGAACATGTCTTTGGGAGGTCTCAGGGTCAGAAGCAACAACATTAGCAATAATACACATTCAACAGAACAAAGAACAAATCAATTCCTGATCATTCTTACCAGCTCCTCCAGGCTGTCAAATCGAGCTAGTTCGGCTGCCTGTGCCCTACAGTAGGCCTGGCTGACTGTCCAGTTTCTCTTGTCTTGAGAAAAATAAAAACATTTGCTTCCAAATCCAATCCATCCATTTGGGCAGTTTGCATAGCAAGATCCAGGGGTCAACATGACTGGTTTTTCCTTTCTCACTAAAATGCAGACAGTGCAATGAAATAAAGCAAAGAAACATTTTCATGGTACATCTCTTTTGCTAGCCATGCAAATCTCATTTGGAATTTATGTGCTTATGTTGTGCTCCAATTAATCACTAGAAGACCCTTTCATGCATGATGGTTCCAAATCCAAGGTCTTCCAGTGGGCTATGAAGAAATTCTTTCTTTTCCTTCTTTATATTTTGTGTTTTAAGAAAGAGTCTTAAAATACCTTGCCTGGATCTAACTATGTAGACTACACTTGTCTGGAGCTTGTATTTATCTGCTGGCTGTGCCTCCCATGGGCTGGAACTAAAGACACCATGCCATGCAAGAAAATCATTTCTAGGCCATCAGCTCCTTAGAACTGAGAAGTCTAAACTTCATTTCTTTGAAAAGTTAAGATGCAGTATCTTACAAAATGAGCTATTGATAAACAACACCCCTGAACACAAGGACAAGGGAGAGAGAGCACAGAGCATGTCCATGGCCTGAATCAACCCCATAGTACCTCAAAGCAATGACTAAAATAGGACTATTCCTGTAACCCCTGAAACAAGCCTGGACTTGCCCGAGTATGCCCAAATATGGAAAAACAATAGTAAAAAAATCTCTTAATGTAATATGAGAAATGATATAGCTTTTTTTCCTGGAATTTACCTAGCTATGTTTAAAAGGACCTGTGGGTCTTTGTTCCAGGTTACCATTTTGTACACGTAGTAGATCCTGCATCCTGGAATAAGTGCTCTTTGTCTTTGCATACTGTTTGAGTCTGTGCCTTCCTTCAGTGGTTCTCATTATCTTAAAAGACTGTTCCTTATTCTTGGACCCTATATCTTCCTTTCCCATAATACTTCACTTCCTTTTTTCTCTTCAAAAAAAATTTCCTCACCTTGCCTAAATTTTACAATAGAAGAAATGACAGTGTATAGAACATGGGCATAGCAAAATAGATCTTTTATATCAAGTTTCCCTATAATTCTTCCACACTAGCATTGTGTGCATATGAGTGTGTGTGTGTGTGTGTGTGTGTGTGTACACATGCTGGTTTTTGTTAGAGCAACACAGAATGGCTATCTTAAAGAAATCTGACAATTGATGTTAGAAAACTGTGCAGAAAAATGTACATTAATTCTCTGCTGGTGGGAGTACAAATTGATACAGTCAGCTGTAGGTTCCTCAAAGAAATTTGAAGTAAACATATGTGTCACATCTTTACCATTCCTGGGCATATAGAGAGAGAATCTGACATCCTACAACAGAGATATTTGTACATCCATGTTTACTGTGTCCTTATGTACAATAGTAATAATATAGACCTGACCTTAATAGCCATCAGCTAAAAAGATCATTACATGTGTTACACATACAAAACATAATGTTATTCATCCATAAAGGAAAATGAAATTTAGGGAAAGTGAGTGTGTTTCAAAAGTTTGATATCAAGTGAGGTCACCCAAACTCAAAAATAAAGAGACCCATGTACTTTATAACAAGCAATACCTGCCTGTGATGTACAGTGTAAACAGCTGTGAGTGTGAGTATTTTTAATACATTGTAAGGAGAACAAGGAAGAGTAGTGCAAAGTGACAAGGAATGACAGGAGGCAGCAAGTGGCTTGTAGTTGTAAGAAAGGGTTATGAACAGAATTGTATTTATAATTTCAACTCTACCATGGTTTTTTTGTGTGTGAATAAGTGAATAAAAATGTGATAGACAGTGAAAGTCTAAAACAATAACCAAAGCTCCATAGCATCAGAATTGCTATTCTGTGTGGCAGTTCAGTGAGATACATGGGGTTCAGGAATTGACAGGTCTTGGAGTGGCTATGCTAATGGAGCTGTGTGATATGTTTCTTTGTGAGTCTATCACAATAGAGTGATTATATATGTGCGTGTGTGTGTGTGTGTGTGTGTGTGTGTGTAAGAAGCTCTAAATTTCAGAGAAAGCTTAGAAGAATAACATTTTTCTGTCATACCTTCAACTTTTTCAACCCTTAAATGAGCAGAAGGAAGGCACTGTTCTTCTAAAGGTCTTCTAAATCCTAGAAATAAGTGATTTCATAAGAGATATTAAATATCAGAAATGGCTCCCCAGTAATTTTTAGTAGAAGGGAATTTGATGTCTTTGTCCCCAGTTCTCACACCACAAACACAGAGGCCTCAGTGAAAGGGACAAATATAACAGACAGTGAGGACGACACGAATGTATCTTCTTTTTATTTGACTCTTTTTAGAACTGTGTAATAGTTTGTTATACTGAGTAAGACTTTTTGGAAGTTGTTTGTAGATGTTTAGGCCTGTTTATTATTCACTGACTTGGTTAAAGTTGATTTTATAAACCAATATCACAAAACATTTCTGTGAGCTCTGACAAAACGCTGTGCAAATTTTTATCAGATAATTCTGAACAGTCCACAACTTAAAGCTTAGGAAAAGCATACTTCTAGAGCTATCTGTTTAATATTTTCAAACTGTGGTTGAAGACATTAACTGAAACCAAGAGTCATGTGGCATGGGGTTCTGTGCATTTCTCAAACCAAACACTCTTCACCGCCCTCACTTCTTTCAGGTGCATCAGCCTTCTTGAGCTTTCTTCTTTGAGCTTTCTTGCTCACTGAATTGAATAGTTCTGCTGCACCTCTGTTTAAACGTTGCTGAATGTCCTCTTCCCAGGGATGCTGAGCCTGGCCTCCTGTGCACACCACAGCCTGTGCTGTCCCTTCACTGCCTCTTTCTGCTAGACCCTAAATTCCCAGAGAAGAGGAATTTCCAGTATGTTTCCTGTAGAGACTTTCCCACAGTTCTTGACTCAGTGATCAGTAAGTATAATCAAAAATGTGAATGTATCAGAGACCAGCTTTGACAATAATACCATTTGCAAGGGTAGGGACAAGGGAACTAGAAAGTGAGAAAAGGGTACGAAGACGTGAGTGAAAATAATAAGACAGAAAACATAGGATAGTACTGGGCGGGAGTTCCAGTGAGTACTGAAATCATCCACGTTCAATATTCTATATATTTTTATATCCCAATACAACAGGGATAAGAAGACAAAAGACTTTCTTTAACATGGTTAAACGGGCAACTAGAACACTTATTTGCTTTATTACTTTGAGTCATCAAGCCATTAATCCAATAAGCATTTTGTGGTTTATGCAGTGAAACCACCCTAGACCAAGTATCTTGAAGGCAGCGACTCCTAAGGCCAAACCTTCTATTTCAGAAGAAAGAGCAAAAGTATGTTTGAATTTCCTGAACATTAGTCAGGGTGAGTGGACCTATTTGTATAGTAAGTATATCTTAATGCCAAAAAGGCCAAGTAGCCATACCCTATGTAAGGGTGTGTAGCCACACTCTTTGTCAACAACTCTCAAGAAGGTGAAACTCTCTGACCTTCAGCCAGGGTAGAAATAGGCTCACATTTTTGGGTCTCCACATCAATGTATAGAATGTTGTAGAATTTGGACATCACATACCTGACAAGGCAACAGAAAGTACGATTACAGCTACAGTGAGAACCATGATTACTACATAGCAGCAGTAAAGCTTAACAGGAGGCTCAGTGGAGATGATTCTGAAACACTTTCCTTGCTGCTTTTTACCTGAAAATATAAATATCAAAATATCAATCTCAGGAAACTTTCGGAGAAAAAATTACCCATAATCAACTGTAAATTCACTTCTACTCCACTTGAGAAAATGCCCTTCACAAAATTTCCTGGTCCATAAATGATATCGTTGGCGTGCAAAACACTAGAGAAAAGAGAAACACTTTTTTTGCCACCATTTTCTAGTTATTTGCTCTAGGAGAATGGTCTTGTACTTTGTAAAGATTTGTCTCTTGTATTTTAATGAAACACTGGTTGGCCAGTAGCCATGAAGGAATTATATGTGGGGTGACCAGGCAGAAAATAGAGGTGGGGCAGCAAAGAAGGAGAATTCTGGGAAGAGGAAAGCTCAGTCTGTAGTCATTACCTAGCCATAAAGGAAGCAAGATGAGAATGTCTTACTGATAAAGGTACCAAGCCACATGGCTAACACAGACAAGAATTATGGGCTTCTATAAGTTATAAGAGCTAATAAGAAGCCTGAGATAATAGGTCAACCAGTTTGTGGTTAATGTAGACCTCTGTGTTTTCTTTGGTACTAAATGGCTGCAAAACTGAGCAGGATGGAAATCTCAGTCAATAGTTATTGATTTAGGCATGAATGAAAGAGCAATAGACAGTAACAGTGAAGATAATAGTAAAAAGAAAATAATAACAAAAAAACACTATTAGTGTTATAAGAAGAGACCAGGTTAGGACAGATGGGTCTGTAATAATAATAATAATAATAATAATAATAATAATAATAATAATGAAAAGAAAATCAGTATGTAAGCTGGGTGACACAGGAGTGTTCTTCTGGCACATGGGAGGTGGAGGCAGGAAAGTCAGGAGTTTGACATTATTCCCGGCTAAATATTGAGTTTCAAAATTAGATGGACTAAAAGAGACCTCATTCTATATACATGTCTTTCTGTCTGTCTATCATTTATCTGTCTTTCTTTCTATCTATCTCTTTATTTATCTATCCATCCATCCATCATCTGTCTATCTATCTGTCAATCTATCTATCTAACCATCTATCTACCATTCTATTGATGTATCTTCTATTTCACTATAATGAACTAACTAAATGCAGTTTGACATAATCAGAATAAGAAAATAAAAAAGGAGCATTTCAGCAAAGCACACACACACAAGTTACTGTAAATCCATAGTAAGAACTTTCAGCATATTAGTAATTAAATGAATTTTTGAACCTAACAGGAGCTATCCAGAATAAATGAAAACAAAACTACAACTAAAGTCAGCATGAATGCTCTCCCTCAGTCCCCCAGAGCAAGGTAGGATGTCTGCTAACCATTCTAGTGTGACACTTGGGTTCCTATCCAGGACATAAGGACGAGAAAGTGAAATAACTCTCATGCTCCACAAAGAGAGATGAAAGTGTCACTATCAGACAACATGGATGGATCTACATACAAAGTTCTAAGGAGTCTTTTAGAAGAGCCCTATAAGGAATGAGTGAGTTTACAATGCGGCAGGACACAATATCTTTGCTTAAAATAATCTGGATTTTTATACACTAGCAGTTGTTAAATGTAAACAAATATAAGTACTGCAGCTCTCACAGTACTGCCAAACACAAAATTGTACATGTAGTAGAACATGCTCATATTCTGTCGTTGGCAGAGCAACAAGGGCTTTTAACTTCTGAGTCAATTCTCTGTTCCCTTTCATTGGGTTCCTAAAGATGTCAATATATTGTAGGTAAAATTTCTTTGGAGAGAATGAAAAAAATAAACATCAAAAAGAAAATATAAAATTCTTGTCAGTACATTTTTTATCTTTTGATTTTTTTGTCAGGAATCAGAAAAACTAAATCTATTTTAATTTTCTGTGTGTAAGATAAGAAATCTCTGCCTGAGACAAGTACACTGACAAGTTTTTTCTTCAAATAGATTTAAAGTTCTAGACTTCATGTTTGTGTCTGTTGTCCATTTTGAGTCATTTATTATACAATGAATGAGGTATGAGTCATCATCATGGGAACCAGCTGTCTGCATAGCATCATATGCAGAAGAAATATCGTATCATCCTTTCTTTACCCATAAAACTTGCAAACTGAGACTTTTTTTTTTTTGGTTTCCCGGCCGTCGATACTCGAATAATCACACAGAACCTATATTAATTACAACACTGTTTGGTCAATGGCTCAAGCATTTTCCTAGTTAGCTCTTATATTTTAAATTAACCCGTTTTTATTTCTCTACCACCATGAGGCTGTGGCCTACCAGTAAGTTTCTTGTATCTTTCTATATTGGCAGCTACAGGGCAATTGGCTGATTCCACCTGTTTTCCTCCTCTATCTCTGCTTGGATTTCTTGATTTGCTATACTCTGTACTGCCATAGGTCAAAGCAGATTCTTTATTAACCAATGGTAATAAAACATATCCATAGCATACAACAGATTTCATGTTTACATCTTTATCCATTTTGCATCATTTTGTTCAATAAATGAGATATGAATAATCACTATTGGAAGAAACTGTCTTAGCATCATATATAGAAGAGACACCTTCCATTCTCTACCTAAAAAACTGTCCACCTTGCCTAATTTGCAGTTCACAGACACACACATTTAATAAAACTCACATTGATTTTTAAAAATAAAACTATACCAAAAGTAACAAACTGCAGTAAGTACATCTGTTAAAAATGCTCAATATTACCAATGTTTGGGGGAAACAAAGTTTAGTGGTTTGCTAAAATTTGAATACACTTCCCTCATAACCTAGATCTAAGGGAAATGTCTGTGTTTACATAAAGAAGTCTGTCTGCATTCTAGCAGTTTTATGAATTTAGTCTATGTTTGCAACAACTCAAATATCCCTGAGCTTGTGACAAAGTGAAACAATATTACTCAGACCTGAGGAAGTGATTGAAAAGAAAAACTGGACCTCAGGGTTGCATCTGCCCATTTCTTGTGCTGGTTAAATGTTCTTCATCTTTCTGTTCCCAGAAATCCTTAAGCAAAAACTTGATGCCCACTTTAGTAACCCTTAATTAGTTGGCAACAAAAGCAGCCATCCACCGGCCAGGGAGGTGGCTTAGTGGAAAAAAAAAGTGTATTATATTCAAGCCTGATATTCTTGATTTAATCTCTGGAACATGCACAAACGCAGAAGATAAGCAAATACAGGTAGCTGTTTTATCGACTTTAGATGTGAGTTAAGGCTCATGTGTGAACTCACCACCACCACCATCACCACCAAATCCCAAACAGCAACAAAATTTTACCCATTCCATGTGCAGTTTACTTGGAGAATCTGACAACAGGTCACTGTTTTTCTGCTGTTAAATTTCAACTACCTGCTCTCTTTTTGCTCATTCTCTTACCCGCTAGTTTCCTGAAAGGTTTCCTTGATCTTTTTGAAAATTCTTTTTGTGTTCAGGTTTGAAATACATACCCTGAATTTACATCTCACACCTCAATCATTCCTGTTATTGAACCTCTTCTACTATAGCTACTGTGTTTATAGTTGACATATGACTGGAATGTACTGTGGATTAATCTCAAATGCATGATTAAAGCAAGGATCCAGCTGTATGACATTCTTGAAAAGCAAGTGTTTTAGCACTGAAAAAGCAAAGATGCCATAGGCTGGGTACAGAGGTAAGGAGTGTCTAGAGAAGGACACTGGGGTAATGGGGTTGGGTCTGATTCTATAAAGTGACTATGATGAAGACTTTGTAGTTATGTTCTAAAAGTTTATGAACATATACATGAACACAATGGTATAGTTAATGGGAAGGTTTAAATTGTAGACATAAGGAAGCGTATAGTAGAGGCCTCAGGAAGAGTCCAGAGCAGTGAGAGAATATAGTAGACTAAGATGGCCAGCAGCTGAAACTGGATGACTAAGAGAAAAGGGGGGCAGAGATGAAGACAAGGAAGGGGGAGAGACCAGGGGAGAAGAAGATAAGAGTGAAGACCTAGAGGAGTAAAAGAGAGGGGAAAGAGAAAGCCTGGCAGGACTATAGGGCACCAAGACTGGGAGAGGGAAGCCCAAGATATGGAGAAGTTTAGGGTAAGGAACAAATTGATAAGAGCTGAGAAGGGCCACAGGCACTGAGTGAGCCTGGAGACCAGCATGTGCTTTGGTGTGCTGAATGTCACCAGAAGCTGTTTTCTACCTGACAACTCTTACTGCTTTCTCTCCTTACTTTTTGTTTTGCTTTGTTTCTGTTTTGATTTTTTTAATTAAAACAAAAATGTGGTTATGGAAAATATAAAAGCACATAGAAAAAATGGTAAGAAAAATCTACAGGCTGTGCTACCTTGTCTCAAACGAACTATGGAGTGTTTGTTTCAGGGTGGGGGTCTGTAAGGTAGATGGAAACATTTTCAGTTATGGGACTATTTGACCTAGCTGAAAAACATCTATTTTTTTAAAATATTTATTTATTTATTTATTTATTTATTTACTATGTATACAATATTCTGTCTGTGTGTATGCCTGCAGGCCAGAAGAGGGCACCAGACTTCATTACAGATGGTTGTGAGCCACCATGTGGTTGCTGGGAATTGAACTCAGGACCTTCGGAAGAGCAGGCAATGCTCTTAACCACTGAGCCATCTCTCCAGCCCCCAACATCTATGTTTTTATGAACTTGCTTTTGATGGAAAGTACAAATGCTGCTTTCCAGAAAATTCAATATTCTTTCACTAAAACACAAAAACAAACAAAGAAAAATTAAAGCGATGGAAAAGGGAAGAAAGAAGAAGAAATAAGAATGAAGCCAACAGTTTCCAAACACAGAAGACAGTTTTCTCCCTAAAGACTAAAACAGAAATCCCACAGGATTCTTCATTCCATAATTTTCTGTAGAGTGAAAATACCAGACAATTTTAGTGCTGTAGATGTGTGTGTATGTGTGTGTGCGTGTGTGTGTGTGTGTGTGTGTGTATGATTTGCTAGGGAGAGAAGTGGCCACAAAACCAACCACTACACCTCTTTCCTCCCTGCGTTTTCTGTGAATCACTCTGAATCTGAAAACTCCAGACCCTAGCTTCATAGGGAACTTCCTTAGCTGAATATATTGAAAGGTATTGTGTTTGAAATTCCTTCCATCTGGGACATAAAAAATTATGGTTTACAGCAACTTCCTGTAACTCACAAGAATGCAAATTATGAGATCAAGAGGGGACCTGAAAACTGCACATACATACACACACACATACACACACACACACACACACACACACACACACACACACACACACACACAGATGAACACACCAAAATCAAGAACAAAACAAATAACAAATGAAAAAGCAAACAACAGCAAAAAGTCAAACTTCCTAAAAAGCAATCAAACAAAAATTGTTCCTCAGGCTCTTCAAATTAACTCATCATTCATTTTTGCTTTGCCTATTTGAATACTATACACTCGACAGAGTAAGGAAGGTACTAGAGGACTCCAAGCATTTCTACTTCTACAAAGCCCTGCCAGGGCAGACTTAACAGACTGGAGATTCAGTTCCACTTAAGCCCTGGGAAGGCTCCTCTCTGCCCTTTCAGTTTGCTTCAAATTGCATCAATACATACCCATGTCTCCCTCTGGTTGGTGGTCTAGGGCAGACATTTCTGTTCTTAACATGCCCATGGAAGTCTCTTCAACATTTTCAGCAGTCATCCCTGAACTGAGAGGAAGAATCTTTCCTGAACTAAGGAGGAGGGATGAAACCTGAAACCCTGGAGAGGAAGAGAAAGTTTTGTATTCTGAGTTTCCTAATAAGGACTCTGCAAGCACAACCCAGCTGTCTGTGTGACTCATTAACCACTCCTTACCGGTTCTGAACACATCACCTCTCAGCACATAGCATTTGTTGCTGGAGGAAACAGAATTACAAAGTAGTACGATGTGAAGTGAAATTAAGTGGACTACAGGACAGGAAACGTTTCAGATTCATCATTACTACTTTAACAAAATTATTTCCTCGATGAAAGTCAATGTTATTAAGTGGGGAAATGTTGGTTGATTGATGGTCTGACTGATTGAATCAGGGTTTCACTATGTAGCTCAGCCAAGCCTCAAATAGAACCACATTGGACCTGCATTTTTTTTCCTATGTCTTATATTTAAAGATCAGCATTGCTGTAAGTCCTGAAATTTCAGATCATACCGGTAACGGCAGATGAGACCCGGACAAGAAGGCAGAGAGGAAAGTGACACAGAATTAAAGGGAAAAATGACAAATTTCTGGAGTCAGAGATACTTGTGCCTGAGGTCACTATAGATGCAAAATCCCTGCAAGAAGAGTGAAAAATCCTGACCTCCCTGAAGTTAGCTAGAAACTTCACCAGTTGCATGTGGTGTTTCCTGCTCTGGCTTCAGTCAACTGTGATGAGGGGGTGTCTTTCTTCACTTCTTTCTCTACATGGCTGAAGTCACTAACCAATGATCTTGTGGGCTGCAAAGCAAGTGTGAATTCTGTAGTTAGGGAACAGACACTAAAAATTACACTTCCATTTTGTCTGTACACACATCTTAAAATGAGTTATCAACTATGAATCACAAACATTTTAGGTGAAGCACCAAGACTCAAATCTCTTTCCCTTCCACTATGTCACCCCATAAGGCTTCTCACTATGTAAAACCTGAGCATAGTTTGACAGAGACTGTGTTGCACTGGATTGGGAAGATTAATGGCCCAACCATCACCCAGGAACCTTGTTGCCATGCAGATCCCTATTGACTGCACTTGGTAAGAATCTCCAGGTGACATCTCCAATGCTAAGAGTCCTTTCCAAAAACACTCCTTCCTTTTTTTTACAGGATGACATCCAGTTATGCCAGCACCATTTGTTAAAGATGCTTTCCTTCTTCCATTGTATACCTTTAGCTCCCTTGTCAAAAATTAGGTGCTCATAGGTTTGTGGGTTAATATCCGGGTCTTCTATTCGATTCCAAAGGTCGATTTCTCTGTTCTTATGCCAATACCAAGCTGTTTTCAACACTGTAGCTCTATAATAGAGTTTGAAGTCAGGGATGGTAATGCCTCCTGAAGTTCCTTTATTGTATAAGATTGTTTTGGCTATCCTGGGTTTTTTGTTTTGCCATATAAACTTGATTATTGTTCTCTCAAGGTCTGTGAAGAAGTTTGATGGGATTTTGATGGGGATTGCATTGAATCTATAGATTGCTTTTGGTAGAATTGCCATTTTTACTATGTTGATTCTCCCAATCCAAGAGCAGGGGAGGTCTTTCCATTTTCTGGTATCCTCCTCAATTTCTTTCTTCAAAGACTTAAAGTTTTTGTCAAATAGGTCTTTCACTTCCTTGGTTAGAGTAACCCCAAGATATTTTATGCTATTTGTGGCTATCATGAAAGGTGATGTTTCTCTGATTTCCATATCTATCACCATGCACAAAAATCAAGTCCAAATGGATTAAAGACATCAACATTAATCCGTCCACTTTGAACCTGATAGAAGAGAAAGTGGGAAGTAGTCTACAAGATATAGGCACAGGAGCCCTCTTCCTAAGTAGGACCCCAGCAGCACAGACAATAAGAGAAACAATGAATAAATGGGATCTACTGAAACTGAGAAGCTTCTGTAAAGCAAAGGACACTGTCAGTAAGACAAAAAGGCTGCCTTCTGACTGGGAGAAGATCTTCGCCAGCCCCTCATCAGACAAAGGTCTGATCTCCAGAATATACAAAGAACTCAAGAAACTAGACACTAAAACTCTAATTAACCCAATTAAAAAATGGGGTACTGATCTGAACAGAGAATTCACAACAGATGAACTTCGAATGGCCAGAAGACACTTAAGGTCATGCTCAACCTCCTTAGCCATCAGGGAAATGCAAATCAAAACCACTTTGAGATACCATCTTACACCTGTCAGAATAGCTAAAGTTAAAAACACCAATGATAGCCTATGCTGGAGGGGATGTGGAATGAGGGGAACACTCATCCATTGTTGGTGGGAATGCAAACTTGTGCAGCCACTTTGGAAATCAGTGTGGCGGTTTCTCAGGAAACTGGGAGTTAACCTCCCTCAGGACCCAGCAATTCCTCTCTTGGGAATATACCCTAGAGATGCCCAAACATACTACAAAAGCGTTTGTTCAACTATGTTCATAGCAGCACTATTTGTAATAGCCAGAACCTGGAAACAGCCTAGGTGCCCCTCAATAGAAGAATGGTTAAAAAAGGTGTGGAACATATACACATTAGAGTTTTACTCAGCGGTAAAAAATAATGACATCTTGAATTTTGCATGCAAATGGATGGACATAGAAAACGCTTTACTGAGTGAGGTAAGCCAGACCCAAAAAGAGGAACACGGTATGTATTCACTCATAAGTGGATTCTAACCATAATTAAAGGTCTTTGAGCCTATTATTCGTGATCCTAGAGAAGCTAAATAAGAAGACGATCCTGATGAAGATTATTTACCTATCTGCCAGGAGGTAGGAAATAGTCAAGAGTCCCAGGTAATCTTGGGTGCATGGGGTGGGGGTGGGAGGGTTGTTGGAAGGGGAGAGGGTTAGAGAGAAGGGAGTAGGGGAGGAATGGAGAAAGCTCGGTTGACCGGGATGGGGGGAAGGGAGGAAGGATGAATGTGGGATCAGGGAAGAATATATTTCAACTAAGGGAGTCATATTAGAGTTTACAGGAAACTTGATTATATATGGGATCCCAGGTCCAAGGAGAGATCCCCAGATTGTTCTCTGGACAGAGGAGGGGGTGCCTGAACCGGCCTTGGCCCGTGACCATACTGATGAATATTTTGCTTATCACCATAGATCCCTCATCTGGCGTTGGATGACGAAACAGTTGGAGGCCCGCGTTGGAGCACCGAACTGAGCCCCCCAAGATCCAAACGAGGAGCAAAAGGAGGAAGAAAATGACGAAGGACTGCGAGGGATACTATCACCCACTGATACAAGGGGTCGGATCTAATGAGAGTTTACCAAGGCCAGATGGACCGTGACTGAACGAGCATGTGATCCAACCAGATTCTCTGAATGTGGCTGGTTTTTCTGAATGTGGCTGGCCTGCAGTCTTTCCGAGAAGCCATTGACAATGACACTGGGACTGGTTTCCTCTGCATATACTGGATTTTTGGGATCCAGTCTGTTTGGATGCTCACCTTCCTGGACCTGGAGTGAGGGGGGAGGAACTTGGACTTCCCACAGGGCAGGAGACCCTGACTTCCCTTGGGGACAAAGAGGGAGGAGGAGAGGGAGGGGGGAGTGGGAGGGCGTTGGGAGGAGGGGCGTAAATGGAAACTTTTTATAATTTAATAAAATTACAAAAAAAAAATAAATAAATCAAAAAAAAAAAAAACAAAAACAAAAACACTCCTTCCTGAGGAAACAGACAGAGCCACTCACATCTGTTGTACAAAGGTCAGTTCCTAGATTTTTTTGTTTAAGCATTTATTTAAAAAATGTACATACCCAGACATGATAGAGGAGGAACTCTTACCTCAATCAGCTTTGAACCCCACACTCTGATCCCTGGTAACCGTCTTTTTGAAGAACGGGGAAGTGCCACCATTTCCCCTTCTAAGACTTTGATATGCTCTTACTCTTTTACAACTCTCCTGTCAGTACTTGATGATAAACTTTGACTAAAGCAGCCGGGGCTTCCGAGTTTAATGACCTCCTTCCTGTGATAGAAAAATATTTTCTTACAACCCAAAGAAAGCCTGAAGTCAGAAGGAGAAAAGAAACATGATGGTAAGAATAAGTGTTCACTCAATGAAATGCACACTTACCTAGTCCTGAAGCTCTGCCTTCTCAAGATAGGGGAGACTGCAGTTACCAGCCTACAGCCAGACTCTAAGAGTCTCATGAAAGAAGCGGAGAATGGAATGGTGAGGAATTGTGGACATAGAGAAGTGAGCTGTGGCAGATTTAATATCCTTATGTCTTAGTATTCTAATGTCATAAAGAGACACCATGACCATGAGATCTCTTTAAAAGGACAGCATTTAACTGGACCTTGCTTCCCTTGTCCTTATGGTGGGGAGCATGGTGGCATGCATGTAGACATGGTTTTAGGGAATCTGAGAGTTCTAAGTACAGATCTGCAGACGGCATGAAGAGAGAGAAGAAAAGAGTGAGAGGAAGCCACTAGGTCTGCCTTGGACTTCTGAAACCACAAAGACCACCCTCAGGGATATACTTCCTCCAACAAGGCAGTGCTCCTTGATCCCTTGCAAATAGCTCCACTTCCTAAAGTTCAAATATTCAAATATATGAGCCTATGGAGGCCATTTCTATTCAAGCCAACAGGAATCTGCCTGACTTCATTTAAAAAGCAGGATCCATTATGCTGTATTTTAGAAATAAGTTGCTATTTACAGTGTGAATTGAGTTGCTCTGTCTCCTGGAACTTGTCCTTCCCAAGCCTATGATCTTGGTTTGCTTTAGAGAATATCCTGAATATCCTTCTTTTTCTCTGAGTCTCCCTGACCTCCCCTGATCCCTCCTAACCACATGGGGGAGGGAATCACACTTTTTTTTTAAGTATATTTTAATTCTCTCTGGGCCCTTTGGCTCAATTCAGTAAAACTACAAGTGATTTTACTCCTTAAAAGGGGCAAAGAGGTGAATTTGGGCTATTTGCTCTCTCTTTAACTCATCTTAGGAGTCAGGGACTGGTCAGCCCATGGGTGTACCCCAATAAAATTCAAGCTTGCTTGAAAATTGGTTCAAATTGTGGAGGTGGTCTCCTATTCTCACCATTTGGATAAACACCAGCACACCTTGTTTCAGATATTATCAAAGTCCAAGAGATTGTTTTTTCATCCTTTAACTTGACTTCCCTGGATGTGGCTCTGGAGAAGGGAAGTAGCAGACTCTGTGGTTTGGAAAGCCAAGGAAATGTGGGAAGAAACCTCCATGATATGGAAGGAGTCTTTGATGGAAGTAGGGCAGGACAGGAGAAATTATTTGCTGTTCTGGGCTGTTCAATCCATTCTATGTTACAGTTAAAGGAGGACACAGGGAATTAACTTCATGAGCTGATGAAAAGTATCCAAGCATTGAAGAAGTCAAGGCAGGCAGAGAGCTAGAAAGGACTCAGCTTGGGCTATATAATAACATTTTCTTTCAAATAATTAATTAGTTGAAGGTTAAATAACCAGAGTTAGGCATGATGGTTTACACCCATAATCACAGCACTGGGAAAACTGAGGAAGGAGAATTTCTGTGAGTTTCTCATGAGATTGAGCTATAGACAAAGATAATTAATTAGGAATTTGGAGACCCGAGCTAAATGGATGAGTATTTCAGGGAGCTGGTTAGAGGTAAGCTTTGGGGTTACTATGCTCAAGACTAAGTGTGTCTAACTACCTGAATTCATATCATATCTTCAAAAATCATGTCACTGATGCTCAGAACAAAATTTATTCCCCATTACAAATGCTTCCTGTGTAAAACTTTAAGTAAGAACCCATTACAGGTAAGAAATTAAACAGACGCATAGAATACTGATTTTCTTTTCCTTCTTAAATTACTTAAAAGAAGCAACAGGTGTAGAATGACTGAAGTATGCCACATACATTTTGTATATAAGGTCATCTTTTTATTTGCTGTGACTGCTAGAATTAAGGCATTATGCTGGCCTGTCCCGTCATCTTACAGGATGTATACAGGCTGTGCCCTCACTAGCACAAGGTCCCAATAGGTACACAATTGCAGAAGTCCCTTTAAGAGATAAATTCTGCCCACTTCAGACCTCTCTCTTCTCACCAAGGCAGGCAGGACTTGTCCTCTCTCTCTTTCTCTCTGTCTCTCTCTCTCTCTGTCTCTCTCTCTCTCTCTCTCTCCCTCTCTCTCTCTCTGTCTCTCTCTCTCCCCCTCTCTCTTTCCCCCTTTGTCTCTCTCCCTCTCTCTCTGTCTCTCTCTCTCATCTTCTCTCTCTTCTATTCCCCTCTGTCTCTGTGTCTGTCCCTTTTCTCCTTCCCCCTAAACTCCTAATACCGTCTTCTTAATGCAACTCCACACTCAAGCTCTCTCTCCATGGAGTAATCTGTCAGCCACTGTGGTTCAAACCAGTGGTGGGATCATTCAGGGCCCTACTTACACTGTATTTTAATAGTGACTGCCTAAAGTAGACAATGTAACTTGAAAACTTGGGCCTGACAGAGGGTGACCTGCCACACCTTAAGCCAGAGGCCTATTCATCGTATTGGAGATACCACTACACACTCCATAGAGCACTTTTATCTTCATCTAGAACTGATTAACAAACACATTATAAGTATTTAAAAGTCGTGTCCAAGTTCCCAGAATAACTAATTAGGAAACCTTGGGCTCAATTCCATAAAAAACAAGCATAGAAGTTTAGGCCTTATGCCCTGCTGCATCTTCTCCAGCCTGGACAGGCCTAGTCTATTCTAGTCAAACGTATGCATGGCCTTGACTGGACATAGAAAACAACTACACAAGTCAACGTACTTAAATGCAAACATTAGTAAATGTGACATCATCTATTAAATCAAGGAAAATTAATGAAATAAAAAGGCATTTGTTAGTGAACCTCACAGTTGAGAGGAGGGATTCAATATCAGTGACATTGTAAAGTCAAAATCTCTATTGTTAATTTTTTTCTCTCTGTTTCCATACAACTGACAGATGCAAAGTTTGGGCAAATTCATTCTGGCTGACATATGAAAGAATACAGTCCATCATGGTATGGGAACCTTAGCAGAAACACTGTAGCAGCCTGTTAGGACAGGACTGTACAGAAACTGCTTATTGGCTGACAATAGCCAGGAATGGAGTGAGATGGGCCCAATGTAAAGATAAACCTCAGCCCACACCTATGTCTGTCAGCCCTAGAAATCACACCCAAAGGTCTCAAAACTCTCCAGACAGCACCAAGAAATGGAGACATAGCAGCCTGTAGGGGACATTCACCTTTAAAGAAAACCAGTCCTGATCACTGTTCCCTTCATGAGTCCAGGAAGAATTCATATAAAAATTCTTACTTGAGGCACTGGAGACTCACCAAAAGTCTCTTGACTTTCTGGAGAATGACTTGAAATCAGACCAATTATTTACCTCCACTCTGTTCATCAAGAGAAATCTTCTCTTTGTCAACATTGGTGTTGTGAGAGGTCTTGGTCCTATTGCGTCCTTTTTACCATTGGGTTGACCACTGATGGCTAGACTGAACTTGATGAGAAATGTGTAGAGCACACTGTTGTTTGCTTGTTTGTTAGAGTCAGGGTTTTTCTCTATAGTCTGACCGTCCTGAAATTCATTCTATAGATCAGGCTGGCCTCAAACACATTCACATAAGGCATACACCACCACTTCAAACTTTCAAAAGCACTTTTTCTCCATTTGGTCTGTTATACACAAAAGTGGTCAGCGGGATGGTCTAGATGGGAAAGGGAGAAAGGAGAGTTGTTTGCCCTGCCAGCTGGTGAACTTGAAGCTGGTATACACAGTAATAAAATGGCTGAACTGTAGTGGAATATAGTGGAGCTTCTACCAAAGAAGCTAAGAAATGAATGGATTATTGAATATTCTATCAGCCAATGATCGATGCAATGAATGAGTCTGTGATAAAAACATCAAAAGATCCAGCAGTCTGGCACTGTGTGTACATCCAAGCTGAGAAGTCAGGGACTGTGGCCAACACCACAGGATTCACAACAGTCAAAAGGCAGCAGCATGCAGATTAGCTTCCCCAGGAACAGTGACACAGTCAGGGTCGGTCAGCCTCAAAAAGGAATGACCAGGTAGGTTTTGCAGCCCACATGCCATCCATGGTGATGAAAACTTCAAACTGTAGATATGTCTGAACCTCTGCCAACTCTATGCTGTTTCCAATAACAGAGAGCTGGGATCCTATATCTAGGCATCATCTTTGACCTTAGGAATGTAGGCAGGTGGCTAGATATCTCAAAGACAAGTTAAGAGTTACTGCTTAAAGATCAACCCTGATACATGAGGACTTGTCTGTGAGCATACAAGTTCAATAGCTGTCGTGACAGGAAGGCTTCCCTTCCTACCTATGTGTAAATCTGGAAACTGCTACAGGAGTATGTAGTAAAGTATCCCTAAGGACATGCTGCATTGTGGGTACAGCTCATCACAAATCCTTGGACAGATGAGAGGTGTTAGGAGTGTCTGTGTCCTGGTAGCTTGACAAGAGTTCATGTGTGAGGGGAGCAGAAGGAGGGAGAAGAGATGATGGAACTGGGCAAATGCAACAGATATAATAAGGATGAAACCAGGTCTTTATTTATGCCAAATGAAGTACAGCAAGCAAAAAAGAATAAATGTTGGGTACTTTGTAGAATGTGAGACCATAGGTTTGGGTCCTATGTAGGATGAGGGATAGGTGGTGTGGGCCAATATAGGGTATTGGGCAGAAAGCCTGCGGTAAGTATGCTTCCCTTTGGCTGAGCATTTCCTGTAGCCCCACACTGCTCTGTAGCCTAAAACTGATGCAAAGACCAGCAAGGACCTGTACCAGTACAAGGATGGTGCAGACCACACACAGAAACGGAGCACTATGCATTTTTCAAAATATGTCATTTCCAAGAATATGCTCTGTTTCAAGCTGAACTTTAAAGTTAATTAATTGAAATGAATTTAATGTTCTAAAGGTAACTCAGTAGAATTAGGTTTGGCTTAAAAGATGAATTTTAAATAGATTTAAAATGAACAAAAAAAAAGGTTTTTTTGTTTCGTAAAGATCCCAAAAGGAAATGAGAAATACAGCACCTGGAGCAACAGCTGTGAGTGCAGGAAACCAAGCTCTTACTCTTTGGTTTTGAGCCTGGCCTCTAAAGGCTGAATCATCTCCATAGCCCATCTCCCATTCTGCTCAAGGCCTTCCTTTGCTTCCCTGAAGCACATAAGGACTGGCATTGCGAAACAACACTTCTGTTGATCATATTCACATATGACGAACTTTTCCTGGGTTAGTGGTAAAAACAAAGAGTGGATAAGTCATGAGTCATTGCAGTGATCGCATTTGATCTGGGGGATATTTGCTCTCTTCTTCCCACCATAAGGAATAGGAGATAAAGAACCAAAGGGTCAGGGGGTTCATAACACGAATATGAGGAAACCTAGTTTGTTAGGGGAGGAGTGTGGCCTGTAGACTTGGACAGGCAAGGGTGTCTGATGTGCCCTCTGGACATTAGCAAGGACATTTGAGGTATAGAATGGCACTTATAGGAGTGGAGGAGCTGATGAAAGCAGGGTCAAGGTAGCTGAGCACAGCTGGAGTTCAAAGAGAAGCTTTGTGGCTTTTGGAAAGATGCTTTGGATTCACATTTTCACGCGGAAAACGTTTGGAAAAATAAAAATACCCAGGCTAGCCTTGAACTTCAGATCCTGCTCGCTCTGCCTCTTCAGCCAGTCTTCCTGTAGCACATCTCAACTGAAGGAAACAATGAGAGTTAGAGGTCTAGTTGAGTAAGCTATCCTGTGACATCACAGGGCCCACCAGGATGGAAGGTGCTTAGAGTCTGGAATGTAAAATGGCCTGTCCACCCTGCTCCAAACCTAAAGCTCTTGGAGTGGCTCAAGCAATCCATCCTCACTTCATGGAACCAGATCCCCTAGGCCTGGAGGCGCTTATTGCCTGCCTCTTGCCTCCTGCTGGTCACTATGGAAAATGCACCTCCCTACTCCTTAGGCATGTGAGCTTGGCAGAGCAATCTTTTCATGGAACCTCCATACTCCTTCCCTCTGCCCTGGGGCTCATCATTCACAGCAGAACATCAGCACTCAGATGGAGAGGGCACACATATGTGGCCTCCCTTAGTGGTGATTGTCAGGCCTCAAAATTCAAAATTCAGTCCTAGTTCAAGTGCTGATGTGGCCATGACACAGTTGACAGTTTACACTTACTTCTAAGTTCCAAAATACCCAGAGATACCTGGTCAGGATGGGAAGAGAACATCACAGGACTAGTGCATGGACACGCCTGGTTCATGCCTAGTGGTCTTCCTACCACTAGAATTCTTGTCCTCCTTCAGCTGTAAACACCTCCTTCAAAGAACCTGGGGGGATAGTATGTGTCTCATCCCAACTTTACATTGCTTTTTCAGAATTCGGTTCAGGATTTTGATCTATCTGTGTGCCATGGACTATGTGTGCCCTGGACTTGTCTATCTTCTGTGAAGGGCAACTGGGTAATTCGTTTCATGCTATTAATGGTTTAGAAATTTCCTTGAGATGGGCATCGGTGGCACGCCTTTTAATCCCAGAACTCGGGAGGCAGAGGTAGGCAAATCTTTGTGAGTTTCAGGCCACCTTGTTCTACAAGAGGACAGTCAGGGCAACACAGAGAAACCCTGTCTTGAAGAACAAAAAAAATCAAACAAACAAGAATCTATAACAAAGCAAAAATAAAATTCCTTGAGAGCTGTGGAGGCTCCTACCCTATTACATGAATATAAAATGATAGTTCGTGATTGATTCAAATTGTTTTAAAATGTAGCAATCATGGGAGAGCTATCTCATTATCCCAGACCTCTACCAGCTACAACTCCCAGGAATGAAGATCCTGTAGCCTGCCAGGGCAACAACAGATCCAACTGTATCGGAGACAGTATGAGTGAACCTGCTCTGCATAGTGAGCAAGGAATCTGGGGCAGGTGGAAGAATTGGTTACAATATAGCTAGCCCTGTTGTCAGAGGTGTGGTTAAGCCAGCCCCAAAGTTTTAAATATGGGAGAGCTATCGCCACTACATTTTGTCACACAGTAGTGTAAGCGGGGAAGACAAACGTCCCTCATTCTTGCCCCTTATGTCCTTCAACAGAGGAGAGATCAGACCCAAGTCATTACCATGGCAGCACTCAGGAAAGTGGGCTATGTTCCTCACAAAGGCAGCACTGCAGAGATGGCCCTGTTGTCAGATTTGTGAGTGACCCAGTCCCCATGTTGGTAGCCAGGTGGGGATATCCCCATTACTCATATGACCGAGGCCTCAAACAGGACCAATTACTCTTTGCAATGAACATTTGCAAATGAAGACATATGTAAAAACGGGTTTACTGTGTAGCTCCATGTGTCACACTGCTACTTCCATGATGAGGTTTTAATTTTTTTCTCTTGAAAAAAATTTAATTTTGTATTATGTGGGGGACGTGTTGCAAGAACAGAGGGCATATTTCAGAGGACAGAGAAATGAAAGATATGATGATGCATGATGGGAAAAACACACAGAATACATAAAAAGAAAAAAAACAAGTAAAAATTTAATAATGAATAAATATGGGCATATGACTTTAATAAGCACTACAGCAAAAAAAAATGATGATTCACATATGGCCAATCAGTGACTGAAAGTGGGAATACTGAATACCCAATCCTGAATGAAGTATAAATCAGAGCCTCATGGGAAATCGTTTCCTACCTCTCAACAACAAGAAAAAAGAAGACTGGTATCAGAGTAGAAAGAGATCCCAAGAACACTGTGGGAATTCTAAAGACTCTGAGAAACAATGAAAATTTCTCAAAAAAAAAATAAGAGGGACTGCAGTTTGATCCACCAATATTTCTTCTAGATGTTTACACAAAGGATAAAATTCTATAACTTTCAATCACTGATTGGCCATATGCGAATCTTGTTCTGTTCTTGTTGTAGTGCTTATTAAAGTCACATGCCCATTTTCTTCATCATTAAATTATTAATGAAAAAGAGATATGACCATTTCTTTTTCATTAAACACTATTCATAACAAAGTTACATGATGCACAACCACCCTAGATCCCTATTAACAGCTGAATTTGGCATATTTGTACAGTGTAATGATTTTCAGACTTTAGAGAGAAGGGGACATGTGGATCAGGAACCTAATGTGAACCTGGAGGACTTTACACAAAATAAATGACTCAGGGAAATATACATTGCCTGAATCCGCAGACATGGTCACCAGGGAATAGGGATGGTTGGGGAATAACTAAGTACATACAGAAACTCAAGCAGGTTCAGTAAACTAGAGACCTTTTGTACTGCATTGCAACTGTCACCCCAGTTATGTACTGAGTACTGAATATTTCAAAATAGAGTAGGCTAGAGAGAATGGTCATTTGTTACAAAGATTCAGGATAAGCTCCCAGCACCCACATGACAGCTCTCAGCCCCCTCTAACTCTGTTTTCATGGAACTTGGCACTCTCTTCTGGCCTTCTTGGGCACCATGCATGAACATGGTGCCCATGCAAACAGGTAAACTCATATAAGCATAAAAATGCATTCTAAAAATCTTGAAAGACAAATCTTTAGTTGGACAATTGTAGTAAAGTAAATAGATAAAAGTGAATTGGTATTGTGACATATTAAAAGTGTGATTAAATAATGTGGCTTTTCAAATAGTTAGCAAGCTGTCAAGAGCACTAAAATATGTTGGACATTGTGGTATACATCTCTATTCCCAGCAGTCAAGAGGAAGGTGGGTCTCTGAGTTCCACTCCATTCTGGTCTACAAAGTGAGTTGCAGGACAATAGGAATACATACTTACAAACCCCCCACTCCCAATTCTCTCTCTCTCTCTCTCTCTCTCTCTCTCTCTCTCTCTCTCTCTCTCTTTCTCTCTCTGTCACACACACACACACACACACACACACACACACACACTCACAGAGACAGAGACAGAGGCAGAGAGAGAGTTACTAATTGCAGAGATTTAAAACCAAAACTAAATTATATAGACAATATTAAATTCTGCTGATTCTTTCACAGAAAGCACATAGGTTGTGGTACTTGAAAGTTTAAAAACCTTGTTTATTGGTCGTATATTCTAAAATACCAACAGTATATGCTTCTTGTTGCTCTTGGTCCTGCTTTGGACAAAATTTTCTAATTCCAAGTTGACATATGGTCTCTTCCAACATATTTTGCTAAAACTAGGCCAGATAAATTTTTCCTGCTTCAAGTTATTTTCTTGGCTATTTTTAAATGTAGATATAGAAGGAAAATATCCCACAGAGAATGAGACAGGTTAAGACTGTTTTGAAAAATTTCCTGCCTCCAAAAATGGTCTGTCAGTTATTTGACTAGAGGTCTTAGCCAAAGTTGGTTGCTTCAACGTTGCAAATGAGACTTTGGGTGAATGCCCAGGTAACCAGTTGTCTTTGTCATTTGTTGTACATTTTGGAAGTTGCTTGATTGCACTTTCTGATTACTCAAGTAATATTATTTGCCTTCTCAGATCTTCGATGGTGTTGAAAACCAGATAGTTGTAGTTACTTTCCTTTCATGACTTGGCCAAGTTATTTATTATACTAGTTAGAATTGGATAATTTTTGAATATATTTGCTCTTATTGTATAAAATTTTGTATTAGACTTAGAATTCTATTGTTTAAACAAAAGGGGGACATGCTGTAGGAAGTCTGTAAGTCAGTGGTTACCTGCCCACTGGGGTGTGGCCTCTTATCCTATATAAGCTGATGTAGAGCATGTGTCAGCTCTCTTTTTAGTTCCCTCTGTTCTGACTGTGGGATTCGCTTTCTGATCACCGTTCAAGCAGAGGATTCTGATTTGTGAGTCTACCCCTAAATAAATAACCATCTATTTCTCAATTATGAGCTACTGTGGGATTTCTTTTTAGTATCCTTCTTCACGAGTGATAACAGAATACACTGGAACTGATAATTTAGAGGCCTGGGTCTCTTCTTTGTTTAGAGCAGCAAGTCTATCTCCAAACTAGGCTCATAGAACCTGCAGCATGTGGTATATGTGATATCTGACCAAAAGTCATCATCTTATCCCTGACTTTTTATGTAGATTGCCTGGTTATATGGTAACCTCTATGCTTGCTGTGAGAAAAGTAGTGGTGCACTGATTTCTACAATCCATGTCCTATTCATAATTTTACTGAAGATAAAATTTTAAGCCATTTACTAAACATCTAAAAATGTGCCATAACATGCTAGTCTTTCCCTCTAGAATTTCCTGATAATTTAATTCCATTCTTAATACCTTTCTTCAATATGGAGTTCACCAGATGTCCAGATGTGTGTTAGTCACTCCCTTAGATCTATCTATCTATCGATCAATCTTTCTTTCTTTCTTTCTTTCTTTCTTTCTTTCTCTCTCCCTGTTTGTGTGTTTGTGAAAAGTCTTATCTGATTTTTTATGGGGTAACAGAATTCTAGTACTGCCACCTGCTAGGGCTGTGGAATTGTTTGTTTTAAAGGTATATATGACGAGGAACATTTCTAATGGAAAGGACAAGGAAGAACAATGTAGAACTAAGAACAATGTATAACAAGAGTGAACAAGGAAGAATAAAGATTGAGAATTGAGAGAAGAATAAAGAAACATGGACAGAGAATTCATGATGTGAATAGATGTCTTTATCACTAAATCCTTAGCCCTCCTTTAGTTATTTGGGGTGTCTTTAATTGAACCATGTAGGGAGTCTTAAATGCTAAAACTTTTACGTCTCTCATTAGTAAAGCATTATACAATCTATTTCTGGGGTATTTTCATCACTTTTTGCTTGTTTAACATATCCTTTATACTTTGATTTGTTCTTTCTATAACTGTCTGATCTGTATAATTGTGTGGTATACCAGTAATATGCTTTATATTATAATAACAAAAACCACTTAATTTTCTTAAGACATGTGCTGGACTGTTGACTGTCTTTATTTGTTTAGGTATACCCATGATGACCATCACATCTAGTAAATGTGTGATTACCGAATTTGCCTTTTCTGAACTCAAAGCAGTTTCCCATTGAAAACCTGAAGAAGGTTCAGGGGCATGATGTATATATTTTAATTTTCCAAATTATACAGTCACATCCATCTGGCAGATGTTATTACTGTGAGTTCCCTTTGGGTTACTTCCTGTAGGTGGTGATTTTTGGTTATAGAAAAAAGCAAGTAGAACATCTCTGTAGCTTGTTGCCATGTCATCGAAAACTCCTTCTTAAACATTTGCAATTGACATCGTACTGTTTGTGAAATGTTGAGGCCTTCAGCACATTTCCAATCAATAATTGATCAATTTCTGCATTACCTTGTGCTGGAAGATCTAGCAGACCCATATGAGAGGAGTTGTGTGTTATATATTTTAGAAAAAGCCTATTCCTATTATATATTCCTATAATATATTCAATTATATAGTGAACCTGAGTAAATAATAAAGTCAATTCTGTGTCATCAGGTACAAATTCAGTGATTTAAATATTCAAAACAATTCTTTCTACATATTACAAATCAGAAACTATTTTGAGAGGTTATTTAAAATCACTAGTATTATGAGAATAGCATATAATTTGACATTCTGACAAAAGTATAAGGGCTTTGTTCCACTTTACTTAAATGTTCTGGTTTGTAATCTCCCTTTACCTATTTAATTGTATTAATATAAAATGTAGGCCTCCATTGTGTCAAGTACAATGTGGCAAAGTATCCAATTAACTTTCTTTATAAAGTTAATTCTATTGCTTTTGGGATTGTTGCTACTCATAACTCCATAAAATATTAACACAAGTTCTTTACCAGGGTTCGTTGCCTTTCTATGAATTTTTAATTCCATCATTGGTTAAAGCTTTCAGCTTTTCTCCCCTTAAAGGCCATTATTTAACCCATATTGGTTCTGTAAGTAAAAACAAATAAGCCATGTAAAGATGAAGTATACACATAGCATATGGATTATGTATATTATTGTGTTTTCTTTCAATTTTTTGACTTTGAAAAAGCTAAGTATCCAACATATATACTTTAAAGGTATTTTGTCTTCAAAATTTGGTTCTAAGGATATATCGTTTTGGAAAAGATGTTCTTCTTTTGTTTCCAGGAGTATGAGAACCTGTAGAATCTTTCTAGACTAAAGTGATTTGATGGACAAAGACTCCCCCTGAATGTCACTGTGTATACCCCCAAAAGACTACTTTCCAGAAAAAAAAGCAGGAAGCAGTTCAGAGAGAACTCTGCCCACATTCCCCAAACGATTTTTTACAAATATTTGTTTACATTTAAAGTGGAATATGCTATAGAGATTTGCATTGGTAAGGATCTTTGTCTATGGATACAAATTTAAGGTCAATTTTTTTATATGTCTATTTATTCTTTTGATTAAGGTATTGTGACTGTGCAGCTCAGTTAAAAATATGATGTATAATTAAGAAATATAGGTAAATAGAGATTCATCTATAATAGTTAATAAGTTTGTTAGTTTGTCATGTTAGTTCAGTTTTCTAGATGTACAGAGATGTATTTCAGATAGTTAGGAATTCTTCAAATCTTTCAAAGACTACAGAATATGGCAATTAAAATGTTTTATAAACTTTCAATTTTTCATGACAATGAGACACATCTGCTTCTGGCAGCACCAATTACTTCAAGAAGAAGATAGGCATTGAAGAGGCTCCTCATGAAGTTTGTTAGCCATTTGGGCAAGAAACTGCTCTTGCCTGAACTGCTTGAGGCTATGCTATATGAAATGGAGCAGGACCCTCAGAGAAATGACTACTGAACTTACATAAAGATGAGACAGTCTTTTAGAGTTCCTTCTTCATGAAAGAGACTGACAGACATTCTGCAGGACACAGAGGAAAGTGACTGACAAACTGCCAATATAGGTGGAACTATCTTAGAAATTTCCTGATTCATGGAAAAATCTGCCCTGTAGCCTGAAGATGGAATCCCCAATGGTACAGAAGAACTTTGGGTGACTGAACAGGCAAGGAGATGTCTCTGTCATTTCTAGAGTTTTAGTACTTGCTTACAGTGCAGTTCCTGTTTAGTTAGGTAATGTTATATTGTTCAGGAGTCTTTGATGTAGTTGAAGAGTCTAGAGCAGTAATCAAACTCCTTAGTTATGATGAAAGATAATTTTTAACAGAAGGGAATTTGCTGTCTTTGTTCCCAGTTCTCACACCACAGACACAGAGTCTTCAGTGAAAGGGACAAATGTAACAGACAGTGAGAACGACTGCAACTTCTTTTTATTTGACTCTTTTCAGAGCTGTGTAATAGTTTTTGTTATACTGAGTAAGACTTTTTGGAAGTTGTTTGTAGATGTTTAGGCCTGTGTATTGTTCACTGACTTGGTTAAAATTGATTTTATAAAACAATATCACAAAACATTTATGTGAGCTTTGACAAAAAGCTGTGCAAAATTTTATCAGATCATTCTGAACAGTCCACAAAAAAAAAGCTTAGGAAAAGCATACTTCTAGAGCTGTCTGTTCAATATTTTCTGACCATGGTTGAAGACATTAACTGAAACCAAGAGTCATGGGGGTGGAGTTCTGTGCATTCTTCCAAGCAAGCACTCTTCATTGTCCTCACTTCTCTCAGGTGCATCAGCTTCCTTGAGCATTCTTATTTGAGCTTTCTTGGTTTTGTTCAATGCCCTAGATAGTTCACCTTGGGGAACATATGTCTTCCGCATCTCTATCTAAAAGGTTGCTAAATGACATCTTCCGAGGGATGCAGAGCCTGGCCTCCTGTACACACCACACCCTGTGCAATTCAATCAATGCATCTTCCTGATAGACCCTAAATTTCCAGAGAAGAGGAATTTCCAGTATGTTTCCTATAGAGACTTTCCCACAATACTTGGCTCACAGTGATCAGTAAGTATAATCAAAAATGTGAATGTATCAGAGACCAGCTTTGACAATAATACCACTTACAAAGGTAGGGACATGGGAACTAGAAAGTGAGAAATGGGTAAGAAGACATGAGTGAAAATAATAAAACAGAAAACATTAAGATAGTATATGGAAGGAGTTCCAGTGAATATTGAAATCATTCACATTTATTTTTTCTACATTTTTATATCCAAAAACAACAGGGGTGATGGAGGAGGGTTATCTGTCTATTGTGTTATTTTCATTGGTCAATAAAGAGACTGCCTTGGCCCCTTGATAGGACAGAAAATTAGGTAGGCGGAGTAAACAGAACAAAATGCTGGGAAGAGGGCTATGAGCCAGAAGCCATGGAGCCAGCCACCAGGTCAGACATGCTGAATCTTTTCCGGTAAGCCACCACCTCGTGGTGCTACAGATTATTAGAAATGGGTTAATATCAAGATATGAGAGTTAGTCAGTAACTAATTCTCTAGAGATAATGGGCCAGGCAGTGCTTAAATGAATACAATTTGTGTGTTGTTATTTCTGGGGCTAAGCTAGCCATGCAGGAGCCGGGCGGGATGAAAAGCAGGCCTGCCTGCAGCTCCTCACTACAAATGGCCGCCCAACGTGGATAACTGAATCCACAGAAAGCCTGAGAAAGCTTGGGAAAGAATAGAGTAAAGCATGTTTTGTTGGTAGCAGCAATTTCTCGGGTCTGCTCTGTTTGCTAGAGCAAGCAAGTGCTCTCGTCTAAGGGAGGCTTCCTGACTCAGCTTTAGCTGCAAAACTTTGTAGCTCATTAAGAGGTCCTGCCACGAAACACTTAAACGGTGTTGGTGAAAAACTGAATGCATGCTTTTTGGTTTTCAGCCGTAGCAAGAAAAAAAAAGCTGCGCTGTTTTAAAATGCCGTCTTTCTGGACTGTCCTGCCAGGGCAATCTCTGACTCTTTCAGGCAGGCTGTCCTACTGAGTGTGGTCTGTGAGCAAAATGCTCCAGTTTGCTTGCTGGCAGGGACCTTGAAATGCCACAGAGTTGTGGCAATAAAAATGGCTTCAGCCGTACCTCTACCATGAGGCTGGAAAGCTAAGAAATGGCCTAGATCCAGCCGTCAAAGCCACGGTTTTAGGCTCATGTGGTCAGAAAAAAGGAGAGATATACAGTAAAGAGAGATTCAAAGATGAAGAAAACCTCTAAATGGTTTATAATGTGTTACAAATAAATGCAGGATAAAAGTTAAAGTTCTTAAAGTAAAAAGAGAGTAGTTATGTGTGGTGGTACACACCTTTAATCCCAATGCCCGGAAGGTAGAGGCATATTGACCTCTGTGACTTCAAGGTGTGGTAGCACACACCTTTAATCCCAATGCCTGGGAGGCAGAGACAGAAGGATCTCTGAGTTCAAGGTGTGGTAGCACGTGCCTTTAATCCCAGCACTGGGGAGCAGAGACAGACAGATCTCTTGAGTTCAAGGACAGCCTGGTCTACAGAATTATTCCAGGACAAAGATATACAGAGAACCAGTCTCAAAAAGTAAAAATAAAAGAAATAGAGGTTAAAAATAAAGCTGCATAAAGATGGAAAATACACAGAGAATCTTGATACTGTATGCTATTATGCTCTCTTTGAATTGTTTGAATGCTGAGGAAGGAGCAACAGCTGCTAAAAGATATTTGTTTATAAATGCTGCTGAACTAATCCAAGATAGATATTTTGAAAATACCGTGACTTCTGAATTTGGATCTAAAGATATGATACTTTGGAAAGGAGATTCTTCTTTTGTTTTCACAGAGGATGAGACCCTATGGATTGCTTCTATCCCAATATGGTATGATAGACCATGTCCTCCTGAAAGGTTGCTGTGAACACCCTCAAGAAATTACTTCACTCAACTGCCAACTGAGATGAACCTGGCAGACAGGTTTTACCATGAAAGACCTGATTAACAGCGCCCCTATACAGCAGGAAGAAGTTTGAAGAGAAATAACTACGTCCATATTCCCAAATATTGTTTATAAATGTTCTTTTACATTTAAAGGGAGATATGATATAGATATGAATAATTTCATTGGTATGGATTTTAAGGTCAATTTTGTTATATGTATATATATTTCTGATCTTGATTGAGGTATTGTGATTGTGTAGTTCATTTAAAAATGTAATGTATAATTAAAAATATAGGTTGTTAATGGATAATCATTGATAATAGTCAAGCTTGTAGTAATGTTAGTTTGATTTTCTAGATGTGCATAGATATATTTCAGATAGGCATTCTTCATATCTTTCAAAGACTACAGAACATGGCATTTAATGATTTAATAACTTAGGGCTTTTCATGACAATGAGACATGTCTGCTCCTGGCAGCACCAATCTACTTCAAGAGGAAGATGGGCATCGAAGAGGCTCCTTATGGAGTTGGTTAGCCATTTGGGCAAGACACTGCTCTTGCCTGAACTGTTGTATAAACTGGACACAGAGAACCCGCAGGGAGAGGACTGCTGAACTTGCCTAAAGGTGAGATGATCTTTCGGGGTTCCTGATTCATGAAAGAGTCTATGAGACATTCTGCAGGACACAGCAGATAGTGACTGAACTGTCTTTGAATTTTCCTGCTTCATGGAAATGTCTCTGGATATTATGGGCCTGAAGGCTGAAGATGGGTGCCCCAACGATACAGAGGAACTTTGGGTGACTGTCCAGGCAGCGAGATATCTCTGTCATTTCTAGAGTTTTGGAAGTTGCTTACTTCTTGTTTACTTAGGTAATATATCCTTCTGGAGTCTTTGATGGAGTTAAAGAATGGATAGTCGTAGTTATAGTTTTCCATTATTATGATAAAGATATAGTTATAAATATTGTGACTGTAATTCTTGCTTGATAACTGTTTTGTTATGTGTAATTTTACTATGTTAAAATGAAAGCCTTTCTTTTTTGTTTAAACAGAAAAAGGGGAAATGATGGAGGAGGGTTATCTGTCTATTGTGTTATTTTCATTGGTCAATAAAGAGACTGCCTTGGCCCCTTGATAGGACAGAAAATTAGGTAGGCGGAGTAAACAGAACAAAATGCTGGGAAGAGGGCTATGAGCCAGAAGCCATGGAGCCAGCCACCAGGTCAGACATGCTGAATCTTTTCCGGTAAGCCACCACCTCGTGGTGCTACAGATTATTAGAAATGGGTTAATATCAAGATATGAGAGTTAGTCAGTAACTAATTCTCTAGAGATAATGGGCCAGGCAGTGCTTAAATGAATACAATTTGTGTGTTGTTATTTCTGGGGCTAAGCTAGCCATGCAGGAGCCGGGCGGGATGAAAAGCAGGCCTGCCTGCAGCTCCTCACTACACAGGGGTAAGAAGACAAAAGGCTTCTTTAACATGATAAAGAAAGATTAGAGTAGTTATTTGCTTCACATCTTTGAGTCATCAAGCCAGTAATCCAATAAGCATTCTGTAGTTTATGCAGTGAATCCACCCTAGACCAAGTATCCTGAAGGTAGTGACTCCCAAGGTCAAATCTCCTGTTTCAAAAGAAAAAGCAGAAGTATGCTTGAATTTTCTGAGCATTGGTCAGGAGAGAGTGGATCTACTTTTATAGGATATCGAAATGTCAATAGGACCAAGTAGTCACACCCTAGGTCAGGGTGTATCACAACAGTTTTTGGCAACAACTTTGAACAAGCTGAAACTTTCTGACCCTCAGCCAGGTAGAAATAGGCTCACATATTTGGGCCTCCACATCAATGTGATAGAATGTTGCAGAATTTGGAGACTGAGTCACATACCTGACAAAGCAACAGAAAGTGCAATTACAGCTACATTAGGACCATGATCACTGCATAGCAGCAGTAAAGTTTAACAGGAGGCTCAGGGGATATGATTCTGAGACATTTTCCTTGCTGTTTTTTACCTGAAAAGATAAATATCACAATATGAACCTCAAGAACTTTTTCAGAAAAACAATTACCCAGAATCAACTGTAGAGTTCACTTGTACTCCACTCATGCAAATGCACTTCACAGAATTTCCTGGTCCGTAAATGAAGTCCTTGACTTGAAAAACACTATTGGAAAGGAAACAATACTTTTTGCCACCGTTTTCTATTTATTGAATTAGGGAACAACGAAAGAGTAAGAAACAGAAACAGTAAATATCATGGTGAAAAGGGAATAGCAACAACAAACCACCCATAGATTTAATGCTATAAGAAGAGATCTGGTAATGATGAATGGGTTTGTATTAATAATAATAAAAAGAAAGTCAGTGTGTAAGGTGGGGTGACACAGGAGTATTCTTCTGGCACATGGAAGGTGGACACAGGAGAGTCAGGAGTTCAACATTATTCTTGACTAAATTTTAAGTTTCAAACTTAGATGAACTACAATAGTCCCCATTTTATCTATCTGTCTGACTTTCTGTCTGTTATCATCTATCTATCTAATTATCTATCTATCTATCTATCTATCTATCTATCTATCTATCTATTGTCCTACCTATCTATTATCTATTTATCTATAATGAAATAACTAAGTATGTTTGGACATATTAACAGTATAAGAATATAAAGAAGGAGCATTTCAGTAAATCCAGCAAAGCATGCACACAAGCTACTGTAAATTCACAGTAAGAACTCTCAACAAATTAGTAACTGAATGGATTTTCTCAACCTAACAGGCACTATCCAGGATAAATCAAAAGAAAATTCCAACTAAAGTCAGCATGAATGTTCTTCCCCAGTGTCCCAGAGCAAGGCAAGGATGTCTGCTAACCATATAGCATGACTCTTGGGTTCCTATTCAAACCATAAGGACAAGAAAATGAAATAACTGGCATGCCCTTCAAAGAGAGATGAAAGTGTTGCTATCAGACAACAATAATGTATCTACATACAAAGTTCTGAGGAGTCTTATAGAAGAGCCCTAAATGGAATGAATGAGTTAACAATGCAATAGGGCATAATGTCATTGCTTAAGATATTTTGCATTTTCATACAATAGCAATTGTTAAAAGCAAACAAATATATAAGTATTGCAACTCTCACAGCACTGTTAAATACAACTGGTCATTTAATGAAACATGCTCACATTCAGTTGCTGGAGGAACATGAAGGGTTTTTAACCCCTGAGCCAATTCTCTACTCCTTTCATTGAGTTCTTAAATATTTGAATACATTGTAGGTACAATTTCTTTTGAGAGAAAGAAAAAATTTTAAAAAGTCAATAATAAAGAATAAAACCCCTGCCAGTATATTTTTTATTGTTTGAGTCATTTTTCAAGGACCAAAGCAGAGGAATTTCATTATACTAAATCTAATTTATTTTTCTGTGTGTAGGTAAAGAATCTCTACCTGAAAAAAGTTCACAGAGAAGTTTTTTATTTTTTCTCTTCAAATAGATTTGAAGTTTTACATGTCATATTTGCATCTGTTGTCCATCTTGAGTCATTTACTATACAATGAATGAGTCATGAGTCATCACCATGGGAACCAACTCTCTTAGCATCATATGCAGAAGAGATACCATCCTTTCTTTACATAAGAAACTTACAAACTGAGACTATTTTTTTTTGTTGTTTCCTGACTGTCAAGACTTGCATAATCACACAGAAACTACATTAATTACAATACTCTTTGGTCCATGGCTCAAACATATTCTTAGTTAGCTCTTAGATAGTAAATTAACCCATTTCTATTAATCTATGAATCACCTGTTTCTGGCAGCCTTCTCTGTTGGCAGCTACTTGGCATCTGTCGGACTCCACTTCCTTTCCTCCTCTATTTCTGCTTGAATTTCTTGACTTTCTATATTCTAGACTGTCATGGGTCAAAGCACATTCTTTATTAATCAATAGTAATAAAACATTCATATAATACAGAGGGGAATCCCACAACAGACTTCATGTTTGCATCTTTATCCATTTTGAGTCATTTATTGTACAATGGATGAGATATGAATCATCACTATTGGAAGCAACGGTCTTAGCATCATATGGTGAAGAGATCCCTTCTATACCTAAGAAACTGTTCACTTGTCCAGTTTACCATTCACAGACACATACATTATAAACCCACATTGATTTTTAAAAATAGAAATATACAAAAAAGGCAATGAAATGACACACAGTAAATACATCCTTTAAAAATGCTCAGTATCACCATTGTTTGGGGGAGACATAATTTAGTATTTTGCCAAGATTAGAATATATTTACCTCATAACCTAGGTCTAAGGGAAATGCCTGTGTTTACATGATGAAGCCTGTCTGCATTCTAGAAACCTTATAAATTTAGTGTGTTTGTAACAACTGAAATATCCCTGAGATTGTAACAAAATAAAACAATATTACTCAAACTGGGGAAAATGATTGAAAGGAAAAATTGATCCTCATGCTTACATTTGCCCATTTCTTGTGCTAGCTAAGTGTTTCTCACGTTTCTGTTCCCAGGGATCCTTAAGCAAAAACTTGTGGCCCACTTAAGCAACCCTTAAGTAGCTGGCAACAAAAACAGTCATCCACAGGCCGGCAAGGTGGCTTAGTGGATAAAAGTGTATTATATTCAAGCCTGATATCCTGGATTTAATCCATGAAACATGCAGAAAAGCAGGAGATAACCAAATACAGGTAGCTGTTTTCTTGATTTTAGGTGTGAATCAAGCAAAGTTAAGGTGTGAACCCCACCACCACCACCACCATCACCACCAAATCCGAAATAGCAACAAAATCCCAACCAGCCCATTTGTAGTTTACTTGGAGAATCTGACCAGAGGTCACTGGTTTTCTGCTGAGAAATTCCGACTACCTCCTCTCTTTTCTATCATTCTTACCCACGAGTTTCTTGTCGGGTTTTCATGACCTGTTTGAAAATCTGTTTTTGTATTCAGTTTTGAAATACATACTCTGAATTTGCAGTTCATGCCTCAATCAATCATGTTCTGAAATTTCTTCTACTTTAGCTACTGTGTTCATAGCTGACACACATCTGGAGAATGCACTGTGGATGATCTCAAATGCATGATTACTGCAGGGGCTCAGCTACATGACAGTGTTGAAAAGCAAGTGTGTAAGCTCTGAAAAAGCGAAGATGCCTTAGGCTGGGTACAGAGAAAAGGAGTGTCTACAGAAGGGCATGGGGTAATGGGGTGGAGTCTGAGTCTACAAGGTGACTATGATGGAGACTTCATAGTTGCATTCGTTCTAAAAATTCATGAACATATACATGAATGCAATAGTACAGTTAGGAGATGGCTTTTATTGTAGACATAAAGAAGAGTATAGTCAGAGGCCTCTGGAAGTGTCCAGAGCAGCAAGAGAAAGAAGTAGACTAACATGGACAGCACCCTGAACTGGACCATGAGAGGAGAGACAAAAGGGGAAGCCAGAGATGAAGACAACAGGGGTGGGGAGGTCAGACCAAGAGTGGGAAGATAAAAGTGAAGAGCAAATGTGGGACAATATTATACAGGCCACATATTTCTGCATTGTATTAGCTACCACACTGCCAAGCCACAATAGCAACTGAGGTGTTAAAATCACACACAGACTAGCTGTCTCCTGGGGTCAGATATGCTTTTGTTGTGCTGCTCCCTTCTTTGTAATCATGAGGACTGTCTGGGTAGAGGTGTTAATCCAAGCTAGTGACAGAGCTGTGGACAGGACCTTAGTCCTGCTACCCTGGAAACAGGATGCTAATGAACTTCCCCCTCAGTTTACCTTGAGAGATACAAGCTGTTTGGAGAAAAACTTGGGTGATCTTCAGGATTTGAATGAACCCTGAGACTCCCTTCCAATATTGTTGTGTGAATTGTGTCTCAATTATTCCGGCACCTCCATGCTGGTCCACAATAATAGTTTATGTTGGGGATGGACCCCGACAAGCAAGAGAAGGAGTAAGAGAGAGGGCTAAGAGAAAGCATGCCAGGACCACAGAACACCAAGACTGGGAGAAGAAGTCCAAGATTTGGAGAAGTTTAGGGTAAGGAGCAGATTGAAAAGAGCTGAGAGGGGCCACAGGCCCTGAGTAAGCCTGGAGGCCAGCATGTGCTCTGGTGTGCAGAAAGTCACTACAAGGTGTCTTTGGTTGTTTTCTACTTGACAACTACTTTTACTGTTTTCTTTCCTTACTTTTTGTTTTACTTTGTTTCTGTTTCTGTTTTGACTTTTTAAATTATAACAAAGAAGTTTATTATGGAAAATATCAAAGTACATAAAAATAGTAATAAATATAGCGATAAAAATATGCAGCCTGTGTTATCTTATCTCAAAGAACTGTGGTGTGTATGTTTGGGGGGTCTCTAAGGATGATGAAAATATTTTCATTTATGGGAATACTTGACCTAGCTGAAAAGGAACTACATTTTTATGAATTTGCTTTTGATGACAAGTATGAATGCTGCTTTCTTGAAATTCTAATAATCTCTCACTAAAACACACAAGCAAACAAAGAAAAATTAAAGCAACGGAAAAGAGAAGAAAGAAGTCAATATAGGAATGAAGTCAACAGTTTCCAAAACAGAAGACAAAACTTTAGGGAAGTTTCTTCCCTAAAGACTAAAACAGAAATCCCACAGGATTCTTCATTTTCATAATTTTATGCAAAATGAAAATGCCAGGCAATTTGCTGGTGTGTGTGTGTGTGTGTGTGTGTGTTTGTGATTTGCTGTGGGTGAGCACTCAACCAACCACAGTACCTCTCCCCTCCCCACCTTTCCATTGAATCACTCTGAATCTGAAAACCCCAGGCCCTAGCCCCACAGAGAACTTCATCTACTGTGAACATTGTTCCTTCTGGGATATAAGGAATATGGTTTACACCAATTTCCTGTAACTCAACAGAGTGCAAATTATGAGATCAATAGGGGACTAGAAAGCCACACACACACACACAGATACACCAAAATCAAGAACAAAACAAACAAATAAGAAATGAAAAAGCAAACAACAACAGCCAATCCAATTCCCAAAAAACCAAACAGAAACTAAGCCTCAGACTTTTAAAATTAATTCATCATTCCTTTTTGTCTTTCCTCTTTGAATATATATATGATCCAGTAACTAAGGTACCAGAGACCTCCAAGCATTTCCACTTCTACAGAGACCAGTCATGGCAGGCTTAACAGGCAAGAGATTCAGATCCTCTCTGAGGCCCCAGTGAAGCTCATCTCTGCCTTTTTAAATTGTTTCAAATTGCATCAAATACATACTCATTTTTTTCCTCTGGTAGGTGGTCTGGGGTACACGTTTCTGTCTTTAGCATGCCCATGGAAGTCTCTTTAGCCTCTTCAGCAGGCATCTCTGAACTGAGAGGAAGAAGCTTTCCTGAACTAAGGAGAAGGAATGAAAACTGAAACCCTGGAGGAGAGAAAGAGAAATCTTTGTCTTCTGAGCTTCTAATAAACCCTTTGCAAGTACAACCTAGCTGTCTGTGTGACTCAATAACCACTCCTTACTAGTTCTGAACACATCCCCTCTCAGCACATAGCGTTTTGTTCTTAGGGGAAACAAAATTACGAAGTAGGACATTGTGAAGTGAATTTAAGTGGATTGCAAGCCCAGGAAATAAAACTGACAAATCCTTTAGAATTTGAAAATGTTCCAGACTCATCACTACTTCTTTAAGAAAATATTATTTCTATGGAAGTCCCTGCCACTAAGTAGGGAAATGTTGAGTGATTGATTGACTGATTGAATCAGAGTTTCACTATGTAGCTCAGTCTAGCCTCAAATAGACTTTAACCCACAATGGTCCTGAATTTCTTGTTCTATTTCTTATTTTTAAAGGTCAGTATTGCTATAAGTCCTGAAATTCCAGGTCATATAGGTGAAGGCAGATGAGACCCGGACAGGAGGACAGAGAGGAAAGTGGCATAGAATTAAAGGGCAAAATGACAAATTTCTGGAGTCAGAGATACTTGTGCCTGAGGTCATTATAGATACAAAATCCCTGCAAGAAGAGTGAAAAAGCCTGATCTCCCCGAAGTTGGCTAGAAGCTTCACCAGCTGCATGTGATGTTTTCTGCTCTGGCTTCAGTCAACTGTGATGAGGGGGTGTCTTTCTTCCGCTCTTCCTCTACATGGCTGATGACACACCGAATGATTCTGTGGGCTTCAAAGAAATTCTAAATTCTGGAGTTAGGATACAGATACCAAAAATTACACCTTCATTTATCTGTGTACAAACACCTTCAAATGTGTAGTCAAGAATAAATCACAAACACTTTGGGTGAAGCATCAAGACTCAAATCTCTTTCCCTCCTGCTATGTCACCCCATAAGGCTTCTCACTATTTAAAATCTGAGCATAGTTTGCCAAGACTGTGTTGCATTGGATCAGAAAGAATAATGTCCCAACCATCACCTAGGAACCCTGTTAACATGCAGTTCCATATTGACTGAGTTTCATAACAATCTCCATGTGACATATGCATTGCTGTGAAGTCTTTCCAGAAATACTCCCATGCTGAGAAAACAGACAGAGCCACTCACATCTCTTGTACAGAGGTCAGGTCTTTTATTTCTTACATTTAAGCAGTTGTTAAAAAATGTACATACCCAGGCATCATAAAGGATGAACTCTTACCTCAGTCAGCTGTGGATCCCACTTTCTATTCCCTGGTAACGATCTCATTTTGTAGAAGGGGGGAGTGGCACCATTTCCCCTCCTAAGATTTTGATATGCCCTTACTCTTTCACAACTTTTCTGGTCAGTACTTGATGCTATGCTTTGACTAAAACGTTAGGGGTTTCCAAGATTAATGGCTCCCTTCCTGTGATAGGGTCAAAATCTTTTCTTACAACCAAAAGACAGTCTGAAGTCAGAAGGAGGAAAGAAACATAATGGTAAGAATAAGTGTTCACTCAATGGAAGGCACACTGAATCCTGGGCCTCCATCTTCTCAAGATAGGGGAGACTTCAATTTATCAGCCTACAGTCAGGCTCTAAGATTCTCAGGCAAGAGGGTGGAATGGGATGTGGAAGATTTGTGCCCATAGAGATGTGATCTGAGGCAGATTTTATATCCTTGTGTCTTAGTATTCTGATACCATGAAGAGACACCACGACCATATAAAGGATAGCATTTAACTGGACTTTGCTTCCATTGTCCTCATGGTGGGAAGCATGGTGGCATGCATGTGGACATAGTGTTAGGGAATCGGAGAGTTTTAAATCCAGATCTGCAGACAGCATGAAGAGAGAGAGAAGAAGAGAGTGAGAGGAAGCCACTAGGTCTGCCTTGGACTTCTGAAACCCTAAAGACCACCCCCAGTGATACAAATTCTCCTACAGGACAATACCCCTCAAATCCCTTGCAAGTAGCTCTCCTCCCTAAAGTTCAAGTATTCAAATATATGAGCCTATGGGAGCCATTTCTATTTAAGCCAACAGGAATCTGCCTGAATACATTTAATGGCAGGATCCATTATGCTGTATTTTAAAAATAATTTTCTATTTACTGTGAGAATTAAATAGCACGGTTTCCTGGGACCTCACATTCCCAAGCCTTTGATTTGTTTTTGAGAAAGTCCTTACCTTCCCTGTCCCTCCCTGAGTCGACCTGACCTACCCTGATTCCTCCAAATGACATGGGGGTGGAATAACACTATGTCTTTTTTTAAGAATTTTTTTATTTCCTCTTGCCACATTTCCCAATTCTGTAAAACTACTAGTGATTTTACTCCTTAAAAGGGGCAAACAGGTGAATTTGGACTGCTCACTGTCTTTACTCAACTTAGGAGGCAGTGGTTGGTGAGTACTCAGTTGCACCCCAATAAAAATCAAGATTCCTTGGAATTTGGCTCAAATGGTGGAGGTGGTGGCCTATTCTCACCATTTGGATAAACACCAGCACACCTTGTTTCAGATATTTTCAAAGTCTAAGGGATTCTTTTCATCCTATAACTTGACTTCCAAGGACATGGCTCTGGATACAGGAAGAAACAGATTTTTTGGTTTGGAAAGCCATGGAAGTGTGGGAAGAAACCTCCATAATGTGGAAGTAGTCTTTGATGGAGGTACGGTGGGTCAGGAGAAATTATGAGTTGTTCTGGGCTGTTCGATGCTGCCTATGCTAGAGTTGAAGGAGGACACAGGGATTTCACTTCAAGAGCAGATGAAAAATATCCAAGCATTGAGGAGATCAGGGCAGAGTGAGCTAGTGAGGACTCAGCTTGGACTGTATAATGAAATTTTCTAATATGACAAAGCTTAATTTATTAAAGGTTAAATAAACGTAGCTGGACATGATTGTTCACACCCATAATTACAGCACTGGGGAATATCAGGGTGATTTCTGTGAGTTTCTCGTGAGACTGGGCTTTAGAGAATGATCTATCTCAGAAAATCAAAATTAATAAGGAGTATGTAGACCAGAGCTAAATGGATGAGATTTCCAGGGATGTGGTTAGAGGTGAGCTTATGGGTTCCTGTGGTCAGGACTGCATGTGTCTAACCACCTGAATTCATATCACATCTTCAACAATTATGTCACTGATGGTCAGAACAGGATTTATTCCCCATTTAATTGCTACCTCTGTAAAACTCTAAGTAAGAGCCCATTCCAAGTTAGAAATGAAATGCACGCAGAGAATACTGATTATCTTTTCCTTCTTAAATTACTAAAAGAAGCAACAGGTGTAGAATGACTGAAGTATGCCACATACGTATTGTACACATGGTCATTTTTTTTTATTTGCTGTGACTGCTAGGATTCAGGTATTCTGCTGGCCTGCCCTGTCTGTGGCAGGATATACACAGGCTGTACCCTAATCAGCCAGGGTCGTAGTAGGTACACAGTTGCAAAGGTCCATTTAAGGGACAAGTCCGGCCCACTCCAGACCTCTCTCTTCCAGCCAAGGCAAGCAGGTCTCGGCGTTTCCCTTTCTTCTCTCTGTCCTCCTGATCTTTGTCTCTGTGTCTTTCCCTTTGCTCCTTCCCCGTTTCCCCCTGATTCCCTCTTCTCAATGCAACTCCACACTCAAGCTCTCTCTGCATGGAGTAATCTGTCACCCACTGTGGTTCGAACCAGTGGTGGGATCATTCAGGGCCCTACTTACACTGTATCTTAATAGTGACTTCCTAAAGTAGACAATGTAACTGGAAAAATTGGGCCTGCCAGGGGGTGCCCTGCCACACCTTGAGCCAGAAGCTTGTTCATTTTATTGCAAATACTAGTACATTCTCTACAGAGCACTCTTATCTCCATCTAGGACTGATTAACAAACACACTTTAAGTACTTAAAAATTATGTCCAAGTTCCCAGAATAAGTAATTAGGAAAACTTGAACTCTATTTCAAAGAAAACAAGCACAGAAGTATAGACCCTATGCCCTGCTGGCCACTTCTCCTGCCTAGACTGGCCTAGTCTATTCTAGTCAAAAGTGTGCATGGCTTTGACTGGTCATGGAAAACAATTCTGAGTCAAAGTACTGAACTTCAAACATTAGTAAATATGATGTCATCTATTAAATCACGGAAAATTAAGTAAATATAAAAGCATTTGACAGCGAACCCCGTAGATGAGAGGAGGGATTCAGTATCAGTGACTTGGTAAACATTCTGATCTTTATTGTTAATCATTTTTTCTCTCTATGGGAATACAAGTGCCAGATGCAACGTTGGGGAGAATTCTTTCTGGCTCACAGGTGAAAGAATACAGTCCATCATGGTGTGGGGACCTTAGCAGAAACACTGTACCAGCCTTTGGTGCTAGGACTGTACAGAAACTGCTTATTGACTGACGGCAGTCAGGAATGCAGAGAGAGGAACCTCATGTTGGAAGATGAACCTCAGGCCTCACCTCCTTCAATCAGCACTAGTAGACTCATCCAAAGATTCAAAAATTCTCCAGACAGTACCATGAGATGATGACATAGTGTTTAAGCACATTATCCTGGAGAGGACATTTCACCTTTAAAGAAAATCAAAGTTCTGAGCACTGCTTCCCTTCATGTGTTCAGGAAAAACCATATATGAAATACTTCCTTAAGACACTGGGAACACTTGCCTTTCTGGTGAATGACTTCACATCTGACCAGTTATTTACCTCCACTCTGTTCATCACGAGAAATCTCCTTGTCAACACTGGTGGTGTGAGAAGTCAAGGGACAATTGCATCCTTTTCATCATGGGGTTACCACTCATGGCTACATTGCACTTGATTAGAAATGTGTAGAGAGCACTGTTGTTTGCTTGTTTTGTTTGTTTGTGTGAGACAGGGTTTCTCTCTATAGTCCTGACCGTCCTGGAATTCATTCTATAGACCAGGCTGGCCTCAAACACATTCAACTAAGCCATGTGCCACCATTCCTAACTTTCAAGAGCACTTTTACTCCATTTGGTCTGTTATACAAAAAGGTATTCAGAGGGACTATCTGGATGGGAAGAGAAGAAAGGACAATTCTTTGCCATGCCTGCTGGTGAACTTGAAGCTGGTATAAACAGGCATAAAATGGCTGAACTGAAGTGGAATACAGTGGAGCTCCTACCAAAGAAGCTAAGAAATGAATGGATTATTGAATATCCACTCAGCTAATGATTGATGCAATAAATGAGTCAATGATAAAGAACACTAAAAGATCCAGCAGTCTGTCACTGTGTGTGCATCCTAGGTAAGAAGTCAGGGAGGGACCATGGCCATCACCACAGGATTCACAACAGTCAAAAGGCAGCAGCATGCAGGTTTGCTTCCCCAGAAGCAGAGACACAGTGAGTATCGAGTGCATAGATCACATTTGTCAGCCTCAAAGAGGAAAGACCAGGTAAATTTTGCAGTCCACATGACATCCATGTTGATGAATACGTCAAACTGTAGATCTGTTTGAACCTCTGCCATCTCCATCCCCTATACAAGAGGCAGAAGAACAGAGAACTGGGGTCCTAGATCTAGCAATCATCATCAACGTTAGAAAGTAGCCAGGAGTCTAGATGTCTCTACAACAACTTAAGAGTTTCTGCTTAAATATCAGCCCTGATACATGAGGACTTGGCCTGTGAGCAGACAAGCTTTATAGCTGTCATGACAGGAAGGCTTCCCTGCCCACCTATGTGTAAATCTGGAACTGCTACAGGAGTCTCTGGTAGAGAGATCCCTATGGACATGTTGTGTTGTGGAACAGCTCAGCCAAAATCCTTGGACAGATGAAAGGTGTTAGGAATGTCTGTGTCCTGGTAGCTTGAGAAAGGCTCATGGGTGAGGGGAGTAGAAGGAGAAAGGCAGAGGGAAGTAGGAAAATGCAACTGATATATAAGGACAAAACTAGGTCTTTATTCCAAATGATATACAACAACCAAAAAAAGATAAATGTTTGGGTCCTATGTAGAATGTGGAACAGTAAGTTTTAATCCTACGTAAGATGAGGTGTGGATCCTTTATAGTATTTTAGGCAGAAGGCCAATGGTAAGGATGCTTCTTGTGGCTGGACATTTCCTGTAGCCCCACTCTGCTCTGAAACCTAAAGCTGATGCAAAGAGCACCAAGGACCTGGACCTGCAGTATAAGTAAGGTGCAGACCACACACAGAAATGGAACACTATTCAAAGTACGTCGCTCCCAAGACTATTCTCTGTTTCAACCTGAACTTTAAAGTTAATTAATTGAAATGAATTTAATGTTCTAAAGGTAACTCAGTAGAGTTGGATTAGGCTTAAAAGATGAATTTTAAATAAACTTAAAATGAAAAGAGTCTTTTTTTTGTTTTTTAAAATCTCACTAACAAATGAGAAACATAGCACCTAAAGCAACAGCTGTGGGTACAGGAAACCAAGATCTTACTGTTTGGTTTTGAGCCTGGCCTCTAAAGGCTGAATCATCTCCATAGCCCATCCCCCATTCTGCTAAATGCCTTCCAGAGGTTCCCTGAAGCACATGAGGGCTGCCATTGCGAAACAACATTTCCGTTGCGCTTATTCACATTTATGATCCCTGACGAACTTTTCCTGGGTTGGAGGTAAAAACAAAGACTGGATAAGTCATGAGTATTTGCAGTGATCACATCTGATCTGGCAGATGCCTGCTCTCTGCTTCTCACCATGAGGAATAAGAGACAAAGAACCAAAGGGGCAAGTGGCTGATAATGCGGATATGAGCAAACATAGTTTGCTAGGAGAGAAATGTGCCCTGCAGTCACGGACATGGGAGGGTGTCTGCTGCACCTTCTGGACATGAGCAAAGGCATTTCCGCTGTAGAATGGTGCTTGTGTGACTGGAGCAGCTGATTAAAGCAGGGTAAAGGTAGCTGAGCACAGCTGGAGTGCAAGGAGGAGCTTTATGGCTTTTGGAAGGATGCTTTGGATTCACATTTTTCATGCTGAAAATGTTTGGAATAATAAAATATTCCAAACTAGGCTTAAACTTCAAATCCTCCTCTCTCTGCCTCTTCAGTGAATCCTCTTGTATCACATCTCAACTGAAGGAAACATTGTGAGTTAGAGGTCTAGTTGAGTAAGCTATCATGTGATGTTACAGGTCCCACCAGGATGGAAGGAGCTCAGAGTTTGAAATGTGAAATAACCTGTCTACCCTGCTCCAAACCTAAAGCTCTTGGAGTGGCTCAAGCAATCCATCCTCACTTCATGGAACCAGATCCCCTTGGCCTGGAGGCACTTACTGCCCTGTGCCTCCTGCTGGTCATTATGGAAAATTCACCTCCCTACTCCTTAGACATGTGAGCTCTGCTGAGCAACCTATTCATGGATCCTCCATACTCTTTTCCTCTGCCCTGGGGCTCATCATTCACAGCAGAACATCAGCACCCAGATAGAGGGGTCACATGCAGGTGGCCTCTCTTAGTGGTGATTGGCCGGCCTCAAAATTCAAAACTCAATCCTAGTTCAAGTGCTTCTGTGGCTATGAGCACTTGAACCCTTGACACTTTACACTAAGTTCTAAGTTTCAAGACTCCCAGAGATAAATGGTCAGGATGGGAAGAGAACGCCACAGAACTAGTGCATGGACAGCCCTGGTTCATGCCTAGTGGTCTTCCTACCACCAGAATTCTTGCCCTCCCTCAGCTGTAAACACCTCCTTCAAAGAACCCGGGGGCACAGTATGTGTCTCATCCCAACTTTACATTTCTTTGTCAAGATTAGGTTCAAGATTTTGATCTATCTGTGTGCCTTGGATTATGTGTGCCCTGGACTTGGCCATCTTCTGTGAAGAGCAGCTGGGTAGTTCGTTTCATGCTGTTAATGGTTTAGAAATTTCTTTGAGATGGGCATTGGTGGCACACATTTTAATCCTAGAACTGGAGGCAGAGGCAGTCAAATCTTTGGGAGTTTCAGGCCACCTTGTTCTACAAGAGGACAGTCAGGGCAACACAGAGTAGCCCTGTCTTGAAGAACAAAAAGAAATCAAACAGACAAGAATCTAAAACAAAGCAAAAAAAAATTTCTGGACAGCTGTCGAGGCTCCTGCCCTCTTACATGAATGTCCAAAATATAAAATGGTAGTTCATGATTGATTCAAATTACTTTAAAATTTAGTAATTATGGGAGAGCTATCTCATTATCCCAGACCTCCACCAGCTGCAACTCCCAGGAAAGAAGATCCTGTAACCTGCCAAGGTAGCAACAGATCCGACTGTACTGGAGACGGTGTGTGTGAACCTGCCCTGCATAGTGAGCAAGGAAGCTGGGGCAGATTGATGACTTGGTCACAATATAGCCTGCCCTGTTGTCAGAGGTGTGGTTAAACCAGCCCCAGAGTTTTAAACGTGGGAGAGCTATCCCCACTACTTTTTTTGTCATACAGTAGTGTAAGTGGGGAAGACGAATACCGCGTATTCTTGCCCCTTATGTCCTGCAACAGAGGAGAGTCCAGACCCAAGTCATTACCAGGTGCAGCACTCAGGAAAGTGGGCTCTGTTCCTCACATGGGCAGCACGGCAAAGATGGCCCTGTTGTCAGATTTGTGAGTGACCCAGTCCCCATGTTGGTAGCCAGGTGGGGATATCCCCATTACTCATATGACCGAGGCCTCAAACAGGACCAATTACTCTTTGCAATGAACATTTGCAAGTGAAGATGTATGTAAAAGGGGGTTTACTGTGTAACTCTGTGTGTCATGCTGCTGCTTTTATGATGAGGTTTTAATTTTTTTTGAAAAAAATTAATTTTGTATTATGTGGGGGAGGTGTTGCAAGGGCAGAGGACAGATTTGAGAGGACAGAGAAATGAATAGGATCATGATGGATTATGGGAAAATCACACAGAATACATAAAAAGAAAAAACATAAGTAAAAATTTAATAAAGAATTAAAATGGGTATACGACTTTAATAAACACTATAGATAAAAAAGATTCACATATGGCCAATCATTATTTGAAAGTGGGAAGACTGAACACACAATCCTAAAGGAAGTATAAATCAGAGCCTCATGGGAAATCGTTTCCTGCCTATCAACAACAGCAACAAAAAAATCACAAGTATCAGAGAAGAGAGAGAGCATGGAGCCCAAGAACACTATGAGGATTCTAAAGAACCTGGGAAACAATACAAATTCCTCAAAAAATTTAAGAGGGACTGCAGTTTGATCCACCAATCTTTCTTTGAGCTGTTTACACAAAGGACAATATACCATAACTTTAAGAGATATGACCATTTCTTTTTTATTAAAGCACTATTCATAACAAATTTGCATGATGCACAACCAACCTAGATCCTTGTTAACAGCTGAGTGTGGTACATTTGTACAGTGGAATGATAGTCAGACTTTAGAGAGAAGGAGCTATATGAATCAGGAACCTAGGTGAACCTGAAGGACTTTACACAAAATAAATAAGTGACTCAGGGTAACAAATGTTTCCTGATTCCACACACAGGAAACACCTGCAGTAGTCAAATGTGAACTTCAAAGAAAAGAGACATGGTCACCAGGGAATGTGGATGGATGGGGACTAACGAAGCACATGCAGAATCTCAAGCAAGTTCAGTAAACTAGAGACCTGTGTAGTGCATTGCACCTCTCATCCCCAGTTATAGATTGGGTACTGGAAGTTTCAAAATAGAGTGGACTGGAGAGATAGCTCAGTTGTTACAAAGATCCAGAATAAGCTTCCAGCACCTACATAAGCTTACAGCCACCTCTAAATCTGCTTTAATCAAACCCGGCACTCTCTTCTGGGCTTCTTGGGTATCAGGCTTGAAAGTGGTGCACTTGCAAACAGAGAAACTCACATACACATAAAAATGCACTCTAAAAATCTTACTCCTGTAATAAAGTAAATGGAAAAAAAGTATATAGGCATTGTGCTTTAATAGGAATCTGGTTAAATAATGCAGCTCTTACAAGTAGTTAGCAAGATGTGAAGAGCACTAAAATATGTTGGACACTGTGGTTCACATCTCTATTCCTAGCACTCAAGAGGCCGGTGGGTCTCTGAGCCCTACTCCATAATGGTCTACATAGTGAGTTGTAGGATAAAAGGAGTACATACGGGGGCTGGAGAAATGGCTCAGAGGTTAAGAGTGCTGACTGCCCTTCTGGAAGTCTTGAGTTCAATTCCTAGCAACCCACGTGGTGGCTCACAACTATCTGTAATGAGATCTGGTGCCCTCTTCTGGCCTCCTGGCATACATGGAGGCTGAACGCTGTGTACATAATAAATAATCTTTGAAAAAAAGGAGTACATACTTACATACACCCCCACTTACACACATACACAAACACACACACATGCACTCACACACACACACACATACACACACACAGAGTGAGAGAGAGAGAGAGAAACAGAGAGAGAGAGAGAGAGAGAGAGAGAAATTCCAGAGATTTAAAACCAAAAGATAAATTATATAGACATTATCCAATACTCCTGATTATTTCACAGGAAGCACATAGGTTATAGTACCTGAAAGTTCTAAAACCTTATTTATTGGTCATACATTCTAAAATCTCACCACTATATGTTTCACAGTTCTGGAATGCTCTGAAGGAATACTGTTAGTATTTAGAAACTTGTTCTTTGTGGGTATTTTCCTTTGATCCAGGGTGCCTTTTTTGGAATATATATACATATGTATGTATATATATATATATACACACACATATATATATATATATTCAAAAATAACCAAGAAAATAACTTGAAGCAGAAAAAAAAATGTCTGAATTTTAGAATTTTTAGAATTCCAGTTTTAGAATTTTCAGCTCTGGTATGTTTTTCTTGTTCCATGGAATGCAGAAGATGCATGGATGGCAGAGACTATATGTCAACTTGGATTTATAAAGCTTGGCCAAAGCAGGACCAAGAGCAAACTAGAGCCACCGATGACACATTTGCAGAATCTACCTCCCTCCAAACCTGATCTCAGAGATTCTCTCATCCTTCTGTTTGATTATCAAGTTCTAACCTAATCAGTGTATTAAAATGAGGCAGAGCCCTCATTCTCTAACAACTTATCAGTGACTGCATCTGTAATCAGTCTGGAGTTCAAGACATCAACACATGACCCTACTTCACAGGGCACTTCCTATCTAAAATACAAGAAAGACTGTGATAGGATTACACTGTGTTTACTTGAATCCAGTCTTGGCCACTTGACTGCTACAGTCAACTGAATGTCTAAAATATATGTTAGTGTTAGAGTCTTAAGAACCAGGTAAGAATGGCCCAGATCAAAAACACCGATGACAACTTATGCTGGAGAGGTTGCAAGGTACAGTGAATACAACTGCATTACTGGTGGGAATGCAAGTTGGTACAGACCCTTGGGATGTCCATGTGGCAATTTCTCAGAAAATTAGGAAACAACCTTCCTCAAGACCCATTGATACCACGTTTGGGTATATATCCAAAGGATGATAAATCGTGCCACAAAGATATATGCTCAACTATGTTCATAGCAGCTTTGTTTGTCATAACCAGAACCTGGAAATAACCTAAATGCTCCTCAACTAAAGAATGGACAAGGAAAATGTGGTACATTTACACAATGGAGTACTACACAGCAGAAAAAAAAAGTGAAACCTTGAATTTTGCAGGCAAAATGATGGAGCTAGAAAACATTATTTTGAGTGAAGTAACCCAGACACAAAAACACAATTATCACATGTACTTACTCATAAGTGGTTTGTAAACATAAACCAAAGAAAACGAGTCCACAAATCACCATTCCAGATATCTTAGACAACAATGAGAACACTAAGAGAGACATACATAGACCTAATCTATGTGAGATGTAGAAAAAGACAAGATCTCCTGAGTTAATTGGGAGCATGGGGACCCTGGAGGAGAGTTGAAGGGTAGGGGGATAGGCAGGGAGGAGAGCAAAGAAAAATGAAGAGTTCAATAAAAATCAATAAAACAGAAAAGCAAAAATAAAAGAACCAAGTTTAATTTGAGAGTTTTGCCAATGCAATAATCTGCCTGTAGATCAGGGAGTAAAACAGAGGCAAAGCAGGAGAATGCAGTGCACACTGTGATTCTCAAATTTATGACAAGAAACTGCTCTTCCGTCTTCTCCCCTCCATTCTCCTCTCCTGTTCTTCTCTCCACTTCCATCCTTACCATTTCTCCTCCTCTTGTTCTCCTTTGCTCTGTAACTCACACTCAGGGTCTCATACACTGGACAGACACTCAAACACCAGAACTTTAATCAAATCCTCTCCATTCTAAAACAGCCTTGACTTTCCTTACATGGAAGTACTCTGGCAGGCACACTGAAAAGCTCAGCCCTTAATTCTTTAAGGTTTACCTAATAATAATCTCTGGGGATGAGATATATGGGAAATGACTGGAGCCATGCTTTTCCCAGATTTATGATAGCTAAGAGCTCTTTGGAGGAACTGAATTCCCACCCCCAACAAAAGGGGCTATTTTTTGGCTTTCTCATCCATAAAATTTAAAAGGAAATAAGTGAACCCTTATGGGTCGAACAATAGCCTCTCAGTAAAAGGAAACTGTGACTTGGTCAGGAGTTAGTAGAACAAATACAAACGGAACATATTGAACTCAGCCTTCATCCCTGGACGTCATTCAGGAAAAAATCTAAAGGTAAAGGGAAATTATTACATTACTTAAGATCTATTAATTTACAAATGAAAAAGATGGTGTCTTACAGCATGACCTTACATGAGGCACTGCTATCCCTATTAATAAATATATTTCTGTATTGTATATAAAAGGGAGATAGAGAAAGGTTTGCTTTTTCCATACCAGTGCCAAAAAATGCATATACTGATCAAAGACAGTAGTGTAAAATTTTTCCCTCGAAGGATGAAACTTATCCCTACTATCTGTCATTATCACATGTTTCAAGCCTTAAATTTCCTGTTAAATGGCCCATCTATTATATTTATTAAACATATGGATGATATTTGACTTGCTCAGTATGATTCTTCCAAATTACAGGAAGGTTTTCAAATGCCTCAGACAATTATAAGTGAAAATGCCTGAAAACAATTTGTCTCCAGTCACATTATTTACTTTATTTTTTTAAAACAAATGATAGCTCATTATATTGCAAAACTTAGTCAAGGTCTATGAGTTTATCTCTGGTTACTTGGAAAGATGTAATAACAGATAATGGTAATCATCAGCCCCATTACTTATCATTGCAAGAGTTTTCCTTGTGTGTTTTCAGAAAATATACTGCAGCAATCTGTATCCCTGCCCAGCTGAACAGATCATGGACAGCTAATATAAGCAATGAAGCTGATGACATTGAACAAATGCAAGAGAAGGTAGCAAGCACCTATCATCCTTGTATGTTTGCTTACTAAACTAAGTCCAAATAATGCCAATTCCAGAATGTATTGGTCATTGGTACCTATCCCTCTCTTGTTCCTGGGATGAAAGTCAGAGGACCTTGCTCTCAGCTCTTTGCTAATGGCTTTAACCTATTTTTGATATGGGTCGTATAAGAGAAGATTCAAAATTTTAAATGACACTATTGCTGCTCCCAGATACCCTCCTTGCTTTCACAGCCTTTCTAATTTAGATACCTATGCTAATACCTCTTTAGTTGTAATACTTTGACTAGCATATTCTGTCCTTGGGTGAGGATGCTCTCCTCTCAGGAAAGCAAAATGACATAGAGGAGAGAACTGTAGGAGAAAATGCAGGCATGGCCAGGGAACCAACCCACCTGTTCACTGGGCTAATAAATAAGGAGCACAGAACACCATACTCCTGTGTAAATCCAGAATTTAGAACACTGAATTCTGAAACAGTGTGAGTAGCTAGTAGTTGTCCTGCTGAACAGACTGCATTCTAGGTCTCTTTTTGGTGCTTCTTCAGGAGAAAGACAAAAATGGCATATGTGCTCACTGTCAAATCTGAGATAGTGCGCTGATTAATCACAGTCCATAAGATTACAATATATATTTTTAGTTGTTCAAATACAATAAAGCAAAAGCTATTCCCTATAACTGTCTCCAGAGGGGTTTATCTCTGGACCCTCTCCTGACCTACTAGCATTTCTGGCTTGTGTGTGTTTAGTTGAGGGCTTTGGGAAATGACAGTAAGGAAACATTTATCATCCCAGTGTGGTCCTAAAAGGAAAAGGGAGTCAGAGACAGAACAATTTTCAGGTGATCCTGAACAGGCAATTCAGACAAATGGAGCAACAATAAGACACTGTATCCAACAAGGAAGAAAGGTGAGAGGACTCATGCTCACAGTTGTCCTCTGAACACCATAGTCATATGTGTACTCTGGCACACATGTTCTCACATTCATAACTCAAAAACAATGATGCACATCCACGCCTACATACCACACATACATATGGAGGCATTCACACGTACGTACACACACACACACACACACACACACACACACACACACACTGCATTTGTTTAATAAATTTGGTTTAGCTGTTGGGAACAGTTTTAACCAGACTATTTGCTAGCAGAAGGTTCACCTAACTCTACATGTCTCTGCAAGGGTTTCCACTCAGTTCAAATGTGGAATACATTCACTGATAATCTAACAAAAACTCTTCTATGATTGATGCTAAGAATTCAGCCTATAATTCCAAACATAAGCCTCTCAGAACATGGAAGGTACAAAATCAAGGTTGTGATGTAGTTACACAAAGTGCTCTGACTGGTCAGAAACAGCTAAAGAAGAATAAATTTAATCATTTTCTAGCATCCAGGTAAGGAGGGAGAAGAGGAGGAGGAAAAAGAGGACAAACAGGGCAGAGACTGAGCCTGAATGAGGAAAAAGAGTTGTAAGGAGAGAGAGAGAGAGAGAGAGGAGATACTAAAGGTACTTGTTATGGGAAGAGTCCCTGTAACATGAGGGCCGGCTTGTTGAAGTATCTATCCCGCCCGGCACCCCAACAAGTCGGCAAACCCCAAAGAAAAGCAATCACACAGAGATCTCTATAAGTTATAAAGCTGATTGGCCCATTAGGTCAGGCTTCTTGTTAACTCTTATAACTTATGTTACCCCATTATTCTTATCTACGTTAGCTACATGGGCTCAGTACCTTTCTTAGTGTGACAGCTTACATGTTGCCTCTTCGGTGGTCTGCGCAGGAGTGGCAGAGGAACTTTCCTGCTTCCCAGAATTCTCCTGTTCTCATTGCATCACCTCTACTTCCTGTCTGGTTTTCCCGCCTATACTGCCTGCCTGGCCAATCAGTGTTTTATTAAAATATGATTGACAGAATACAGACAATTCTCCCACATCAAGTCCCAAGAACTATCTTGATGGACAAGTATCTAAAGCCTGGTGTTGAAAGCTGTAACATAGGCTTATGATAAAGATTGAGGAAGGTTGTAGAGCCCTAGGAACTGAACCTTTGAGGGCTGAGGGCCATGATTATTGGGGACTGTACAGGACTGAACACTTAAGGACACCAGCTGTTGCTGATTCGCACACAGCTGCTGTGGCTCACTCCTACAAAAAAAAATGGAAGAACTTCTTGTCATCCAGGTGGAGGAAGGAAACTTCAGCCTGCTAGTTTCTGACATTTTCACATACTATCCATAAAATGTATAATTAAAAGAAAAACTTACTTAGGGACTTCACAAAGACAGTGCTCTGACATTCCTTTACCACAAACTACACCAGAATCTGTGGAAAACAAATCTAATAGTAGACAAAAATTTACATTAGAATAAACATTTCAGGATAAATAAAATATACTGATATGGAAAGCTCTCCATACATCAATGAATTAGAGACAACTTCATTAAAAGCACTGATAGTAGCTTAAATCAAGGTATTAAAGCAAAATGGTGGAGGGAATAAGTGAGTTTTCATTGGCCAGCAGAGACAGGAAAGAATATGAAGATTAAAGGAGGACTCCATTAAAAATGGTGAATATGAAATTTATCCCACCAGCCAAGCTAAAGCAATGGAAAGGGTAATTGTTGGATGAATTTAGAAATCTTGATGATATTCCAAGTAATAGTAAGGAGAGAGGACAATGAAAGAAGCTGAATTTTAATACAGCAAACTTTCCGGAAATGACAGACAAGTCAGAACAATCCCAGGATTTCCATAGAAGCCTCATCAAGAACTGCTGTGGAAAATGCTCTTTTACACCATAAAGAATTGTCACTCTTATTGGATTAATAAAATACTTATTGGCCAGTAACAAGGCAGGAAATATATGCAGGGCAACTACACTTAGAGAATTTTGGGAAGAAGGCAGAGTCCGTCTCCAGCCAGGTGCAGAAGAAGCAAGGTGAAAATGTTGCACTGCGGAAAGCTACCATGACACATGGCTAAACATAGTCAAAGACTATGTGTTAATTTAAGCTATAAGAGCTAGTTAATAATAAGCCTGAGTTAATGGGCCAAACAGTTTATAAATAATATAAGCCTCTGTATGTTTCTTTGAGACTGAACAGCTGTGGGAATGAGTGGGACAGAATCTTATGTCTACAAAGAACCTCACTTTCTATATAAATACTGATTGAGAAGAGACTAGTGAAAACACCAGACCTGATTCAAACTCTGTTGCAGTCACCCAAGGACTAGTAGTAAAAGTCTAGTGTGTGTCCTTTGAGGAGAGTCAGTGAGCAAGCCATGTTCTTATGCCTGTACACATCTTAGACACTTGTATTAGTGGTCATCACTTCCTGTAAAGAACTTACTAAATGCTATGCAACAAAGATTGTATCCCATTTTGGACCTTCTACAAACCCTGATTACCTGATTAGAACTTTTGTGATAGTGGAGAGGTAGGGATATGGCAGAACCCAGTTATAATTTATCTTTAAAATGATATCCACTCACTGCCTACTTCTATGTCTGATTTGATATATTTGTAGCTGACATACAAAACATGTTAGGAAAGTGTTAACAGACTCCTAGCTTCCACCAACCAACATGAAAAGAATAATACCAGGTAGCATATAAGACTTGTAGCTTAGGTTTCTTCATGTTGCTGGAACCTGCCCAATTGATGTTCCTACTGTATTTGAAAAGTGTCTTGATTCATGGCATTCTTAGTTCTATTCCAATAAAAACTTCGTGAAACTGTCACCATAACTGATCATGGAGTTTGGGGTAACTTGAATCTGTGTTACTGGGCCATAAGCATTCATGTTTGACTCTGGAATAAACTATCTCTTACCCATTCATGAGAAGGCCTACATTTTTCATATTGACAAATGCATATTTAAAACTATCTCAAGAGAAGGCGTGGCATTTTATGCAAGATAGAAACTATAGGTTTTCCATCAAGGCCACCATGACACAGAACTATTGCAACACTCTTTGGCCAAAGGTTTAGGCATATTCCTAACTATCTCATATATATTAATTGAGCCCATTTCTAGTAATCTGTGTATGTTTACAAAGCTGAGGATTACTCATAAAATTTTGGCAACCATGTCCTTCAGTTGAAACGTGGCGTCTCTTTAACACTGATTACTCTTTCTATATATCTCTCTTTGGTCTTCCTGAAGAAGGAACGTTAAAAAAATCCCACATTAGCTCAGAATTGAGTGTAATAGTTATTTATTCTAGGAGTAGACTCACAAATCACAATCCTCTAGGGAGAGGGGACTTCTTCTAGAATTATTTCCAGTTGTCATGGGGGTGATGTTTCATCTATGGAATCCTGTGAAAGTAAAATGATGAATAAATTCCAATATTACTTTCTTATGTAATTGCAAATAGTCTATGAATATTTGGTAAGATTTTTATGAGGTTTCTATTTGGAGTTCTGGTCCAAACATTGTAAAAAGGTGCACCATTTCAGCTAACCAAGTTGAAATCATCTTGAGCAGCCAGTACCCAAAATAGGCCTTATAGCAGCATTATCAGCATCATGACATCATATCAACCACCTAGAGTTGTTGTTGTGGACCCCATCTTTTTCCTGGAAACATCAAAGATTACTGCAGGAAAATTTATTGTTTATTATGGAAAACTTAAACATTGTTTATACAGACACATCTATGTAATGAAATATAAGATAGAGACAAAAATATTTATAAGAAACATAAATTTTTTCTAAATTCTTTTTTCTTTCTGTCCCATACCAGACATCTCTTCACATTAGACAGAAACTCTGAATATTTATTATAACATCATGCTTGAATTTAGAAAAGGACGAAGCCCTTGTCCAATTCCAAAGCCAGATCTATATATTTATAAATTTAAGTGTATGATTTGATAACATGTCCTTACTAGTCATATTCATTTGTCTTGATGATCCTTACTGGATAGCTGTTTTTCTTTCTGTCAGCATCCAAACATCCAGGGTCTCTTGAATTTTTGAATATGTTTATTTTCCTGCAAAGACAAGAACGTAACCCTGTCCAACCCTTATTAGGTTTCCTTACCACCAGTATGGTTGTGACTGCTGTGGATGAGCTGTCATTTCTGTTTTCAAGAGGTTACCCCTTTTCAAAGTGAATCTTTATTAATTTTGATGGTATTCATAGTTTTTCTTCTGCTGTGGAAACAAGAGTAAAGCCCCTCCCCCATCTCTTGGTTTCTCTTGTGAGGTCAATACATCCTTGAAATACACTGGCTGATTTAATTCAGAAGACTTTTCTATTATCCAATGTCTCTCTGCTGCTGTTGTCCCTTTCTCATTAGTGCTAAGAAATTCAAGGTTAATAAAGAATTATGCAATCTCTTTCTGGGGTTATTTTCTATCCCTTTTTGTTGTTTAACATATCCTTCATAGTTCAGTTTGATCTTTCTATAACTGTCTGACATGTAGGATTGTGTGGTATATCTGAAATATGCTTAACTTTATAATAAGCAAAAATGTTTCATTTTCTTTAGAGATGTATGCTAGATGATTATCTGCTTTATTTGTACAGGTATACTTATGATGGCCATAACTTCTAATAAATGTTTGATTACTAAATGAGACTTTTCTGAGTATCACTGCTCTAGATGTTATCAAGGACAGAACAACCTCAATAGATAAAACAAAAAGTTCAGGAGAGAACATAAAACAAGTATTTGGGCAAATTACTATAAATTATCAGAAGCCAACGTTAGAAATACAAATAAATGGCATTGAAATTAAAGTTTTAGTATACAGAGGAAAAGCTATAACAATAATTTCACTAAAATTTTGGTATCCAGATTGGCCTCTTGAGGAAGTAAGTAGTCAATTTTTGAGGGATTGAAACTTTATTGGTCACACACACATACTCCCTTGCAGGGACAAGGGATTGTGGAGGCTTTGATACTGCTAGGAGAACTCCAGTGATCTAGCCTTGATTGATAGAAAGAAGCATGCTTTTCTTTTCCTCATATTCGTGCCTAGCTAAATTAGGCAAGGGGACTTGTTGAAATGGATGTAAGGTTGGGAAAGACAATGAGACTTTCTTCAACACAACTATCCATGATCCCAAATCAAGAGACTACAAAATGTGTCTACTCTCACTCTGGTTATCATTCTAGAAACTGTCACCTTGAACAGAAACCTGAAGAACAAAAACAAAATAAGGTCACCTCCAATGTTTTGTTTGTCCTTTCCTGAATTTCTTCAAATATTTATTAGTTTCCACTTTAAGAAGCCCTATAGTCTTCATAAAATTGGTTTTGAGGTATTTTCTTGTGTTTTAGCACTCTCACAATATTCAGGACTTGATGTAGTAGGCTGGGTGGACTTTGGTGGTGACATATATCTTGGTTTTTGTTGATTTTGTTCTTAAGCTAGCATCTAGGCATCTGAGTTGAAATCGCTATAAGTCTAGGTGTAAAATTCTGCAGCTGTCTTTGTTGAATAGATGTTTTTTATCTTGGTTTCTGTTTCTTCTCTGGTCCTCTGGACATTGTGACCTGTACAAGGGTTCTTTGACAAAGTCACAGTCTATTACTATTAAGGTGACTTGAAGAGCATTGGTTGGCAGGAACTCACAGTATAGGGAAGGTCTGTGGCATGCAGCCTACCTGGGCATCCAGGTACCTGTGTGGCCTCTTCTCTAGCAGAGGGTCTGCACCTCAGTTGGGAACTGTGACATCATAATTATGAGGAAAGAGGTGGAGTTCATTGGTTAAGAACACTAACTGTTGATATTAGCACATGGGTTCTATATTAGTCAGGACTCTCTAGAGTAGCAGAACTTATAGAATGAATCTCTATTTATTTATATTGTATTTACTAGAATTACTTACAGCCTATAGCTCAACCAATCAAACAATGACTGGGTATGAACAGAAATCCTAAAAATCTAAAAGTTGCCAGTCCACAAAGCATGTAACAGTTGGTTAATTAGGTTAGCCAAAAGAGAACATTGACTGCTGGGCTTCAATAATCTGATAGTTGGATCTTCATGATATGTCTCAGGAAGAGGAATTGAACAAATCAGAAAATAGAACTATGTGGCTAGCTTTGTAATCTAACATTTTAGCGGACAGAGTGAATAGGTGAAAAGGTAAGACCTGCCATTGACGTGTTTCCTATGCTTGAACTTACTAGAGCCCTTTAAATGAGACAGAGTCAGATCGATCTCTGTGAGTTCAGGACCAACCTGGTCTACAAAAACCATTTCTAGTGCTTCCAGGAATACATAGAACAACACTGTCCCAGTAAATCAATAATAAAATAATGGTAAATTATTTGTAGATATATATATTGAGAGAGAGAGAGAGAGAGAGAGAGAGAGAGAGAGAGAGAGAGAATATACCTAACAACTTCTGTTATATGGATTTTACAGTGTAGGTGACTACTACATTTCTTAGGATTTCTCTCACAGGCCACAATAAAATATTCTGTATATCAAAGAGGTATAAAACAGCTTTCCAGTTGAGGATAAAAAACATATCATGTGAACTTTTGCCAAAAAGTCTTATCTATGTCCCCTAAAGTACTGAACAGAAAGAATTTAGTCAGATTGAAGAAAACCAAAATACTCTAAGGATGAGGATCCCAAAAAAGACAAGACATTGAAATCATACTATATTATATTTCATTGTACCATCTATATTTTAGTGGGAAAGAAAAAAAATCATCTGTGACATCTGCCCAAGTAACTTGATTTTATTTGGAAAGAACTGTTTTTATTTTTCTGAAGACATAGAAAAAGTCGACATTCAACAAGACTTTGTGCATGGCATTATAGGCCAGACTCACTCAGCATGAAAAGGCAGAGAAAATGGCACAAAATATGTGGGACTTGTTTTTGTTTGACTGATTTTTGTCATTGTTTTGTTTTGTTTTGTTTTGTCAGTTAAAGAGTTTTTGCCCTTAGTTGGGGAGTTTAAAGTTAAAGCATTTTGAAGGATCCCATTCATTTCAGAGTAGGGGACAAAGGGTAAATATGTGCAATTTATGTATGTTTCTCTTCTAGCAAAAGCCCTGAGATATTTCAGAAACCTTCTTACATATAATATTTGTAGCCAGCCTGAAGGGCCAAAGATAGTGTTCCCAATCTACTATCTACTAAGACATAGAAGACTGTAGAAGTTGTTGTTTATGTTACAGAATTTCTGTGGGAGAATGCAAACCACAGACACACACATACAGATAGATAGATGGATAGATTAGATGATAGATAGATAGATAGATAGATAGATAGATAGATAGATAGATAGATAGATAGATAGATGATAAATGGATGGATGGATGGATGGATGGATGGATGGATGGATGGATGGACAGATACATAGAAAGGTGATTGATAGGCACATAGAGACACAGACTCACATACAGACACACACACGAAAAACCACACACACACAGGGACAGTTCTAGTCACCCCAAAAAGGGATCCCTTATCAGACCAAAGTACTGACTGCATAAATATTCAGTTTGGTGATACAACGAGTTTGTCATTGGGGTTTCTAACAGTGTTAAGTAGGTTAACACTTCCTTAAATTTTTAGCACTCAGAGATAAAGGGGGAAGGAATCCTCTTGAATTAACATGCTGCTTAGCCTCAAGCCATGGCATAGTAGGCCTATACCTCATCAGAAATATTCCATAGTTTATTTATGGTTAGACATTTGTAATACTCTTATCTACATGACCATCTGTGGTAATTTGAATGAGAAAAGCTACATAGGCCCATGTATTCAAAACCTTGGTTGACAGTTACTGGAAATGTTTGGAAAAAGGACACATGACATTCCTGGTATAGGTATGTAATTGGAGATGGCTTTGTGGTTTCTAAAGCCCACAGCAGGCACAGTCTCTTTCTCTCCCTCCCTCCTTTTCTCCTTCTCCCTTCTTATATCCCTCTCTACATGCCAATGTCCCATATCTTCCTGCTGCATACAGATAAGTATGAATGTTCTCAGCTTCTTCTCTTCTTGCCATGCTGCCCCTTTACTCTTTCTCCCATGATGATCATGAATTAACCCTTTGAAATTATAAATAAGGCCATAACTAAGTATTTTATTTTTGAGGCCTAGGTCAAGGTGTCTCTTGGCAACAATAGAACATAACTAAGATACCAATGTAGAAGAAGCCTTTCAATTTGCACAACAAAAGAAAATTTTTCAGAGCTAAGCAGATTTTACAGAAGTTGCGATTTAAAAGTTTCTAGTTAGAACAGTTTTATCTTCAACAAAAAGAACTTTCGATCTCAGCAAACATAAGGAGTGGGTGCTTCTTAAAGGTGAAGAAGAGATGTATCACATGTTCACCAAAGAGATGAGAATAAGCACGATTACAAAAGCAAAAGCAAGCAGTGTAGTGCTGCATCTGTTGTCTCTGATAGGGCACTGTCTGCTCTATTGCTTTCTTGTTCTTTGTAACAATTTTGCCTACATAAAATGATTAATCATAATTAATGGCAAAACTTGTTGTTTTTTCTTTGCCCCTCAGCAGGAGGATCAGTGAGGGGTTATTTACAAGAGCAGGGATGACTCAAAATCAGCTGCATCACCAGAAATCACATCACAGCTCTGGTGCTGATCCCAAGATAATCACATCTAACCACATCAGACCCGGACTCATAAAGGCAAAGAACACAAAGTTACAGTTTTGGGATGAGTTAGCTTATATTCTGTTTTCTTCTAAGCAGGACTTTATTTTTTTAATAGAGGTTTCTAGAACCCTTTTGTTATTCTGGCTAATTAAACAGTTTTTACAAAGGAGGAACAAGATGTTACCTCTAATATCTTCCAAGAACAACTGAAGCAGCAAGAGATTTATCCCAAGACTTGGTAGCTTTTAAGAATAACCCAACTGTTCCCAGAAAAGGGGAAAAAGACTGACAGAATACAGCCTGTACAAGCTAAGGGTTTAATACTAAAAACATCTTTGTTATGTACATGCGTTTGTGTATATGCATATGTGTATACACCTATATCTTAAACATAGCAATTAAAATGTTACTTGTATTGTTAACCTTTATAGGGACATCTGTAAAGCAGGGAGTAGTGCAGAGATACCCAAGGTTTACCTGAAACTATGAAACATATGCATTTGCTTTCTGTGTTTTATGGAAGTATTTCCTAAAGAGATACAAATGGGCTTCTGACCATTGGTTGAACCTGTAGAGAGAGTCATCAGAGCAGGTTTAGATGGGTCCGACAATGCTGAAAATACCAGCCTCTACATTTTTAGTGTGCTTTTCATTCTATTGTCTTTGTGTGTCGTGATATGTGTGAGTTGTGGATATGAGGATGAAAGGCAATGTCATGTGAAGCCAACTGTACTGGGATGAAAGAAATATAAACCCCTGGGCAGGAGTGACTCAGAGGGAGCATGTGTACTTACATTCAGAAGCCAGTCTCCAGCAAGCTCCACATGCCCTCAGATCTGAATGCTTCTTCTGCCCTTCCACTGAGTAGCTTCAATCTTCGAAAGCCTTTACTTAAGATAGCTTTGCTTAAAATCTTAGTGTGATGGTGGTATCTGGGATATATAATACCCAATCTTTCATCAGTTTAAAACTTCTCCTTCTTGATAAATACCCTATGTTGAATGTAGAAAGGAAATTCAGATGGGCATTTTGATGTTCAGAAATCCTAAGAATTTTTTGAAGAAATGCAAGAATGACACTTGTCTGTCCACTCTTGTCAAAACTGTATGTGTTTAAAAAACAACAGGCTTCAGGATATCCAGCAACCTCCTCTCAAGACTTGTCATCAGAGAGAACCTCAAGACAACTTTGCTAAGATGGAAACAATTAAGTGGGATATTTTGGTTTTTTGGTTTTTGGGTTTTCTGAGACAAGTTTTCTCTGCTTAGGCATGGCTGTCATTGATCTCAGAGACATTCCTACCTCTATCTTCCAAGACTTTGGAGTGAAGGTGTGTGCCATTGTGCCAGGTTCAGTGGTATAGTTTGAGCTCCACTATTTCAGTAGAAAATATAATATAGGGATCCGTATAACTGCCATCAATAAAAGGAATCATTACTCTTCTTGCTCCCCTTTCTCTCCTCTTTCTTGTGAAATTCTTCGCTGTCATTACACCTCCTGATCTATGAAAGGGTTTTTATGGGCAAGGGTATTCTTCAAGCAGGACTCATGGAGTACCACAAAGACATACCACACAACAAACTTCCCAGAAGAAATCTATTTGGGAGAAATACAAAATCCCAGTTGCCTCCAAATACAATGACAGACAGCAGAGGGCTGGTGTAGGGTAGGGCTTTTACAGAGATTTTGAAACATGCTCAGCAACCTAGTGTAGCATGAGCAGTGAGCTAATGGACAATTATACTCTCAGAAGAATTATTGCTGGGCCACGAAGTTTGAAACATTGATTGTCAATTAACTAGTCATGGTGGAAGGAGATTTCTAAGTCTATGCACTTAGAGACAGGGCAGGAGCAAGGTGATTTTCCATTTGCCTTTTGGGAAATATTCCACAAAAAATTGTTTAGTATTAATAAAGAATCTGAGACCAGGAGTTGTAATGACATTGTCCTTAAGTTACTTCATGTTATATGACAGTGTTGAAGTATTCGGGGCAAACTTGATTTATCATTAGGGAATAATCAGGGCTTATAAGCCTCTGTTCTCATAGGCTGATAATCCTATAAATATATAGTTAAAAATCTTTGAGTTTGTATTGAAAACATTTAGATAAGAAATTCATAACACAGTTAGATTAAGACAAAATGGAATTAGGGGCTTAAGAAAAGCAGTATCCAAACCCATCTAAAACTCTTAATGATCTATGAATGAGAGGCATCAAGCTATTCCTTAACATTTGTAAGACTTATATGGAGTTGTTGGACCTTTTCTTTTATGACACCTAATTGATTGACATATAAGTGACATTCTTTCCTGAGAAAGAGGCAAACACCACTCTTCTCCACTATTAGCAGATGTAATTCCTGTCATTTTTTAGCACCATGGTGGCCAACAAATCTCTTTGACTCTTGAGAATAATATGATCTGAATCACCCTTTGGAGATCCTTGACAAACTGAGATAAAAACTGATGAGGTCACAAATGGTGTCCATGTGTTTGACCCAGAAGGGACACACAATCAGCATTCTCCAAAGTATCCCAGGCAGAGTGCCATTCAGGAACTGATGTTTGGAGGTTAATAAGGTGAAATAAGAGGTGGAGTGAACATGGGGACGGAGAAACAGTTGACCTAATTACCTGAATACATCCCCCCACACTTGGAGCTTAAATCCTATAGTTTCCTAGGCCCAACTAAGCTATATCCCCTCTTCCTGTCTTCATTTTTGACCTGCCCTTCAGAGCTGCCTGTAATCTCACACTTCCTCTAGACCCTCATGGCTTTTGTGTCCCTGTTCCCTGCCTTTTCCTGTGGATGAGACCCTTCCCCTAGAGCTTGGTTCTCATCCTTGTCTTTTGGCTTCCACAGCTTCTTGTCTCCATGAAAGCTCTGGTTCCAGGCTCCAAGTTTCTCCTCTGGTTTAGCCAAGCAAGGCCCCTGACTTCTGTTGAGTGTTGTGACAACCTATTGAACAGCTTTTGTCTTTCTCCAGTTATTCCTGAGTTCTGGGGATGTCCTTGACTACAGAATGAAAGGACATTTTTCTCCATGTGTCCTCTGTTATCCATGGGAATGCTGTCTTTCATAATCTCACATTCCCCTTTGGGATGCCTCTTCAAAATCCTCCAGTCTTTCCACCTGGCACCGACCTTGTCTTAATTAGGGTATTTATTGCTGTGAAGTGACACCATGATCATGACAACTCTTAGAAAAGAAAGCATTTTCAGTGGTTTAATCCATTACCTTCATGATGAAACATGGAGATGTGAAGGCAGACATGGTGAGTGAGAAGGTGCTGAGAGTTCTACATCTTAAATCATAGTCAGAAGAAGCAGCTGTTTTCCATACTGGGCATAGTTTGTGCACAGAAGACCTCAAAAATCTCAAAACCCACATCCACCATGGTAAACTTCCATCCACAAGGCCACATCTATTCCAACAAAGCCACTCTCTATGGTGGTCATTTGCATATATATATATATATATCTTCCTAACAGTTCCCCAGGTCCCAATACTGTGAATGATCAGGGCAAAGAAAATAGATTCCCCATCCTCTATTTCTCTTTTCTTTGCTCCAAGACCTGTTTGGTTTTTTACTGGCTATGCAGGCACGCAGGTGCACACACACACACATACAGAGAGAGAGAGAGAGAGAGAGAGAGAGAGAGAGGGAGAGAGAGAAGAGAGAGAGAGAGAGAGAAAAGAGAGAGAGAGAAAATATCCTGTCTTTTAAGTTATGGATGTCTCTGAAAGTTTTTTGCAAAGTGGGAGTTAGAGCCAGAACTCTCAGGAGGGAAAGGGGAAAGGATGCAGGTCAGCTGCAGCCTACACACATAGGGCACACATTCTTCACTAGCTGGTACGCCTCAGCTCCCCCTACAGTGTCCTCTATCTATAGCCAGGGCTCAAAAATTTCCTGTCTTTAATCATTCTTTGTTATCAGTTTACAGTACTCAATTTTACATAGATTAAGGATTATTTAGATCTTATGGGCATTGTGCTATTGTTTTATACTATTCCACTACATTTAAAAGCTAGCTCTAGAGTTGGAGTACGTCTTCCTGTCCTCTAGACCCAAACATGCTTTTTAAAGCATAATTTAAAAAAAAAGTCTTCTATAATTTCTGTGTCATAACAGGTGAGGCACCAGAGTATGTGACAGAGAAAAGAAAAAAAACAAAATAAAATATAATGATTGACTATTCCCAGTGGATACTATTGCCACTCATTTAATACTCTTAGTTTTAGTTTAACTCTCTAAAATTTTTTGCTAAGGTATAAATCTTATCTCAACATTTATAAGACTATTGGATAAACATTCTGTACCTCAAAATTTATAAACTCATGGATATGATTAAAAATCTGTAAGAAACAGGTAAAACTCCAAACATTAAGATCGATAATTAAAATCTGCATGTAGGTAATCTTAGAGGAAATATATGACTAGCTGCCATCTTAGCATCTGTACCCTCATTGAGATGGAGGTAGTCACATGACTGATGACTATCGTTTGGAATAGAAAGGATGGATTTTGCCATGTGACTTCACTCCCATCATGATTAAAAGTGACCACATGGTATAAGCCAAAAAAGAAAAGCACTCCTCTTAAGTATGAAGTTCAACCCAGATAATTTCTCCAAACTTTGAGTTTCTTACTAATGAATCTTTTCTTGCCTGGCATAAACAAACCAGGGTTCTTATATTGTGGGTATGTTGGCAGGGTGGACATCTTAGTCAGGGTACACATCTCTTATTTATTAAGTGAGCACTCTCAGATAAAAAAGACTGTAATATCTTCAGAAAAAATCATCCACCATGATCAAGTCGGCTTTATTCCAGAGATGAAGGGATGGTTCAACATAAGAAAATATGTCAATGTAATCCACCATGTAAACAAACTGAAAAATAAATCCACATGATCATCTCATTAGATGCTGAAAAAGCCTTCGATAAAATACATCCCTTCATGATAAGGTCTTGGAGAGAGCAGGGATAAAAGGAACATACCTAAACATAATGAAGGCACTATATAGCAAGCCAACAGCCAATATCAAACTAAATGGAGAGAAACTCAGAGCAATATCACTGAAATCAGGAACAAGACAAGGTTGTCCATTTTCTCCATATCTATTCAATATAGTTCTTGAGTTCCTAGCTAGAGCAATAAGACAACAAAAGGAGATCAAGTGGATACAAATTGGAAAAGAAGTCAAGCTTTCACTCTTTGCTGATGATATGATAGTTTACATAAGCCACCCCAAAAATTCTACCAAGGTACTTCCAAAATGCATAAAATGCATAAATAGTTTCAGTAATGTAGTAGGATACAAAAAAAACTCAAAAAAATCAGTAGCCCTTCTTGACACACATGATAAATGGGCCAAGTAAGAAATACAAGAAACATCACCCTTCACATTAACCAAAAATTGTATAAAATATTTCAAAGTGACTCTGACTCTAATCAAACAAATGGAAGACCTATATGATAAGAACTTCAGTCTTTAAAGAAAGATATTGAAGAAGACACCAGAAAGTGGAAAGATCTCCCATGCTTTTGGGTAGGTTCAACCTGAAGGTCAGCAAAGCAAAGTAGCCAGCCACTGGTTCTTACCTCTTTCTAAGTTTGAAATGGTAACCTGCCTCCAAGAATCCCAGAATGAGACATTATCTGAGAACTGTCTCCTCCCATCTTATAACCCTTTCTAGTTCTCGGATTAAGGGAGCACACCACTACTACCTGGTTTCTATGGCAAGCTAGTGTGCCTCCTGGGATTAAAGGTGTATGTCATTACTGCCTGGCCTCTAAGGCTAGACAAGGTGATGATTTTACTTTTCTGATCCTCAGGAAAGCTTTATTTACTAAAATACAAGTGACTATACTATATACTAAATTTTTGTCATGATATTAATGGTCATATATAGTACTGACTAATTCAAGGAAAGGTTTCATCTACAGACCTGTACAAGATTTCTGGTTTGAGTCTCTATAAGTTTTTTTGGTTATCAAATGGCTATTTATTTCTGTCACTATTATTATGTTGATATTGATATTTTTTATTGTTTTTATTGAGCTATATATTTTTCTCTGCTCCCCTCTCTTCCTCTCCCTTCCCTTTCTACACTCTCCAATGATCCCCATACTCCCAGTTTACTCAGGAGATCTTGTCTTTTTCTATTTCCCATGTAGATTAAATCCATGTATCTCTCTCTTAGGATCCTCTTTGTTTTCTAGGTTCTCTGGTATTGTGAAATGTAGTCTGGATTTCTATCAGTTTTCTTCAGTGAACCATGAGAATACCTAATAATGACCTTTGAAGTTTCCAAAAATCAGGACGGGGACCTACAATGACAATTCCTCCAGGACTATGTTAACAACATTAAACTGAAAAATACCACCTAAAGATATGTTTTGAACTACAAACAGATCAAAACTATTTTGAGGTGTCTTCCTGAGATGATCCGACCTCACAGACTACTCTAGCCAGAAAGTTAGACAAGCCCCGCACGTTTCCATTACAAACAGACTTGACAACAAATGATACAGCTACCTCTCCCAGGACTTGACAATTAACCCAAATTTTTCTTTTCAGGGTTCTCAGAAGATGTCATTGCCCCCATACAGCAGGAAGTAAATTTAAGATTACAATGGCCACATTCCAGAGAAGTGGGGTGGGTAGGTTTTTTGGTCATTCAATGGGTTATGGATATTTGTCATTGTTTATAGGGATTGGTTAAAAGTTGTTATTGGTTATTGTCAGGAGGAATATTGAACAAAGGAGATTAGATTAAAAGTTCTTGTTTTGAAAATGTAAAGGGGGTATATAAATGATAGAATAAAAGGGTAGATTAATGAATCTACTCTGAAAAGAAAAAAATGAGGATATAGATTGATAAAAGATTATAGACTCTAATTTTAAAAAGCAACTGCTGGTTTTAAATAGTTTACATTGTACTTTTGTATTCAAATTTTGCATATTGATAAAAATTTTAGATAAATTTTGTTAAAACATACTGAACATACGTTTCTAATCTTATTGAAGTTATTTTCTCTGTGCAGCTCATTTAACAATGTAATGCAAAATTCTCGTTCTGGAAAGTTCTACTTACCAACTGTGGTAGTTCACACCTTTAACCCCAGCACTACAGAGGAATATGAAACAGAAGGAGATAGAAGGAGCTCAGTGTTTCAGTCTGCAGTTTACAATCACACTGAGGATAGGATTACCCAGCCTTGGAAAAGGCAACAACTCTAGTAATTGGTTGCTTTGCTTTCTGAACTTCAGCTTGAACTTCAATATCTGTCTCTGGGGTTTTATTATTTGTGCTAGACTCCTTGCTCTATTATTATCACTGTAGGGGGACAGTCTTACCCATTTCATCAGACCCCACTATATAGTTGTATTTTAGGGGTATCCCCTTTGCTCGCTTCTTCCTAGTATTAGCAACCTGTCCTATACTTTTGCTGGGTACTAATCTATTAGCCAGGGTGGGAGCTTCTGTTTCTTTTGATCCCCTGTCTACATGACCACAGGATCTCTGTCATTCACCCCTTCTCCAAACCACACAATCTGGCACAACTTACTCTCCCCTGGCTTCCTAGGAGTATCCCCAGTTATGGGACACCCAAAACCCCTCTATAGCCAATCATCATTCCCCCTTGTCATCAAATTGTAAACCCCTACCAATTACATCATTCAGGTTCAACATCCACTCTCTCTTTAAAGTTTTAGGGGACTTGAATCTCTTATCTCTGACCTCTTAATAAATACTCTTCTGTACCTTCACATCTTCCTCCATACTTGTGGCTAAAATCCCAATGGAACCTACTACTTGGCTCAGGATCTCCAATTTAACTAACTTGGAGGTTTGGTTTTTTTTTTCCCTCTAGCACCCAACCCATATTGCAAGAACCAAAAGGGCAAACAGCTCTTACCCATGCCTTTCAACTAGCATGGAGACTCAGTCACTCTGAACCAATATTCAGATTTGACCCATGCTACTGATTTGATTCTCTTCAAGAACTACAGGAATCATTTGTTTATGCTGGCTTGTTCCACCCATTAAGTTTGGTTCCAGAGTCTATTCACCTCTTCAACCCTTTCTTCATTCTACTTGCTTTAAATATCCATCTCTCTTTGCCTACTCAGTAAGTGTCCTTTCTCTGAGTCCTTGAGCCTGATATGCCCTCCACTGCCCCGCCAAATGGGCAAATCTCTAGTCATTAAGACACTTGTTCCTCTCCATCTACTAGAACCCTCTCTGTTTCCTTGTCTCTTTACCTTAGTAGCTCCCTGCTAAATCTTGCTGCATCTTTAAGAACTTCCGGGTTTTTGTGATCATGTCCTTCTGTCTGTCAGCTCTGTCCTGGAAGTCTCACAGGTTCTCTATGTCATCATGGCTTTGTGTCTTGTCTCTCAGTTCCCACTTGGAGCTGATAGAAACTCCTTCTGTTGAAGTTCATTTTGCAATCTTTCTTATATTCCCCCATGAACTTAATTTTTATCAAAGACCCACTCTATAACTATAAACAGCTTAACCTAAGTACAGTTCAATGGCCCAAACTGGTATACTCAATTTTCAATAATGGCAGTTAATATCATTGCATAAACAACTGATTTGAAAATCTCTTATGTCCAAACTTGTTCCTTCTTTGCTATTTCTTCCTATATACACCTGTTTGTGGTGTCTCTCATATACAGATGTTTATTGTCCAAGAGATCTGCCCCTCTAACCAACAGCCTATTCTAATAATGTCAGGAAATTGCTCTATAACAGACTGTCAACAACTGACCCAGTTCTCTTCAACTCCTCTATTTACCTCTACTTATACTGAGCTTAACCCATTGCCATTTTCTCTATTTTCATATGATAATTCCTGTCCCAAATCATAAATAATAAAAGCAGGGTTTATGAAAGATAGGATTTAAAAAACTTTTTTTATTTAATCCGGTCTTAAAATGTCACCTCCATGTATATACTCATATACTAGAATGTAGCTCATGTTGGTACCTGAACTTTGCAAAATGAATCTCCTACCTTGTATAAGTTTTAAAAGACATGAACAGGTCATGGAGAGCAACTGAGACTCTTGGCACAGTGTGGCAGGACTGAAGTTTTTAAAGAGAGGCCAGGAGAGGCTATTGATGAATATGTAGCTCAGTTGCAATGAGAGTCTAAGAAAGTATGTTAAGGTCTGGGAATAAGAAAGTTCAAGAATGTTCCAAAGATATAAGAAAGTGTTTTAAGGTATGTAACTGATACAGTTTCTGTGTGGTTATTTTGGTGATGAGCAGCCAGGAACAAACTAGTGGCTTCCAACTACAAACTGATGATAACATTTAGGAATCTATACTCTCAGGGGTGGGGTGTATATATGTTTTAATAAAATGAGATAAAAACTGGCTATTAAGGTGAAAGAGCCCATGTAGATAGGATAGAATTTGTGGAGTGTCTGAGGAAAATAATGTAGATGTAGACTGTAAGGCAAAGATGTCTGATGGCATATGGGAGGGATCCAGTCCCCTGAGAGTCATGGCTCTAGCTACTTTGCTGGGTTGGTTATTTTCATAATAATGATAATAGAATTGATAATGGAATTGTGTGCTTGGTACAGTTGGCAGTGAGAAATCCCTATGATTGTAGAAAGATGAGAGGCTTTTAGCAGGTTCATAATTTGGTCAAGTTGAGTATTGACAATCTCTTTGCTATTAGTAGTTCATGATCCTTCCAGATGATGACATATGAGAGAAGAACATGAAAAACTATTTGGAGTCTTTATTAAGGTTTTGAGACTGTTCATTTGCTAATTGAGAGGCATGGGTAAGAGCAATTAGTTTGGCCTACTGGCTGTGGTTCAGGCTAGAAGTCTCTACTGACACTTAAAAAAGGGTTAATAATCAGTAAAAAAAAGGGTTCATATAAGGGGACAAGGGCTACCTCATATAGGTGGTTAGAAAGAAAAGAGAAAGAAGGGATCCAAGAGCAGGAGAAACCAGTCATCCCATATGGTGGCTCATGTCAATCTATAATCTGACATGCAGGCAGGCATACAGGCAGAGCAATTGTATACATAAATAAATAAATAAATTTTAAAGCAAACAAAAAACTAATATGGGGAAATGATACATTTAAAAAATAATTAGTGAATGTATAGCCTGTGTGGTGATATATAACTATAATTCCAGTCATCTGGGAATTACAGAGAAACCAAGTTACAAAATAAATATTATAGAAGGGGATGTTGGTACAGATTAATAGTGAATGCTTGCCAGTTGTGTGGAAGTAGGTTTAATCTATATATAAACACAGTAAAAAGACAGTGTAAACAAAATAGATATTTGTAACCTGTAATTTTTTTCCTCTGGGGACTTGTTATTGCAGTGCTGTGAATGATCAAACAATAACTTAAATATTTTGTTCTTAAAACTCAAAAATATGTAAATTTGTAAGACTATGCATCAAATGTTTAAGAAGGCTCCTTATGAAATAAAGAATGAATTAAAATGGCTTACATATGTATGGAATTCTCAAAAATTAAATTAAGAAAGTAAAATGGCATTCTTTGTAATAGTTCTTAGTCCACTGTAATTAAAAATTGTAAACTGAGAAGCAAACTACAAAAATACTTTGACAATGTTTCTAGTGAATAAAATTACAATATGTATGATATTAATTTTAATTCTGTCTAGATCTCCATTCATGTTGGTCATTAAATTTTGTCAAAAAAAAGTTAACTGTTTCTAAAAATATTTGGAGACTGAGACAACAAACATCTTTCCTGTGATTATTGAGTTATTTCCAGAGTTTCACTTGCCCTTCATTTTTTAATATTCAAGGCATTTCAAAGAGGAAGTAATGTAGTAAAAGTTCATAAGTGGCCATAAAAGTAGAGGTCACAAAAAAAATTTATTGTACTTTAGGCATAAAATGTGAGTACCAACTCATACCTGAACACCTATTTAACGTAGAATCATCTATGGTCTCTCTCCCAAGTATCTGAAAGTATAGTCCTCTAAGATAGTTTTCATCCTTGGTGCCATCACACATTATGAATTGATCTGATATAATGTAACATAAACCATGGGTAACATATAACAGGTTTTTCAGAAATACTTTTGACATTTTCTCTACCTCAGATAAAAAATTGCTGGGCACTGAATACTAATATGTATAGCTGTAGGGTTTGCTACAAATGCAGTAATGTTCTGTAAAGCTCTTGTTACTGGAGATCTCTTTTGTAGACAGTATGGCCCAGTTGTCATCTCCTAGGACAGGTTCCCTAAAACAGAAAACAAACAAACTTTCGACAGAGGCCAGCAGTGCATTCACTCTCACAATAAAATACCACCCAACTTTACTGGTTATTTGAAGTATGAATCAAAGGCAAAATCCATGGGAAATCAGTGACACTGGTTTTTCACCTAGTGTCTTTTACATCCCAGGGGTCAAACTGAACACTACACCATTGCCATTAATCCATGGTGAACCCTGTAATGTATATAGAAGGCATTTGCCACAATCAAAAGAATTGGCACCATGGTTTGCCTCACTGAGGGTGATATTAAATTCTACCTTGACATATTTTATACATGTATACAAGTGCAGAAATTCCCCTTCATAATCAACTACTAACAAGGTTTTAATGATAAAAGTGACTGGTTCTGTCATTTTTGCCATTTCAGTGAAATGATTCCTTTCAAAATGACTAGCTATGCTCATATCCAAGAGCTGTCTCAGTGCTCTTCAATGATGAGACTTTAGAGGAGGTTCCTAAGATCCCAGGGGTCTCTGTATCTGAGAACAGGTGCAGCTATGTAACAGTTGTCTGACAAGTCCTACTTGAGCCATTCTGCAGTGGCTTTCTAGGGTTTCAGAGCACTCACTGCACATCTGCAGCTCTGTGGACAGCCCACAAAGTCATTTCTCAGCAAGAAATATTATACGTTGGTGATGGAGCAGAAAAGGTTACCCCTGATGCCATCATCATGTTAAAGATTTCAAGACAAATCACACTAGGTAAATGCTTTAAAGATGATGGACAATAAATAGGAAATCAAGGAGTTGGAAGTTTTCCTGTCCTCGCCTCTCACTCCCTGTTCCAGGAACTGCTTCCAAATTTAACATTATTTATAAATGCTTGGCCAGTAACTCAGACTTATAACTAGCTAACTCTTACATTTTAATTAACCCATATTTCTATTTATGTTTTGCCACATAATTCATGACTTACTACCTCATTTTTTACACATCCTGCTTGCTCGAGAGCTGGCTGGCATCTCTCAAGACTCCCCTGACTCAACTGTTCCTCCTCCCATTAATCTCGCTGTGTCAGTCTGTCTTCCCAAATCTCTTCTTGCCCTGCTATTGGCCAATCAGTCTCTTATTAACAATGAATATAATCCAAAGCATTGAGAATTCAAAGAATTTAAATTTGTAGGGATGTAGAGCTTGCTGGGGATTGGTTCTTGCACGTAAGCATACGCCATGACTCAGAGCCAACCTCAAGAGCAAAGGCTTATGTTTTTTGCTTTCCAGAACAATTGACATCACATGACACTGATTTTTATCTCTCATAGGCACAATTCACACATCACAATATAGGAACACAGTAGAAAGAAAACTGGTCTGAAAACGTACAAGTTATTATATTCGGTGCTGTTTACCCACTTCCAAGGGTGTTGTAATGATTCTCTGTGCAAGCCAATCCAGTACTGAAATTTCCATGCATATGTCTTCAAGAAATTCTGTCATAAGACATTAAAAGCAAACACATGTGTCTTTTTGTCTCAAATGACCCTTGAGTCTCCCTGACCTAGCGCCTCCTCTCTGGATGGAAGTAGGTTATAACTGTGAGTCATACACTTTGGAGCCAGCACAATACTCAGATTTCAGTGTATGCATTTTACACTCACAACCTTCAACATTTTTATCCTTTTCAGGACCAAAAATGGCCCTCATTTTGTTTTTCTCGCTAGAATCATCCCTTAATAAGCCTGGCCTTTAAGTTATTATCAGTTGCCACATTCGGTATGCAATATCTGCCAACTTACATAAAGACTTCCATGATTATCATATATCTCAGTGGATTGTTTGGCCATGCAGGTTAACAATAAGCATGAAAGCATGTCTCTGGAAGATCTCGGGGCTCCAGTCAGAAGCAACCACATTAACAACTGCATACACTAAAATGTTACCTATGTCCTCCACAAAAGAGAACGGATAGAATCCCTCCACAAGCTTCATCTTTAACCTTCCTATCACAAAGCAATACACATTCAACAGAACAAACAACAAACCATTTCCTGATACTTTCTTACCAACTCCTCCAGAGTGTCAAATTGAGCTAGCTGGGCCTCCTGTGCCATGCAGTAGTTCTGGCTTAGTGTCCAATTTCTCTTAACGTCAGAAAAATATAAACATTTGCTTCCAAGTCCAATCCAGTCATTTGGGCAAGTGGCAAAGCATGGTGGAGGAGCCGAAGTGACTGCATTTTCCTTTTTCACTAAAATGCAGACAGTGCAATGAAATGTAACAAAGAAAAGTTTTCATGTCAATATCTTTTTAGCTACCCATGCAAATCTTTTTTGAGGCATGTGCTTGTACTATAGCTCTACTCATTTATTACTAGAAGACATATCATATCATGATGGTCCAGAACCCAGGGCTTTCCAGTGGGCCCTGAGGAAATGCTTTATTTTTCTTCTTTGTATTTTGTGTTTTGAGACAGAATCTTGCTATGTCCCCTGCTTGGGTTGAATCTCACTGTGTGAACTGTGCTTGTCTGGAGCCTTTAGTAATCCTGCTAGGTATGTCTCCTGAGTGCTGGGACTAAAGACACTATGCCCTGCCAGAAAATCATTTCTAGGCCATCAGCACCTTGGGAGTGAGAGATCTAAACTTCCTCCATTTTAAAAGCTAGATCTAAGTTTCAGTTTCTTAAACAAAGGTCTAATAATCAACAACACCCCTGACAACAAAGACAAGGGGAAGAGAGCAGAGAGTATGTATATGGCCTGAATCAGCAATACAGTATCTCAAAGCAATGACCAAAAAGAATAGTTCCTATAATACTTGAAACAGGACATACTCAGACTTTCCCAGGTATGCCCAAATATGGAAAAAATAAGTCAAAAATATTATAATGTAACCTTAGAAATGCCATAGCTGTTCCTGGAATTTCCCTAGCTATGGTTAAAAGGTACTGTTGGTCTTTGTTCCTTCCTGGTTGTCAATTTGTACAAGTGGTAGACCCCACATGCTTGAATAAATAAATGCTCCTTGTTTTTGTCTACTATTTGAATCTGGGTCTTAATTCAGTGATTCTCAGACCCTTTAAAGAACTATTCCTGATTCCTGAAATCTGAAATCCTACAGCTTTTTTCCCATAATCCTTCACATTCTCCTTAGCTCTTGAAAAAAAAAACTCACTTGCCTGAATTTTACTATAGAGAAATGACATTGTGTAAAACATCGGCATGGCAAAATAAATCTTCTATATCAAATCTCCTATAATTCTATCACACTGAAATTAACTATACACACACACACATATTTTTGTGTGTGTGTGTGTATATATATATATATATATATATATATATATATATATATATATATGCTCGTTCTTATAGAGCTGCTCAGAAAGATTATCATAGACAACTCTGATAACTGATGTTAAAAAATGTGCAAAAATATGGACATTCATAAACTACTGGTGGGAGTCAAATTCATATAGCCAGCTGGAGGTTCCTCAAAGAAGTTTAAAGTGAATATACTACATGACACAGCTATAACACTCGTAAACATATGTGGAGAGAACTCACCATCCTACTACAGAGATACCTGTACATCCATAGCTATTGCTCTCCTATTTACAATAGTAAAGAAATGTACTTGCTCTTAATACCCATCAAATAAGAGATAATTAAATGTATTATACATACAAAACAGAATGTTATTCAGCCAAAAAGAAAAATGTAATTTAAGGAAAGTATGATATCAAGTTAGGACACACAAAATAAGAAAGAAAAAGATCCATGTACTCTGTCAAATGCAATTCCAGCCTGTGATAAACAGTGTGAACAGCTGTGAGTGTGGGCATGGTGTAACACATAGACAGGAGAATAAGTAAGAGTAGTGTAAGGTGACCAGGAAGAACAAGATGCAGCAAGGGGCTAGCAAGTTGTGAGAAATGTTATAAAGAGATTTTGTTTTGTAGTTTCTGTCCTACCATTGTTTTGTTTGTTTGTTTGTTTTGTTTTGTTTTGTTGTGGTTTTTTTAGTGGATAAATGCATAAAAATGTGATTGACAGTGAAAGTCTAAAACCATAACCAAAGCTCCACAACTTCAGCATAGCTCTTCTAACTGTGTGGAATGTCAATGAAATCCATAGGCTTTGGGACCTGACAGGTGTTGGAGTGGCTATGCTTGTAGAGCTGTGTGATTTGTTCATTTATGAGCCTATCACAATAGAGTGATTGTGTGCACGCATGGTGTGTGTGTGTGTGTGTGTGTGTGTGTGTGTGTGTGTGTGTGAGTGTAAAGCTCTGAATTTCAGAGAACAGCTTAGAAGAATAACATTTTTCAGTCATACCTTCAACATTTTTATCTTTTTCAGGACCAGAATGACGACACTTTTCTCCTGAAGAGCTTCTAAATCCTAGAAAGAAGTGATTTCATAAGAGATGTTAAATATCAGAAATGGCTCCCCCACTAATTTTTAGTACAAGGAAGTCACTGTTACCAGTTCTCACACCCTGTATACCAAAGCTTCATTGAAAAGGAAAAATACAACAGACAGTGAGGATAACTATCACGTCTTTCCATCTGACTCTTTTCAGAACTGTGTAATAGTTTAGGTTACACTGACTAAGACGTTTTTGGAAATTGTTTGTCAATGTTTAAGCCTATGTATATTCACCAACGTGGTTAAATTTTATTTTTATAAAACAATATCACAAAAAATTTATGAAAAACGGTGTGCGAAATTTTATCAGATAGTTCTGAACAGTCCACTGTCAAAAGCTTAGGAAAGGCATAAATCTAGAACTGGTATGTTCAATATTTTCAGAGTCTGGTTGAAGATATTAACTGAAACCAAGAGTCATTGGGTGTGGGGTTCTGTGCATTCTTCCAACCAAACACTCTTCATTACCCTCACTTCTCTCAGGTGCACCAGCCTTCTTGAGCTTTCTTCTTTGAGATTTCTTATCATTGTTCACTGCCTTGAATAGTTTCCCTAGGTGAACATATGTCTTCTACATCTCTGTCTAAATGTTGCTGAATGTCATCTTCCCAGGGATGCTGAGCCTGACCTTCTATGCACACTACATCCCGTGCTGTTTCATCAGTGCATCTTCCCGCTAGCTCCTAAATTCCCAGAGAAAATGAATTTCCAGTATGTTTTTTTCTAGAGCCTTTCCCACAATGCCTGGCTCACAGTGATCAGTAAGCATAACTAAAAATGTGAAGGTGTCAGAGACCAGCTTTGAAAAAAATACTAATTACCAGTGCAGGATCGGGGAATTTAAAAAGTTAGTAAAATGTATGAAAACTTGAGTGAAAATAATAAAACAGAAAACATAAGATGGCAACAGGAAGAAGTTCCAGTGAGTACTGAAATCACCCACATTTAATTTTCTATACAGTTTTATATCCCAATACAATAGGGGTAAGAACACACAAAAAAACTGCTTTAACATGATACAAGGACAGCTATAGCGGTTATTTGCTTCAATATTTTGAGCTATCAAGCCATTAATCCAAAAAACATTCTGCAATTTATGCAGTGAACCCACCCTAGACAACCGTATCTTGAAGGTGGTAACTCACAAGGTCAAACCTCCTATTTCAAAAGAAGGAGCAGAAGTATGTTTGAATTTCCTGACCATTAGTTAGAGAGGATTGAATCTACCTGCATGGAACATTTTAATGTCAAAAGGATCAAGTAAGATCACCCTAGTTCAGGGTGTATAGCCACACTTTTTTTCAACAACTTTTAGCAAGCTAAAACTCTCTGACTCTCAGGCAAGGTGGAAATAGGCTCACATTTTTGGCCCTCCACATCAATGTGATAGAATGTTGCAGAATTTGGACAATGAAGCACATACCTGACAAAGCAAACGAAAGTGCAATTACAGCTACACTGAGGACCATGATCACTGCATAGCAGCAGTAAAGCTTAGCACGAGGCTGGGTGGAGCTCTTTTTGAGACATTTTCCTTGCTGTTTTTTACCTGAAAATATAAATATCAGAATATCAACCTCAAGAACCTTTTAGGAAAAAAAAATAAGTTTACCCAGAATCAACTATATATACTCCCCTCCTTCAAATGCTCTTCACAGAAGTTCCTGGTCCATAAATGATATCCTTGACTTGCAAAACATTAGAGGAAAGGGAAACACTACTTTTTGCCATGATTTTTAAGTTATTGAATTAGGGACCAATACAAGAGCAATAAAACAGAAACAGTGGAGATCATGGTAAAAAGGAAATAACAACAGAAACCACCCATAGATGTTGTGGGACAATGATCTTTTATCCTGTTTCTTGTATTATTTTTATTAAAAAGCTGCTTAATCAGTAGCCAGGCAGGAAGCAACGGCAGGGTAATAAGGCAGGAAGTAGAGGCAGAGCAATGAGATTTCTGGGAAAAGGGAAGTTTTAGTCTGCAGTTGTGACCCTAGCCATAGAGGAAGCAACATAGCAAGATGTGAATGCCTTACCAAAAAAAGTATCAAGCCACTAGCAATTGTCAAGTACAAACAAATGTATAAATATTGTAGCTCTCACAGCACTATCAAACACACAATTATACATGTAATGGAACATGCTCACATTCAGTTGCTGGAAGAGCAGCAACAAGTGCTTTTAATCTCTGATTTACTTCCCACGCATTTTCATTGGTCTCCTAAAGATCTCAATACATTGTTGGCACAAATTCTTTTGAGAGATAGAAAAAGATACAAAATATCAGCAATAAAATATAAAACCCTTGGCAGCACATTTTTTTTTATCCTTTTATTACTTTTTCATGGACCAGGGCAGAGGAATTGCATTATACTAAATCACATTTATTTTTCTGTGTGTAGCTAAAGAAAACTCTGTCTGACACAAGTTCACTGAGATTTTTTTTTTAATTTTTTCTTGTTCAAATAGATTTAAAGTTCTAGATTTCATATTTGGCTCTGTTGTCCATTTTGAGATGTTTATTGTACAACAAATGAGGTATGAGTCATAACCATAAGAACTAACTGTCTTAGCATCATATGCAGAAGACATAACATCCTTTTTTTACCTATGAAACTTGAAAACTGAGACGGCTTTTTCATTTTCTGGCTGGCCAGACCCGAATAATCACAGAGAAGCTATATTAATTACAACACTCTTTGGGGAATGACTCAAGCATATACCTAGTCAGTTCTTATATCTTAAATTAACCCATTTCTATTAATCTATGTATCACCACAAAACTGTGAGCTATGGGTAAGTTTACAGTGTCTTTTTCCATCAGCAGCTACATGGAATCTGTCTGACTATACCTTGTTTTCTGCTCTAACTCTGCTTGGATTTCCTGCCTTGCTATATTCTGCACTGTCATAGGTCAAAGCAGATTTTTGATTAACCAAAGGTAATAATCCTACTCACAACATACAGAGAGGAATCTCACATCATCTCCCTTTTCTGTCAAAATAAAAGTTTTTAACTTTAACATAGTAAAATCACATAGAACAAGCTGGTATTAAGCAGGAATTGCAGCTATACTATTTCATCTATTTGTTTCTGGATAGAAATAAGAAAATATTTTATCATCTATTTAATCTTTGTGAGTCTAAAGTTTCATATCTAATTTATCTTTTATCATAATTAAGAAAAACTCTAACTATAACTTTTTGTCTTTAACTCTTTAAGGAGTCTGGAAAAATATAATATTACCTAAATAAATGGGAAGTGCACTGTAAGCAACTTCCAAAACTCTAGAATTGACAGTGACAGCTCACTGCCTGGACAGTCACCCAAAGTTCTTCTGTAACATTGGGGCATCCAACTTTAGTCTACAGGCCTATAGCATCTTGCAGACTTTTCCATGAAGCAGAAAATTTGAAAGACTGTTTTGCCTATATTGGCGTTTTGGCAATCACTTTCTTCTGTGTCCTGCACAATGTTTGACAGACTCTTTCATGAAGCAGGAATCCTGAGGTACTGTCTTACCTTCTTTAGGTAAGATCAACGGTCATTTTTCTGTGGCTCCTGCATGTCCAGTTCACACATCATACCATCAAGCAGTCCAAGAAAGGGGAGTTTCTTACCAAAATGGCTAACCTTGCCACATTGAAGGCAAATTCCATAGCTAGTCCTTTCAATGCCCATCATCCTTTCTGAAGTAAATTGTGTTGCTGGAAGCAGACATGTTTCTGTGTTAAGAAAACTCTAAGTTCTTAAAAGCTATTAGATGCAATATTCTGTAGATGGAGAAGGATTTTCTGTCTATGTGTTACTTTCATTGGTTAATAAAGAGACTGCCTTGGTCTTTTTGATAGGCCAGCCCTTAGGTGGGTGGAGTAGACAGAACAGAATTGTGGGAGAAAAAAAGCAGAGGCAGACAGACGCCATGGCTCTCCTCTCCAAGATGGAGGTGGTTTAGAAACTTCCCAGTAAGCCACGACCTTGTGGTGATATACAGATTATTAAAAATGAGTTAATTAATATGCGAGAGTTAGCTAATAAGGGGATGAAGACAATGGGTCAGACAGTGTTTAAATGAATACAGTTTCCATATAATTATTTCGGGTAAAGCTAGCTGGGCAAGTGGCAGGATGCATCCCACAGTTCCTTCTACATTCTGTAGTACTTTGAAGGGTTGAAGATTATCTATCTAACTGAAATATATCTCTTTATATTTAGAAAACATAACTAACATGAATGACTACAAGTTTGACTTCTATAATGACTACCTATTAATCTGCATTTTATTTTTAAAAGAGCAGCACAAACACAATGCTTTAAACAAGAGTAAAAATACATATACACAGTGTAAAAAAGTCAACCGTAAATTTCTATCAGTAGACCAAAGTCCATACCAATGCAAAGTATTCATCTCTATATCATATCTCTCTTTAAATGAGACAAACATTTATATACAACCATTTTGGGAACATGGGTGATGTGGAATTCCCCTCTGTATGCTGTGAATACCATTTGTTAATAAAGTACTGCTTTAGACCTATAGCAGGGCAGAACTTAAATAGTTAGATGGAGAAAACTAAACTGAATGCTGGGAAAAAGGAAGCAGAGGAGAGAGAAGCCATTGAGCTACCACCAGAGACAGACATGCCAGAACCTTGCCAGTAGGCCACGGCCCTCATGGTAAAATATAAGATAAAGGAAATGGGTTAAGTTAAGATATAAAAACCAGCCAATAAGAAATTAGAGCTAATAGACCAAGCAGGTAACTGTTTTAAGGCTTAATGACTTAAGGCTCATGTGTGAACCACCATCACCACCAAATCCCAAATAGCAACAAAATCCGACCCAGTCCATTTACATTTTACTTGGAGAAGCTGACCACAGGGCACTGGTTTTCTGTTGAGAAATTCCGACTACCTCCTCTGTTTTTGCTCACTCTCTTACCCACAGGTTTCCTGTAAGGTTTCCCTGACATGTTTGAAAATTTGTTTTTGAATTCAGGTTTAAAATACATACTCTTAATTATTTAAAGCTCATGCCGCAATCAATCATGTTCTGGAATCCCTTCTTCTCTAGCTACTGTTTTCATAGTTGACACACAGCTGTGAAACTCACTGTGGCTGAATCTCAAATGCATGATTTCTGCAGGGGTCCAGCTACATGATATTCTTGGAAAGCAAACGTGTAAGAGCTGAAAAAGCAAAGATGCCATAGGCTGGGTACAGAGGAAAGGAGTGTCTACAGAAGGCCACAGGGGTAATGGGGTAGGGTCTGGGTCTATAATGTGACTATGATGAAGGCTTCATTGTTACATATGTTCTAAAAGTTCGTGAACATGACATAAATTCAATGGTGTGATTAAGGGGGAATTTTTTATGGTAGACATAAAGAAGAGTACAGACAGAGACATCTGCAAGAATCTCTGATGATGGAGGAGAGGAAGGAAGTGGGAAGCTACAGAGGAAGAGAAAGGAAGTTGTGTGAGACCAGGAGAGAAGGAGATAAAAGTGAAGATCAAAAGAAGGACTGAGAGGGGTAAGAAAAAACGTGGCAGGACCATAGAGCACCAAGAAGGTGGAGCAGGGAAGCCTAAGATAGGGAGAAGTTTAGGGTAGCTGGCAGATTGAAAAGAGCTGAGAAGGGCCACAGGTACTGAATAAGCCTGGAGGCCAGCATGTGCTTTGGAAAGCTAAGGCACCAGTGGTTGTCTTTTGTGTTTTCTACCTGATAACCCCTACTGCTTTCTTTCCTTACTTCATGTTTTGTTCTTTTTCTTTTGTTGTTGTTTTGTTTTGTTTTGATTTTTTAAATTAAGCTCTAAAAGTTTATTATGGAAAATATCAGATCCATCCAAAAATTGAAAAATAGTAAGATAAATCTACAACTTGTGCTTTGTTGTTTCAAATAACTGTGGGGTATGTTTGTGGGAATCTACAGGGAGACCGAAAATATTTTCAGTTACGGGAACATTTGATCTAGCTGAAAAACATCTACATTTTTATTATCTTGTTTTTTTGGCAAGTATAAATACTGTTTTTCAGAAAATCCAATATTCTTTCACTAAATCACACAAGCAAAGAAAGAAAAATAAAAGCAACAGAAGAGTGAAGAAATAAATAAAAATAAGAATGTAGTGGACAGTTTTCAAACACAGAAGACAGTTGTTTTTCCCTAAAGACTGAAACAGAAATCACACAGGATTCTTCATTTTCATAACTTTCCACAAAGTGAAAATGCCAGAGCATTTGCTGGTGTGTGTGTAGGGGGGGTGTGGATAAATTGTTGCAGGGGAGGAGGAGGCCACTCACCCTCCCACTGCAGCTCTCTCCTCTGTAACTTTCCTATGAATCACAGTGCATCAACAAACCCTAGGTCCTGGACCCACAGGGAACTTAGTTTCCTTCCCTCTGAGACATAAAAAGTCTGGTCTATAGCAAGTTCCTGTAACTCACAGGAGTGCAAATTACCAGATCAAGAGTGGACTAGAAAGCACACACACACACACACACACACACACACACACACACACACACACACACACGCACCCCAAAATCAACAACACAACAAACAAATAACAAATGTATAATGAAAAATCAAAAAAAAAAAACAACTCCCCCTTAACCAAATCAAACAAAAACTATGTCTCAGGCTATTATAATTAACTTACTATTTTTTTTCTTGACTTGTTGAATACTATATACCCTGATAGAGTAACTAATATACCAGAGGCTTCCAATCATTTCACTTCTACAGAGTCCCACCAAGGCAGGCTTAACAGCCAGGAGGTTCACTTCCTCTGTGAGACCCCCATGAGGCTCCTCTCTTCCTTTTCAGCTTGCTTTAAATTGTATTAAATACATACCTATGTCTCCCTCTCGTAGGTGGTCTGGGGTAGATGTTTCTGTCTTTAGCATGTTCATGGGAGTCTCTTCAGCCTCTATAGCAGGCATCTCTGAACTGAGAGGAAAAATCTTTCCTGAACTAAGAAGGAGGGATGAAACCTGAAACCTGGAGAGGGAGACAAAGCTTTGATTTCTGTGTTTCCTAATAAGCACTTTGCAAGTACAACCCACTGTCCCTGTGACTCATTAGCCACTCCTCACCAGTTCTGAGCACATCACCTCTCAGCAGATAACGTTTTGTTCCTGGAGGAAACAGAATTACAAAGTAGGACGCTGTAAAGTGTAATTAAGTGGACTATACACAGAAAATATTCCAGACTCATCACTACTTCTTTTAAAAAAAAAAGTATTACTTTGATGAAAGTCACTGCTATTAAGTGGGGAAAGTGTTGCTTGCTTGATTGATTGGTTGGCTGGTTGGTTGGTTGGTTGATTGACTGATTGAGTGAATCAGTGTCTCACTAGGTAACTCTGACTAGCCTCAGACCCATATTGACCCACATTGGGCCTGGATTTCTCCTCCTATGTCAGTTTAAAGGTCAGTAATGCTCTAAGGCCTGAAATTCCAGTTTATATAGGTGAAGGCAGATAAGACCCTGATAAGAAGGAAAAGAGGAAAACAATTAAAGAAATTTCTGGAGTCAGAGGTACCTGAGGCCACTAGAGATGCAAAATCTCTGCACGAAGAGTAAAAAAGACGGACCTCCCTGAAGTTAGCTAGAAGCTTCACCAGCTGCATGGGATGTTTTCTGCCCAGGCTGTGATGAAGGCGTGTCTTTCTTTACCTTTTCCTCTGTGTGACTTATGGCACAAACCAATGATACTGCGGTTGCCAAGCAAGTCTAAATTCTGGAGTTAGGGAACAGACACCAGAAATAATGCCTCCATTTATCTGTGTACAAACATCTTCAAAGGTGCAGTCAAACATAAATCACAAACACTTTGGGAAAGCACCAAGACTCAAATCTCTTTCCCTCCCACTATGTCAACCCATAAGGCTCCTCACTATTTAAAATCTGAGCATAGTTTGCTAAAGACTCTGCTGCAGTGGATTGGAAAGAATAATGTCTAATGTCCCAACCATCACCCAGGAACCTTGTAAACATGCAGATCCATACTGACGACACTTAGTAATAAACTCCAGGTGACTTCTGAATTACTAAAAGGCCTTTCCGGAAAAACTCCTTCATGAGGAAACAGATAGAGCCGTTCACATTCCTTGATAAAAGGGTCAATTCCTAGAGTTCTTAAGTTAGGTAAGCAGTTAAAAATGTACGTATTCAGACGTCATACAGGATGTACTCTTACCTCAATCAGCTGTTGACCCCATTTCCTGTTCCCTGCTAACTGTCTCGTTTTAAAGAAAGGGCAAGTGCCACCATTTCCCCTCCTAAGACTTTGTTATGCCCTTACCCTTTTATTCCTGTCCTGGTCAGTGGTTGATGATATATTTTGATTAAAACAGCAGGCATTTCCATGTTCAATGACCTCCTTCCTGTGACAGGGTCAAAATCTTACCTTACAATCAAAAGACAGCCTGAAGTCAGAAGGAGGAAAGAAACATGATAGGAAGAATAAGTGTTCACTCAATGAAAAGCATACAGACCCAGTCCTGAGCCTCTGCCTTCCCAAGATAGGGGGGACTTCAAGTCATCAACTTACTGCCAGACTCTAAGAGTCTCAGGAAAGAGGCAGGGAATGAGATGGGGAGGAGGATTTGTGGCCATAGAGAAGAGACCTGAAGCAGATTTAATAACTTTGTATCTTAGTATTCTAACACTATGAAGAAACACCACGAACACAGGATCTCTTACAAAGGATAGCATTTAATTGGACTTTGCTTACAATTTCAGATGTTTAGTCCATTGTCCTCATGGTGGGGAGCATAGTGGCATGGGCGTAGACATGGTGTTACAGAAGCTGAGAGTTCTAAATCCAAATCTGCAGACAGCATGAAGAGACAGAAGAGAGTGAAAGGAAGTCACTAGGTCTGCCTTGGACTTCTGAAACCCCAAAGACCACCCCCAGGGAAATACTTCCTCCAGCAACACAACACCTCACCCTTTCAAGTAGCTCCACTCCCTAAGGACCAAGTATTCAAATATATGGGCCTATGAGGGCCATTTCTATTCAAACCAACAGGAATCTACCTGACTCTATTTTAAAGGCAGGATCCATTATGTTGTATCTTAAAGATAGGTTTCTGTTCATTGGGAGAGTAGAGTATCTCTGCTTCCTGGAACATGACCTTCCCAAACTCATAACCTGGAATTGTTTTTGAGAATATCCTGAACCTCTCTGTCCCTCTCTGAGTCTCCCTAACCTCCCATTATCCCTCCTAACCACATTGGGAGGTGATCACACTATGTCTTTTTTTTTTTCCTTTTTAAATTTTTTTTAATTTTTTTTAAAAACAATCATTTCTCATTTTTATATACCAATCTCAGTTCCCACTCCCTCCCCTCTTCGCACTTGCTCCGCCTTCTTCTCTCTCCACCCCCATCCACTTCTCAGAGAGGGTAAGGCCTCCCATGAAAAGTCAGCAACTTCGAGCACATCCCTTAGAGGCAGGACAAAGGCCCTCCCTATTATATCTAGGCTGAGCAAGGAATCCCTCCAAAGTGAATGGGCTCCAAAAAGTCAGTTCATGCTTTTTTAAGTATTTTTTTTATTTCCTTCTTGCCCCATTGTATCAATTCTGTAAAAGTACTAATGATTTTATTCCTTAAAAGGGGTCCAAGAGGTGGATTTGTGTTGTTTTTTCTTTCTCTCTCTCTCTCTCTCTCTCTCTCTCTCTCAACCCAATAAAAATTGAACTTGCTTCATATTTGGTTCAAATTGTGGAGGTGGTATCTTATTTTCACCATTGGGATAAACACCAGCACACCTTGTTACAGATATCTTTAAAGCCCAAGGAATTTTTTTATCTTATAATGTGAGTTACCTGTGCGTGGTTCTGGAGACAGGAAGAAGCAGACTCTGTGGTTTGGAAAGCCAGGAAAGGTGGAAGGAGTCTCTGATGGAAGTACGATAGACCAGGAGAAATTATGAGCTGTTCTGGGCTGTTCAATCCTGCCTGTGCTAGAGTTGAAGGAGGACACAGGGATTTCACTTCAAGAGCAGATGGAAAGCATCCAAGCATTGAGGAGATCAAGGCAGGAAGAGAGCTAGTGAGGACTCAGCTTCAGGTCCATAAAGACATTTTCTTTCAAAAAATTAATTAGTTAAAGGTTAAATAAACAGAGCTGGACATGATAGTTCACACCCACAATCACAGCACTTCAGAGACTAAGAAACGAGGATTGCTTTGAGTTTGTCACAGATTGAGCTATGGAGAATGATCTATCTAAGGAAATCAAAATTAATTAATTAGGAACTTGTAGACCAGAGCTAATTGGATGAGATTTCCTGGGAGCGGTTTACAGGTGAGCTTAGGGGTTCCTAGGGTCAGGACTTCATGTGTCTAACCACCTAAATCCACATCAACAATCATTTCACTGATGGTCAGAGCAGAATTTATTCCCCATTACAAGTGCTTGGGTTAGAAATGAAACAAACACATAGAATACTGATTTTTTTTTTCCTTCTTACGTTGCTTAAAAGAAGTAACAAGTTTAGAATGCTTGAAGTATACCACATACATTTTGTACACATGGTCATTTTTTAATTTGTTGTGACTGCTAGGATGAAGGGATTGTGCTGGCCTGCCTGTCATCTGGCAGAATGTACACAGGCTGTACCCTCACTAGCACAGGGTCCTAGTAGGGACACAGTTGCAAAGGTTTCTTTAAGAGACAAGTCCTGCCCACCCCAGACCTTTCTCTTCCCAGCAAGTCTTGACCTCTCTCTCTCTCTCTCAGCTTCTCTCTCTTCTCCTCCACCCCTCTGTCTCTGTGTCTCTCCCTTTGTTCCCTCCCACTTCCTTCCTAATACTCTCTTCTCATGAAATTCCACACTCAAGCTCTCTCTGCATGGAGTATTCTGTCGCATGCTGTGGTTCACATCTGTGGTGGGACCTGTCAGGTGCGACTCATGCTGTATCTTAATAGTGACTGTCTATAAGGAATGCAACTTGAAAAACTGAGCCTGCCAGAGAGTGCTCTGCCACATCTTGAACCAGAAGCCTGTTCATCTTATTGCAAACACCACTGTAGTCTCCATGGAGCACTTGTTAAGTTGGGACCGTAGCCCCCAGCCCCTGACATCCATCCCAGGCCCCCTGGCCTGGGAGTTGTATTGGTCTGGACTCCAAATCCCAGGATATTTAAGTGAGCACCCAGAGGAGAAACACGTGGTTTTGGGTTTGCATGGGCTCCCTGCTGTCCTGTCTCCCTGCCATGCACTCAGCATCCTAGCTTACTAAAATGGTGGGCATTTTGATTTGGTTTGATTTGACCTAATTGGATTTCTTGTTCTGGCAGAGCCGCCCTTTTCTTTTTAATCTTTACTTTTCAGCACTCTTGTCTCCATCTAGGACTGATTAACAAACACACTTTAAACATTTAAAAATGTTCTCCAAGTTCCCAAAATAAGTAATTGGGAAAGCTTGGATTCAATTTCATAGAAAACAAGCACAGAAGTATAGACGCTACGCTCTGCTAGCATCTTCTCCTGCCTGGACAGACCGAGTCTATTCTAGTCAAAAGTATGTGTGGCTTTGACTGGACATAAAAAACAATTACATGAGTCAAAGTACTGAAACGCAAACATTAGTAAATATGATGTCAACTATTTAATCAAGAAAAATTAAAGAAATATGAACCTCATAGATGAGAGGAGGGATTTATTATCAGTCATGGTAAAGTCAGAATTTCTTTTGTTAATTTTTTTCTCTCTGTTTCCATACAAGTGACAGATGAAAGGTTTGGGACAATTCATTCTGGCTCACAGATAACAGAATATAGTCCTTCATGGTGTGGGAACCTTAGCAGAAACACTGTACCAGCCTGTGGTGATAGGACTGTACAGAAACTGCTTATTGACTGACACCAGTCAGGAATGCAGAGAGAGGAACCTCATGTTGGAAGATGAACCTCATTCCCCACCTGCAACAATCAGTACTAGAAGCCACACCCAAAAGTATCAAAACTCTCTAGACAGCAGCATAAGATGGAGACATAGTATTTCTTCACATTAGCCTGGAGGGGACATTTCATCTTTAAGGAGAACCAAAGTCCTGAGTATTGCTTCCTTTCATGAGCACAGGAAGAATCCATATATGAAATATCTCCTTGAGACCCTGGAGACTCACAAACGGCTCTTTCTTTTCTGGAGAATGACTTGAAATCAGACCAGTTATGAATCTCCACTCTATCCCTCATGGAATATAACTCATGGCCCTGAGTGGTGTGAGAGGTCAAGGGCGCACTGTATCCTGTTCACTAGGGAGTTGACCCCTGATGGCTGCATTGCACTTGCTTAGAAATGTGTAGAGAGCACTGTTATTTGCTTGTTTTGTTTGTTTACTTGAGACAGGGTTTCTCTCTATAGTCCTGACTGTCCTGGAATTCATTGTATAGACTAGGCTGGCCTCAAACACATTCACCTAAGGCATGCGCCACCACTCCTGGCTTTCAAGAGCACTTTTACTCCATTTGGTCTGTTATACACAATGTAGTTGGAGGCATTGCCTGGATGGGAAGAGGTGACAGAAGAGTTGTTTGCCATGCCTGTTGGTGAACTTGAAGCTGGTCTACACAGGGATAAAATGTCTTCATTGTCATGGAATACAGTGGAGCTCCTACTAAAGAAGCAAAGGAATGAATGGATTATTGAATATCCAATCAGCCAATGAACAATGCAATGAATGAGTCAGTGATAAAGAACATTAAAAGATCCAGCAGTCTGTCATTGTATGTGCAACCTAGGTGAGAAGTCATGGATCATGCCAATCACCACAGGATTCACAACAGTCAAAAGGCAACAGCATGCAGATTTGCTTCCCCAGGAACAGAGACACAGTGAGTGTCAGGTGCATAGATCACATTTGTCAGCCTCAAAGAGGAATGACCAGGTAAGTTTTGTGGCCCACATGCCATCCATGCTGATGAAGACTTCAAACTGCCGATCTATCTGAACCTCTGCCATCTCCATCTCCTCTCCAAGAAGCAGAAGAACAGAGAACTAGATCCAGGCATCATCATTGACCTTAGGAAGTAGCCAGGAGGCTAGATATCTCTAAGACAATTTAAGGGTTTCTGTTTAAACATCAGCCTGATACATGAGGACTTGGCCTTTGAGCACACAAGTTCAATAGCTGTCATGACAGTGACTGGAAGGCTTCCCTGCCTACCTACACATACATCTGAAACTGCTATAAGAGTCTGTGGTAGAGAGATTCCTTACATACATTTTTGTTTTGTTTTGTTTTGTTTTGTTTTGTTTTTGTGGAACAGCTCAGCATAAAGCCTTAGATAGATGCAAGGTATTAGGTGCATCTGTGTTCGGGTAGCTTGAGAAGAGCAAGAAGGGTGAGGGGAGCAGAAGGAGGGATAAGAGTGGGAATCAGTGAAATGTAGCAGATATAATAAAGATGAAACCAGGTCTTTATGCTGAATGAAGTACAACAATCACAAAAAGATAAATGTTTGGGTATATGTAGGATGTGGGACAGTAGGTTTCAATCCTATGTAGGATGAAGTGGTGTCTTATATAGGATTTTGGGCAGAAGGCCTATGGTAAGCATGCTTCCCTGTGGCTGGACATTTCCTGTAGCCCCACACTGCCCTGAAACCTAAAGCCAATGCAAAGAGCACCAAGGACCTGGACCTGCAGCACAAGGATGGTGCAGACCGCACACGGAAATGGAGCACTATGTATTTTTCAAAATATGTTACTCCCAAGAATATTCTCTGTTTCAACCTGAACTTTAAAGTTAATTAATTGAAATGAATTTAATGTTCTAAAGGTAACTCAGTAGAATTAGGTTAGGCTGAAAAGATGAATTTTAAGTAAATTTAAAATGAAAAGAGTCTTTTTTGTTTTATAAAGATCTTTTTTTTTTGTCTTTGAAACCTCATTTGTTTTAATTTTGGCACCTGGGGGTATATTTCAGTATTATGCTTAAGTAGTTCCTACTTCTGTCTAAAACAAATCAATTATTCTCAAGCACGGGCAAATCTGCAAGTCTACTCTTTTTTTTTGTTTGTTTGGTTTTTTTTTCATTTTTTTTGTTTTGTTTTTTTTAAAGTAAATTTTATTAAATTATAAAAGTTTCCATTTCCGCCCCCCCTCCCAACACCCTCCCACTCCCCCCACTCCCCCTCCTCCTCCCTTTTCGTCCCCCAGGGCAGTCAAGGTTTCCTGCCCTGTGGGAAGTTCCAGTTCCTTCCCCCTCCCTCCAGGTCCAGGAAGGTGAGTGTCCAAACAGACTGGATCCCCAAAATCCAGTATATGTAGAGGAAACAGGTCCCAGTGTCATAGTCAATGGCTTGGTAACCTCGGGTGCATGGGGGGGTGGGAGGGTCGATGGAAGGGGAGAGGGTTAGAGAGAAGGGAGTAGGGGAGGAACGGGGAAAGCTTGGTGGCCTGGGATGGGGGGGGGAGGAAGGATGAATATGGGATCAGGGAAGAATATATTTCAACTAAGGGAGCCATTTTAGGGTTTACAGGAGACTTGATTATATATGGGATCCCAGGTCCAAGGAGAGATCCCCCAGATTGCTCTCTGGACAGAGGAGAGGGTGCCTGAATCGGCCGTGGCCCATGACCATACTGATGTATATTTTGCTTATCACCATAGATCCTTCATCTGGCGAAGGACGGCGATACAGACGGAGACCCACATTGGAGCACCGGACTGAGCCCCCGGAGGTCCAAATGAGGAGCAGAAGGAGGAAGAACATGAAAAACGAAATCAGTACTGCGAGGGATGCTATCACCCACTGATACAAGGGAACGGATCTGATGAGAGTTTACCAAGGCCAGTTGGACTGGGACTGAACGAGGACGTGATCTAACCAGATTCTCGGAATTTGGCCAGATTCTATGACTGTGGCTGGCCCGAAGTCTTTCTGAAAAGCCATTGACTATAAAGATCTTATTAGGAAATGAGAACTGTAGCACCTGGAGTGACAGCTGTGGCTGCAGGAAACCAAGCTCTTAATGTTTGGTTCTGAGCTGAATGGCTCAAATGGCTGAATCATCTCTGTTGCCCATCCCCCATCTGCTCAAGGCCTTCCTGGGCTTCCCTGAAGCACATAAGGGCTGCCATTACGAAACAACATTTCTGTTGAGCTTATTCACATTTATGATCCCTGACTAAATGTTTTCCTGAATAGGAGGTAAAAACAAAGACTGGATAACTCATGAGTTTTTGCAGTGATCACTTCTGATCTGGGGGATGCCTGCTTTCTCCTTTTCACCATAAGGAATAGCAGACAAAGACAAAAGGGACGAGGGGACTGATAACAAAGATAAGAGGAAACCTAGTTTGCTGGGGGAGGAATGTGGCCTGCAGACAGGGATGTGGGAGGGTGTCTGTGTGCCCTCTGGACATGAGCTAGCACATTTGAGCTGTAGAATGGCGCTTGTGGGACCGAAGGAGCTGATTAAAGCAGGATGAAGGTAGCTGAGCAAAGCTGGAGTGCAAAGAGGAGCTTTATGGCTTTTGGAAGGATGCTTTGGATTCACATTTTAATCCTGAAAATGTTTGGAAAAATAAAAATCCCAGGCTAGCCTTGAACTTCAGATCCTCCTCTCTCTGCCTTTCCAGTGAATCCTCCTGTAACACTTCTCAAGTGAAGGAAACAATGTGAGTTAGAGGTCTAGTTGAGTAAGCTATCATGTGACATCACAGGACCCACCAGGATGGAAGAAGCTCAGAGTTGAGAATGCAAAAGAGCCTGTCTACCCTGCTTCAAAAGTAAGCCCTTTTAGGGGTTCAAGCAATCCTATCTTCACACTATACTCCCTCACGTCTGGGAATCAGATCCCATAGGCATGGATGCCCTTACTGCCCCCACCCCATGGCCACTCTGGAAAATGCACCCCCACTGCTCTTTGGGCGTAGGAGGAGCTCTGATGACCAGCCGTTACATGGACCCTCCATACTATCTGTTTCTCTGCCCTTTTTCCCTCATCATTCACTTAGAAAACCAGCAGCCAGAAGAAGGTGGCACAGTCAGATGATCTTTCTCAGTAGTAACTGGCAGGACTCAAAATGAAGAGAACTCCTCAGAAAGACTTGTGAGTGAACAGCACTGGCTTTTGCCCAGTGGTTCTCCTATCACCAGAACACTTGCCCTCCTTCAGCTGTGGACACCTCCTTCAAGGAGTCCAGAGGCTCAGTATGTATCTCCTTCCAACTTTAAATTTTTTTGTCAGGATTAGGTTCAGAATTTCCATCTATCTGTGTGCCATAGACTGTGTATGCCCCAGACTTGGCCATATTCTCTGGGGAGCAACTGGATACTTGATGGTAACCTAGGAATTGTTTAGAAATCCCCTGGACAGTTGTTGAGACCTCTGCCCTCTTACATATATGTCTAAAATAAAGGGTATGTCCTGACTAATCAACACTTTTTAAAAGTTTAATAATAAATAAAAATGGGAATGGGACTTCAGTTATGGGGAGAACTGTTCCTGACCCTACCAGCTCCAACTTCAGGAAAGCAGCACTTGCACCTGAAAGACTCCAGAAGTCAAGGGGGTCTCACTTAGAGCCCTCTGCCCAAGAACCAGTCCACTGGATGCAAGAACAAGAGGCAATTTAATGAATATACACAGACGTCTATGGATGCTACAGCAGCCAAGTTACTGAGCATGCCGGGCTGAAGGCACATTATGTATTTATAGGGATTTAAGAGTTACATAAAGGGCTGCATAGCAACAAGCATTTCATTGGTTCTCAAATTGGCGGGCTTAGCTCAGCCCGGGAATGGCCCCATGTCTATTCCCGAGTTTCCCTGAAAAACCGCAAAGCTAAATAGAGAACCCTGCAGCAAGTTGACAGTTTCTATAGAATGCCTTGAGGGTGGGGTACTCCCTCTCCTCAACCTAGTCAGTGAGTCTGCAACCCATAGACATCCTGTTTTAGCATCAGCTGGGCCGGGAGAACTTTCCTTCTATGCCCCAGCTAAATTTCGCAGAGTCATTAGCTGAGCCTGGGGGCTTTTTCTATGACTCAGTTAAGTTTTTCAGTAGAGTTTAACATAGTATGTGAACATGGGGGTCTTTCAAGTATGGGGGGGGCCTTCACATCTTGCCAGGTCAGCACAAAAGAGTCAACCCTATTGGTGGTGGTGTGGGTGAGCCAGCCACGATGTTGTGAGCAGGGCAGGAAGTGTCCCCATTACTCATCTGACAGAGGCTTCAAACCAGACCAAGACTCTGCAATGAACACTGGCAAGAAAAGAAATATGAACAAATGTGTCACACTGCAGCTTTCATGATGAGGTTTTTAATTGTTTCCTTTAATTTTTTAAAATTTTGTTTATTTGGAGGGTGTTGCAATGACAGAGGGCAGATTTGAAGCAACAGAGAAATGAATGGGGTTACGATGCATGATGGGAAAATCACACAGAATACACTAAAAGAAAGAAAATTAAAAAGGTTAAAAATGAATTTAAAAAATGGGCATAGGACTTCAATACTACAGCAAAAAAAGACACACAGATGACCAAAAAGTATTTGATAAATGAAATACTGAAAACACAATCCTGAAGGAAACATAGATCAAAGTCTCATGAGAATATACTTCCGACTAGAAACAAAGAATACAAGTATTAAAGGGAGGAGAGAGAGCATAGAACTCAAGAACACTGGGAATTTTATATAAAAAAGCCCCTGGGAAACAATTGAAATTCCTCAAAAAAATGAATGAAACTTTAATTTGATCCAGCAATCTTTCTTCTAGAAGTTTACCCAAAGGATAAAAATCCAGGACTTTAAGAGCTATGATCATTTCCATTTCATTGACGCATTATTCTTAACAAAGCCACATGATGTGCAGCCAGCCTAGATCACTGTCAGCAGATAAGTGTGGTGATTTTGTACAGGGAAATGGTGGTGATCAGGCTGCAGAAAAACAGGGATATGTGACTCAGGAACTGAGGTGAACCTGGAGGACTTTACACTAAGTAAATGAGTTACTCACAGACACAAATGCTGCCTGATTCCACACGTAGCAAACACTCGCAGTAGTCAAATGTGAACTTCAAAGAAAAGAGAGATGGTCACCAGGAAATAGGGAGAGGTAGAGAAGAAGTACATGTGGTAGATCAAGCATGTTCAGTAAACTCTAGAGGCCTGCTGTTCTATGTTGCACCTCTCATCCCCAATTATCTACTGTGTACTTAAAATTTCAAAACAGAGTGGGTTGGAGAGTTAGCTCAGCAGTTAAGAAGATCCAGGATAAGTTTCCAGCACCCATACGGCAGTTCACAACCCCCTCTAACTCCACTTTCAGGGGACTTGGCATCCTCTTCTCACCTTTTTGGGCACCGGGCTTTAAAATGGTGCTTATGCACACAAATTCACATACACATAAAATGTGTTCTAAAAATCTTTAAAGATAAATATGAATTGCACTCCTGTAATAAAGCATATAGAATAATATCAATTGTCATTGTACTACAGTAAGAATCTGAATAAATAATAGAGCTTTGCAAAGTGATTGGCAAGATGTCAAGAGTGTTAAAACATGATGGGCATTATGGTATACATCTTCAATTGTAGTACTCAAAAAGCAGGTGGGTCTCTGTGAGTTCCTCTTCACCTGGGTCTACATAGTTAGCTGCAAGACAATAGAAATAAATGCATACATAACTCCCCTCCACACATGTGTATGCAAGTGCACACAAGAGTCTACATACACACAGAAAGAGATAGAGGGAGAAAGAGAGAGAGAGAGAGAGAGAGAGAGAGAGAGAGAGATACAAATTCCATATATTTAAAACCAAAAGATAAATTATATGGACGTTATTCAATTCTCCTGATTGTTTCACAGGAAGCACATAGGTTATGGTATCTGAATGTTTAAAAATCTTTCGTGTGTGTGGGGGGTTCAAGACAGAGTTTTTCTGTGTTGCTTTGGACCCTTTCCTGGATCTAGCTCTTATAGACCAGGCTGGCCTAAAACTCGAGATCTGCCAATCTCTGTCTCCCAAGTGCTTGGATTAAAGGCATGTACCACCACCGTTGGGCTTTAAAAACCTTTCCTGTTGGCCATACACTCCAGAATATCAACACTATATTCTTCTAGACCCTGGAATGCTTTGGGAAAATATTACTATTCTTTAGCAACACATTCTCTGTGTTGAATTTTCCTTCTTTCCAGGTGTGATAGTTGGACTTTATATCTCTATTAAAAAACAGCTGAGAGAAAAGCTTAAAGAAAGAAGCATTTCTTTGACCCAGTTTTAAAATTTTCAGTTCTGGTAAGCTGTTTTTGGTCCCAGGGAGAAGCAGAAAATGATGGCAGAAAGCATGTGTCAACTTTGATGCAGAAAAGTGAGACAAAGCAGAACCAAGGACAAACTCGAGCCTCAATGACACATTTCCACAGTCTTCTGTCCGCTAAGCCTGATCTCAGGGATTCCCTCTTCCCCAAGTTTTGCTATCAAGTTATGAACTCATTCATGCATTAAAATGAGGCAGAGCCCTCATTCTTTAATGATCTCTCAGTGACTGCATCTGTACTCAACCTGGAGACCAAGACATTGGCACATGACCCTGTTTCAGAAGACCCTTCCTACCAAAAATATAAGAAAAACTTTGTAGGATTGCATTGTGTGTTTCCTTGAATTCAGCCTTGGTCTTTTGACTGCTGCAGTTAACTAAATGTCTAGGATACCTGTTAGCATTAGTGTCTTAATAACCACCTTTAACTTGCTGCCTTCTCTTTCTCTATTCCATGTTGTCAATTGCTACAATCTGCCTGTGGATCCAGGAGTAAAGCAGAGGCAAAACAAGTGAACTCAGTGCACATTGTGATTCTCATATATATGACAAGGAAGCAACTCTCCTGCTTTCTCTCCTCCACTCTCTTCTCCTTTGTTCTTCCCTCCCTTTGTTATCTCTTGCTCTGTGGCTTAAACTTACACCCTTATACAGTAGACAGGCACTCTAGCACCAGAAATGTAATCCAGTCCCCTGCGTTCTAAAATATCCTGAACCTTTCTAACATAGAAGTACTCTGACAAGCACACTGGAAAAAAATGCCCTTGATTATTGAACACTTATCTAATAATCTCTGGGAAAGAGATGCATTTGAAATGACTGGAACCACATTTACCACAGCTGATAAAGTCTTTTATGGTAGTCCAGAGTCATGTGAGTGGAACAGCATCCTCATTCCCAATAGTAGGAGCTATTGTTTCACTTCCTGGGCCCATAAAAATTTAATGGAAAATGATTAACCCCTATGAGTGAAATAAGGGCCTCTAAGTAAAGGAAACTGTCACATGCTCAGGAGTTAGTAGAAGAACGAAAACAACTGGAAATATTGAACTCAGCCTTCATGCCTGGTGTCATTCAGAAAAAAAGCTAAAGGTAAAGGGAGATTATTATTGACTTAAGATCTATTAATTTACAGATGAAAAAGACGGGACCTTACAGCATGATTTCACATGAGGCACTGCTATCCTTATTAATAACTATATTCTAGTCTTGCAAACAAAAAGGGGATAGAGAAAAGTTTGCTTCTTCTGTACCTGTACAAAAAATGCACATCCTGCTCAAAGACAACAACAGAAAATGTTGCTTTAAAGGGTGAAACATAGCCCTACTATGTGTCAATATCACATGTTTTAAACTTTAGGTTCCTTTTAAATAGTCCCTTTACCACATTTATTCATTGTATAGACGATATTTTGCTACCTCAGAATGATTCTAACTGATTAGAGGAAGGTTTCCAACTGCTTCTCACCAGTATAAACCAATATCTGCCTTTAAACACGTTTCACTACAGAGGAAAATTACTGACACTCTTAATAATCTCCGACATCATTTTGCAGTAGCGAGAGCTCAAAATAATTCTAATAAGAAATTGATAAATAGATGTCTAAATAAGAATCACCCTCAACATCTTATTAATTTGATATCCATTATTTACTTTAAAGTTTTGAAAACAGATAACAGTGGAAATTATAGCTCAATAACCTTTGGTGCCTTTGTCAGGACCAGTGAGGATATCTCTGGTGATGGGGAAAGATGTAATAACATGTAATGGCAATCATCAGTCCCATTACTTACCATTGTGAGAGTTTTCTCTTTTGTCTTTGCAAAAAATAGACTGCAGCACATCTGGATCCCTGCCCAGCTCACCAGACCTTGAAGAACTGATATGAGCAATGAAGTTGATGAAATTTAGCAGGCTCAAAAGAAGACAGTAAGCACCTAGTCTGCTTATGTGTTTGCTTACTGAACTAAGTCTAATAATGCCAATTCTGAAATTTATTGGGCATTGGTACCTAACCCTTGTTATCAGAGTGAAGTGTGTTGAGCCCACAAGCATTACACAGTAAATGTACAGCTGACAGATCTATTGGACTAATCCACAGGAAGTGTATACATACATTCCTCCCGGAGAACCCACTTTTGTAAAGCTATGGGACATCTGTTCATTGGATAAGTCACTGTCAATTCTGTAAAAATCTTGTGAAATCATGGCATCTTTCCTTTCTATAGTAAACCAGTGGTATATAAACCCAACTTCCTGTAAGGGCAACTGGGGACACACACACACACACACACACACACACACGCACACACACACACACACACACACACACACACACACACACACACACACCATGAAGCTATGGTGTGAAAAAGATTCACTCATTCAAACCTTTCTTCTCACAGCCTTTGGCTCCAAAAATCATAATTCTTATGTGGCTTAAATTCATCTGGTGGGTACAGCCCTAGGGATTGTCTGATAGCCTGCACACCTAGAGATTGCCTGATAGCCTGCACACCTAAGGATTCTCTGATGAGCTTCTTATGTGCCATTTCACCATCACCAGTGTTTAGCAATGTGAAAGTGTCAAGTGCAAACCTTGTCCCTACAATAAGCTGACTTTTAACAGCTGATCTTCTATAGAGATGAACAGAATTTTATTTGTGGAATAAAGGTGGGATTTGACTGGCCTTCAAAAATTATATTCTAAAGGTAAAGGAGTCTCAGGGCAGGAAACATTATATTCACATAGATACCCACTATAATCAAATTTTCTACAGAACTCAGACTTTCTTTGCTAAGTGTTTAAGTTCCAGAGTCCAACCACACAGCTCAACTCAGTAACACAGCACTTGGATATGAAGGCTCATATAATTTACATGTGAAAGTGGAGGCCAATTCACGTTCTTGGTCTTAACATTTGTCTGTTGTGGAGGAAGCACCACACCTTCCCAGTTGGTTAATCTTTGGCTCCACATATGGATACATTCCCCCTATGTAATAATTTTGCCTCAACTGTAGATTGGACCTTGAATACTGACACTTGTAGCTCCAGAGACTTTGCCCAGCCCACTTCTGGACTGTCCTTCTTGAGGAATTAAAAGAAAACACAGTCCATGTAAAGTTATGACAAAAAGCAAACCAAGGTCACCTGATTCAATGATGACAAACTTTACCAGGAACACAATGCCTTATTTAGCTGTTTTTTTAATGTAAAAAAAAAAGATTCTTCCTTTTCCTCATTTTTTAAAGCTTTGTACTAATCTTTCATAACAGAAATTGTAAAGTGGTCAGAAATGATTTATGATGTTCTTCTTGGGTCATAATTCATTTTTAGAATTCAAAGTCTCTCTTGATACTCACTATCATCACAAGACTGATTGACACTGAGTCCCTTTGGTTGGTTTTTGCAAGATTCACCAAGCACACTCTTGATAAAGTGCCTATCTGTAGCTACACTGCTGGGAGAAAGAAGCAGCTGGTAATTGTCGTGGACCCACACTTTGGGTCAGGTGTCTTCTTCACTGTGTTCCTATCAGCTGCTGAAGTAAATGTGCACTAAACAGCTCTCCTGACCCCAAACCAGTGGGTTCTTCTCCACCACCTGCCAAATCATACCCTTGTCCTTCCATAGGAAGCTTCCCGATTCACAGTTTTCCTAACTGCCTTTTATAAAGTTGAAGGGAAAGGGGTAATTAGACATCTCAGACTCCACAGCCTTGGTCCTACAAATGTACACCACTAACCAGGTAAACTCAACCTAACAATGCTTCATCAATATACAGTCATGGACTGATAGATAAAACTAACATTCTAAACTAACATTCCTTTCTTTTAATAAGTTAAGCCTACAACATTTAGAAACATTTAACCACATCATATCATAGTATGATAGTATTTTAAAATACTCTTCTATCTTACTGTAGATAAGAGATATTTTAAAATCATATACAACTCATCAGGAATATGACCAAGCCAGTTTTCAGCTTGCCATCAATATAGATTTTTGTCTATTCATTTATAAATGATTACTCTTTCAATTATCCTCAAACCTTAATTACCCATATTATTCGTTATCCAGAGAAATATACACATGCTGTATTTAGCAAACAAAAGAAGGGGAATTGTGGTGAGCCCACAGTGTTACACAGTAAATGTACAGCTGACAGATCTATTGGACTAATCCACAGGAAGTGTATACATACACTCCACCTGGAGAACCAACTTTTGCAGAGTTACAGGACATCTGTCCATTACATAAGTCACTGTCAACTGTAAAAAATCTCATGAAATTATGGCATTTTTCCTTTCCATAGTAATCCAGCGGTGTATAAACCTGACATCCTGTAAGACCAACCAGAAAACTCTCCCCACACTATGAAGCCAAAGTATGAAAAAGATTTGCTCAGTCAAATCTTTGTTCCAAAAATCTACATAAAACTAACCTCCCACAACTCTCTCTACTGACCAGATTCTTCAACAAGGAAGAAGTCCATACATCTGCTCTAACAACAGACTCAAAAAGGTGCAAACTACTGGTCTTCTGGTCTGATTTTAAAAAGTACTAATATTTTGCATTTACCCCTCACCTTGGTTCAGTTAACATAAGATAATACATAGCCCAGGAAACTAACTGTTTTCAAATTTACGCATAAATATACAGAAAAAAAGACTTGAGTTGCTAAATCAGACTCAGGGAAATCAATTCCCACTTGGGTACTAACAGGCACTCTGCTGGAATCAAAAGCAAAACTTCCAAAGAGACCCCTCTTTACTCAACCAGCTAGACCTTAATGCAAACTAAGCCCTCAAATTACCATCACTACTAATGCTATTTTCTCAGCCCCAGCCACCAAGGAATAAAGCAGAAATACCCAGAGAACACAAACGCAACGGCGCTAATGTGTTTCTCTGCAATTAATCATAAACTTCTAGTTATACTTAAGAAACAAAATTAGTGCACAAAAACTTCCTCTTAGAATTCTGTAGTTATTTAAAAGGTCCCATTCTTAATTGATGCTCCTGATACCTGCCAGGAATTCCTTACATCCATGCCCCCTCTGAGATGTAAGGTGCCACCTTGCCAGATCCACCCTGTTTCTTGTGACTCTGTGAAAATGCATGCTTGATACTGTAATTATTGCCTATGGTATTGTTAACTTGTCTGTACGCCTATATAAACTGAAAACTTTGTGAAGATCACTCCTTACCTTTTTTTACCCCATTCCTTTTATGCCTGATGCCCTCATGCCCTCTTTTTATCCTTCTGCCTTACTCTTATATGTCTGATGTTTTGCCCTTATACCTTATGATGTCCCTATTCTTTTTCTTCTTTTCCCTTTTTTTATATTCCCCAAGGAATAAAAAACTTGCAGAAAAGCATGCCTAATTCAGTCATTTTGTTTTACCCCTCACCTCAGATCCCATTTCCAAGCCAGTTTTCACTTGTAGATTTCCTACTGTGAACTTCAGAGAGTGCTGAGGCTGGTATTCAGTAGCTCTCAATAGTGAAGGTCGTCTTGACCTCAGTTCTTTGCTAATGGTTCAAACCTATTTCTTTGTAAGGGTTCTATAGGAGGATACACCAAAATTTGAAATGGTACTATTGCAGCTCCCAGATATTCTCCTTGTTTTCACAACCCTTCTAATATTTATATTTCTATGTTATTATCTCTTTAGTTCTTCACATTGACTAGAATATTATGCTCCTTGATCAGTAGGCTCTGCTCTCAGGAGAGCAAAATTATATAGAGATGAGAACTGTAGGAGAAAATGCAAGCATGGCCAGGGAGCCAGCCCACCTGTCACACTGGACTTATAAATAAGGAGCATGGAACACCATGCTCCTGTGTATTTCCAGAATTAAGACCACTGAATTCAGAAAGAGTGTGAGTAGTAAGTAGCTGTCCTGCTGAACAGGCTACATTCTCCATGTCTTCTTTTTGTGCTTCTTCAACAAAAATATCAAAGTGGAATGTGTGCTCACTGTCAAATCTAAGGTAATGTGTTAACCAATAAGAGTCCATAGGATCTACATATATATAGTTCGTCAGACACAATAAAACAAAAACTGTTCCTGAAACTGTCTCCAGAGGAGCTCATCCTTGGACCTCTTCCTGACCCACTGACCAACTGGGATCATATTCCTGTGAAAGGCCTCTTGGTTAATGACAGAAAGAAAACATCTGTAATCCCACTGTGGTCTTCTGGGGAAAAGGAAGTCAGAGACAGTGCAGTTTTCAGGTGGTCCTGGGCTGGTTAGTCAAGAAAACAGGGAAGCAAAAACCCACTTTATCAAACAATGTAGAATGGTGAGAGAACTCATGCTCACAGTGGTCCTCTCACCACCATAACCTGTATCATAATTAGTAAAAATGCAGAGACAGATATTGGTGTTCAACATAAAGATTACCAAGCAAAACAACCAGTAACTGGCTCCTATCTCTACTTCAGTCTGAAGTGGTGATCCTGCTTCCAGGAATCCTCAGAATGAGATTGAACCTGAAACCTAGCTCCTCTCATCTTATATTCCTCTCCAATACTGGATTAAATACATGCATCAATAACTCTCAGTTTCTATGACAAACTAGGAAGGCTACTGAATTAAATTTGTGTGCCACCATGACTTAGTCTGTAAAGCTGACCAGGGCAGCTGTTTTACTCTCTGATATTCAGGCAAGCTTTATTTATTAAAATACAAATGAAATATCATACATTTCCACTTTTGTCTAAAATAATTATGAAGGCTATAACTAATAAAAATTATATATCAAAAGTACAATGGCTATATACAATATATAGACAATAAATGCATCAACAATGTCTACTTCATTTGCTTCTGACAAATTCAGATAATACTCTATATCTATTCTGTCTTCGTGAATGAAAAGACCTGTGCCTACTTTACTTTATATCATAACTTCCTTTCTGCATCAGGTAAACAAGGAAAATATAACTGGAACTATCTAGTTTTCAACTCCCTCAGAGACCCAACAGGGAAATAATATTAACTGAGAAAGCAGGAATTGTGAGCAAGGGACTTCAAAAAATATGAAAAACAACAGAAACAGCCTGCGAAGTAGCCAAAGTTTCTTCTGCACTGTTGGGACATCAATCTTCAGTCTATAGGCCTAGGATATTCAACAAACTATCTTGTGAAGCAGGATAATCTGAAAAGCTGTCCCTCCTTGTGTTGACAATGTTTGGCTGTCACTTTATTTTGTGTCCTGTGGCAAAATGAATAAAACCCCAGAGACAGAAATTGAGGTTCAACTTGAAGGTTTGAAAAGCAAAACAGCCAGCCACTGACTCTTACCTCTACCTCTTGGGAATGTGGGCTTCATGTTCTTAAATTTACTTCCTACTGTATGGGTGGTACTACCAACTGAATGGCATCATGTGAACCAGGAGGAATCATTGCTGTGTGTAAGTTGTGGTGCCCCATCTTCTTCCTGGAGATTTCAGAAATTACTACATGAAAATTTCTTGTTCAATGTGAAAAACTTAAACATTATTTATATATTAATTGAAAGTTTGAATTTCAAAAGACATATATTCAAAGAAAGGTACCAGAGGGACAAAAATAAATATACAAATTTTGATAGACATGTATTCAAAGAAAGGTACCATAGAGGAAAAAATAGATATGGGGAGAAGTAGAATTTTTGAAAACAGAGTTTTGATAACTTTAGTCCCTAGATTTTTATCTTTCTTCTGTCCAACACCAGGTGTCTTTCCTGATATGAAACAGAAACTCTGAATTTTTCTTTTAACAATGTGTTTGGATTTAGGGAAAGGGAGAGCCATAATCTGACTCCAAATCCTGCTATGATTTTTTTTGTTTGTTTGTTTTATGTTTTTGTTTTTCAAGACAGAATTTCTCTGTAGCCTTAGAGCCTGTCCTGGAACTAGTTCTTGTAGACCAGGCTGGTCTCACACTCACAGAGATCCAGTTATCTCTGCCTACTGAGTGCTGGGATTGAAGCATTTGCCACCACCACCTGGTACTAGCTTTGATTTTTAAATGAATCTGTATTACCATTATTTTGACAAGAAAAGAGATATGCATGTTAAGTACTGAGATTCTACCCTGCAGAGATATTAGAATCATAAGACAAATTTTTCTTTGCTTGGAGATTCTTTCTGAATAGCTATCTTTCCTTCTTTAGACATCTAGATGTCCAATATCTCTTGATTTTTCAAAAAGGGGTGTGTTATATTTTCCAGCAAAGACAATCAAAGAGCCCTGACACAACACTTATAAGGGTTCCTTATAATTTGTAGCATTGTCACCATTGTGGATGAACTGTCATTTCTCTTTATCATGAGGTGGTGTAGGAGGTCCTTCTGTGTTTGTGTTGCTTTCATTGGTTATTAAAGAAACTGCTTTGGCCTAGTTGATAGGACAGAACTCAGGTAGGCAGGGAAGACAGAACAGAATTCTGGGAGGAAGAAAGCAGAGACAGGCAGATACAATGATTCTCTTGCCCAAGACAGACACTGGTTAGACTTATGCCAATAAGCCACAGTCCAGATTTTCTTTAACAACAAATACAGGGGAATTGCAATAGTTTGTTGATTCTTCAGTATGCTGAGCATCTAGTTGATTGTCAACCAGCTGTTCTAAAGGCTGCAATTTCTCTTTTGTTAAAGGTCATGTGGAGTAACCTTATTTCTTGAAGCCCATGTCTTTACCTACTGCTTCACATATGGTAAATGCATCATGTAAGATGTTACTGCTTCATTAATGTCTTTCAGATATTTTATACATTTACATTCTACATAATCTTTTGGATATTTACTGTTTGCTGGCCTTTCAGAAACAGCAACAAGATAAGTAGCTAAAATGTCGGTAAGATATCTCTGACTCTAAAAGGTACTGGTGCGGTTGAGTCTTTACTATTGTCTTTTTTCTGTAACTTATTTCCTAGTCTATCAGTTCTGACAAGTTATTCAATGGTTTCACATCTATATATCATTGTATTTTGTAGAGTCTATTTTTTTGACCTGTGAATAATTCTAACGATTTCATCAAATGCATGGATCTCTGGTTCTCATCATGTACATATGACTCCAAGTCTTTTAAGTTTTTCCACTAATGATACCTTCACATTATAAGAGATTATTAGGATGGTATGTAGATTGCATTCCAGGTGTGATGTTCTATTATCTACTTGCTTGTCATAATATTTTAACATGTTTTGATTGTCATTTTCAACAGTATATATCCTTTCAGGTAATCTCTCAATATCATTCTGTAAAATTCCATAAACCACTGAAATTGAGTGAATTTTGGTTGTTAAATTATGCTGTAGGAATTCTTACAGCAAGTGGTTACCCACCTACTGGGGTTTGGACTCTTTTAGTATATATGACAATGTAGAGCATGAATGTCTTTTAAGCATCCTTTCATACTTGGCACCCACGTGGATTTGGACTCCATGACTACTGGGTGGACGGACTAATGGCATAGCCAGTCCACTGCCCAGACAGTCTCCCAATCCTGACTGTTTGGTTTGCTTTTACCTAAGCAGGTTTTTTTTTTTTTTTTGTAGAAATTGGAAATTTCCCAAGTGCATGCAAAACTGCCATGATTCATGGCATGGTTCCTTGCCACATGAAGACTTCTGCAGCTTCTGGTTTCTACTCCCTGCCCGTGAGTTCTGGTTTTCATGTTCTGTGTATTGAATTGATTTAATTGATTTTAATTTGTCAAGCAATGCATATTTCTAAGTATTTAACCAATACCAAGACAGAAAATTAAAGCAGCTCGGAAACTAAAGTGGCCCAGGACCATTACTGTCACCAATGGTTTCATTGCTTCCAGTAACAACTCTGCAAACACTACACCCACTGGAAAATAAAGATTACAGTTTACCATATCACATAACAGGTAATTTTAAATTAATATGGCAAACTACATTATTATTGAAAATTTTCGTAACTTTTTTGTTAATACTTTGGATTGTATTATGTGAGGCTTATATAGTTATGGTGATACTTCACTTTATTGGTGATACTTCACTTTATCAATTTTAGTCTCCATATTCTATCATTAAGAAAGAATATGGCACTTTTAGGAATGATACAGTCTTTACAGATTAATTGAATGAACAGCTAGTTGACAGGACTAATATCAAAAATTAAAAGTTACCTGAAAAAAATAATACTATTAAAAATGATAACATTAATTTTACAGACAAAAATTGAATTGATATCTAAGGGTACTAAGAAGTTATCTGAAAGAATTCATATTGTTGAATTTGATAATCAAAATTTGTTAAAAAGTTATGATAACAAAATTTGTTAAAAAGTTAACAGATAGACTCTCTCTCCAGGTTGTCAATCTGCATGCTATTCAAGTAATATCCAAGGATGAGATATCTTTAAAAGAGAAACTTTAGACCTTGAAATCACATGTGCAGAATGAAGACCAGAAGCTAGGTGCCTCAAAGAAATCACTGGAAATGTATACAGGCCAGAAGAATCAGGCTTTGCAAAAGACACTAATAAAAATCTTTGAAATAATTGAGGAAATTATTGAAGCTAATGAACAGGGAAAGAAGGCCCAAGGATAGAATTCAACATCACCAGTAGCTGTCAGAGATGACTTACCCAGGGTTTTAGTTTCCTATGCTATAATCTACTCTGACAAAGCACCATGTTCTAAAGGCCCAAAAGGATCTAAAGAAGGTAGATGAATGTCTATAGGAATAAATGATCTAAAAGAAATTAAGCAAGCTGTTGTTACTAATGACTTGCATTCCGTATTTGTTAGGGAGATGATAAAGACATGGTCTTCTAGATTTAAAGCAATGGCACATGACTGGATTCAATTAGTTTCAGCAGTCCTGGACGATGGTCCTCAATTAATGTTATTTCAGCGAAGAGGCAAACATTTTGGAACAACTAAGAAAAGCAAAAGGCCTTGAGACTTCCCAAGATCAAATTCTTGGTGAAGGCACTTATACTAACCCACAACTTCAAGCTTTTTACGATGAAGAAATATTGTCCTTATGCCAAGAGTAGCCTTAAATACTTGGAACAGAATTAAAGAACTAGGAAAAAGAATTGAATCATATACCAGGATAAACAGGTCCAGAGAGAACCCTTTACTGACTTTTTGCAAAGATTAACTAAGGCTGTACAAATAGGAGTAACAGACCCAGATGCTAGATGAGTACTTATTGAATCTCTGGCTTTTGAAAATGCCAACTTAGAATGGAAAAAGATACTTAGGCCTTTAAAAGTTAGAGCAGCACTTATGGATGACTAGATCCTGCATAAAATGGACATTGAGTCATTTGACTATAATACTGAATCTTGGGTAGGAGAAGCAATTCCAATGAAATGACAAGACATCAAAATGCCAAATGTTTTAATTGTGGTAGAATAGAACATCTAAGAAAAGATTGTAGACAAGAAATTCCTAGGAATAATATCTCCTCTGGGAATGGCAAAAATAGGAGGACTCAGCCTTCAGGTATATGTAGAAGGTGTGACAAAGGCCAATATTAAACTAATGAATGCAGATCAACAAAAGACAGACAAGGCAACTTGATACCTACAGAAAAGGCTAATTTAGTAATCACACATTTATTAGAAGTTATGGCTATCATTGGTATATCTGCACAAGCAAAGACAGATAATGGTCCAGCATATATCTCTAGGAAAATGAAACTGTTTTCTGCTTATTATAATATTAAGCATATTACAGATATCCCACATAATCCTCCAGGTCAGGCAGCTATAAAAGATAAAATTGAACTATAAAGAATATGTTAAGCAAACAGAAAGGGGTAGAAAATAACCATAGAAATAGATTATGTAATGCTTTCTTAAAGTTGAAATTTTTCATGCTAATGAGAAAGGGACAACAGCAGCAGAGAGACATTGGATAACAGAAAAGTCTTCTGAATTAAATCAACTGGTTTATTTCAAGAATCTGCTGACCTCACAATGGAAGCCAGATGTACTGCATTGGGGAAGGGGCTTTGATCTTGTTTCCACAAGAGAAGAAAAACTATGGATACCAGCAAACTCAATAAAGTTTTGGTGAAAAGGAGAAATCTCTTGAAAAAGAGAAATGACAGCTCATCCACAATGGTGACAACCATACAGATGGTAAGGAAACCTCATAAGGATTGGAGCAGGGTTCTTGTCTTTGCAGGAAAATACTCATCTTCAAAAATTCAAGAAACCCTGGATGTTTGAATGCTCACAAATGGAAAAATAACTATCCAATAAGGATCATGAACAAAAATGAATACGACTTGTAAGTACAGGTAATAAAACATATGCATTTAAACACACACACATATGAATATATACAGCTGGATTTGGCATTGGACAACAGCTTTATCTATCTCTAAATCTAAGTATGTTGTTAAAAAAATTCAGAGTTTCTCTCTTGTCGAGAACCATTTGGTATGGGACAGAAAGAAAAAAAATTAAAAAAACTTCTACTCTTCTTCATATGTATTTTTGTCTCTATCATATCTTTCATTGAATATATATGTCTATTTGCATTCTTTAAAATGTTGATATCCAGTTATGCCAGCACCATTTATTAAAATTACTTTTCTTTTTCTGTTTTATACTCTTAGTTTCTTTTTTTTTAAAAAAATCAGGTGTTTGCAGGTGTGTGAATATATAACCAGGTCTTCAGTTTGATTCCACTGTTCCTTCTGTCTGTTTTGATGAAATACCAGACCGTTTTCATTATTGTTGCTGTATAGTAGTTTGAAGTCAGGGATGGTGATGCTTCCAGAAGTTCTTTTATTGTGCAGAATTGTTTTGACTATCCTGTTTTTTTTTTTAATATGAAGTTATATATTGTTCTTTTGAGATTTTTGAAGAGTTTTCCTTGGACTTTGATGAGCATTGCATTGAATCTGCTGATTGTTTTTGGTAAGATTACTATTTTTAGTATGGTAATACTACCTACCCAAGAGAATGGGAGATATTTCCATTTTCAGGGTCTTCTTCCATTTCTTTCTTCAAAAATTGAAAGTTCTTGCTATACAGGTCTTTTAGTTGTTTGGTTAGTGTTACCTTAAAATATTTTGTAATGTTTGTGGCTATTGTGAAGGGTGATATTTCTCTCACTTCTTTCTCAGCCTGTTTATCATTTGTATAAAGGAGGGATACTGATTTTTTTTTAGTTAATCTTATATCTGTCTACATTACTGAAGGTGTTTATCAGTTGTAGAAGTACCTTAGTAGAAATTTTTGAGGTCACTCGTGTATGTTATCATATTTTCAGCAAATAGTGAGAGTTTGAATTATTCTTTTCAGATTTGTATAGCCTTGATCTCCTTCTGTTGTTTTATTGCTCTAGCTAGAACTTCAAGTACCATGTTGAATAGATATAGAGGTAGTAAATATTTCTTGTCTTTCTCCTGATCTCAGTGGAATTGCTTTGAGCTTCTCTCCATTTAGTTTTGTGTTGATTGTTAACTTGATGTATATTGCCATTATTATATTTAAGTATGTTCCTTGTATTTCTACTCTCTTCAAGACTTTTACCATGAAGGAGTATTGAATTGTGTCAAAGGCTTTTTTAGCATCTAATGGGATGATTATGTGGGTTTTTTCTTTCTGTTTGTGTATATGGTGAATTACAATGACAGACTTTCATATGTTAAACCATTTCTGAATCTCTGGGATGAATCCTACTTGGACATGGTGAATGATATTTCTTATGTGTTCTTGGGTTAGGTTTGTCAGCATTTTATTGAGTATTTTTGTATCAATGCACATGAGTGAGATTGGTCTGTTATTCTCTTGCTTAGTAGTGTCTTTGTGAAGCTTGAGTATCAGTGTAAATTGTAACCACATGAAAAGAGTTTGGCAATGCTCCTTCTGTTTCTATTGTGTGGACCAATTTAAGGAGTATTGATATTAGTTCTTTGAAAATCTTGTAGAATCCCGTGTTGAAACCATCAGATCCTGGGCTTTTATTGGTTGTGAAAATTTTGATAATTGTTTCTATTTTCTAAGCATTTATAGATTTATTTAATTTCCCTATTTGGTCTTGATTTAAGTTTGGTAACTGACGTTTATGCAGAAAATTGTCTGTTTCCATTAAGTTTTCCAATTTTGTGGAGTACAGTTTTTCAAAATGTGACCTGCCTCTGTGTCTTTTGTTATGTTGACCTTTTCATTCTTTTTTCCTCTAAATATTTTATTTATTTATTTATTTTTAATTTTTTTCAAAGTTTATTAAATTATAAAAGTTTCCATTTCTGCCCTTCCTCCCAACACCCTCCCACTCCCCTCACTCCCTCTCCTCCTCCCTCTCCATCCCGAAGAGCAGTCAGGGTTTCCTGCCCTGTGGGAAGTTCAAGTCCCCCCCCTTCTCCCCCCCCCCCCCCGCCCCGCTCCAAGTCCAGGAAGGTGAGTATCCAAACAGACTGGATCCCAAAAATCCTGTATATGCAGAGGAAACAAGTCCCAGTGTCATTGTCAATGGCTTTTCAGAAAGACTCCGGGCCAGCCACATTCAGAGAATCTGGTTGGATCACATGCTCGTTCAGTCCCAGTCCAACTGGCCTTGGTGAACTCTCATTAGATCAGTCCCCTTGTATCAGTGGGTGATCGCACCCCTCGCGGTCCTGATTTCCTTTTTCATGTTCTTCCTCCTTCTGCTCCTCATTTGGACCTTGGGGGGCTTAGTATGGTGCTCCAATGTGGGTCTCCGTCTGTATCGCCATCCATCGTCAGAGGAAGGGTCTATGGTGATAAGCAAAATATTCATCAGTATGATTATGGGCCAAGGCCGGTTCAGGCACCCTCTCCTCTGTCCAGAGAACAATCTGGGGATCTCACCTTGGACCTGGGATCCCATTTATAATCGAGTCTCTTGTAAACCCTAAAATGACTCCCTTAGTTGAGATATATACTTCCCTGATCCCATATCCATCCTTCCTCCCTCCCCCCCATCCCAGTCCCCCAAGGTTTCCCCATTTCTCCCCTACTCCCTTCTCTCTAGCCCTCTCCCCTTCCAACACCCTCACACACCCCCCATGCACCCGAGGTTACCTGGGACTCTTGTCTATTTCCAATCTCCAGGAGGATAACTACATGATTTTATTCAGGTTCACCTTCTTATTTAGCTTCTCTGGGATCACGAATAATAGGCTCAAAGACCTTTAATTATGGCTAGAAACCACTTATGAATGAATACATACCATATTCCTCTTTTTGGGTCTGGCTTACCTCAGTAAAGCGTTTTCTATGTCCATCCATTTGCATGGAAATTCAAGATGTCATTGTTTTTTACCGCTGAGTAAAACTCTAATGTATATATGTTCCACACCTTCTTTAACCATTCTTCTATTGAGGGGCACCTAGGTTGTTTCCAGATTCTGGCTATTACAAATAGTGCTGTTATAAACATAGTTGAACAAATGCTTTTGTGGTATGATAGAGCATCTCTTGGGTATATTCCCAAGAGTGGAATTGCTGGGTCTTGAGGGAGGTTGACTCCCAGTTTCCTGAGAAACCGCCACACTGATTTCCACAGTGGCTGCACAAGTTTGCATTCCCACCAACAATGGATGAGAGTTCCCCTCTCTCTACATCCTCTCCTGCATAGGCTATCATTGGTGTTTTTGACTTTAGCTAATCTGACCGGTGTAAAATGGTATCTCAAAGTTGTTTTGATTTTCGTTTCACTGATCACTAAGGATGTTGAGCATGACCTTAAGTGTCGTTTGACCATTCGAAGTTCTTCTGTTGAGAATTCTCTGTTCAGATCAGCACCCCATTTTTTAATTGGGTTAATTAGAGTTTTAGTGTCTAGTTTCTTGAGTTCTTTGTATATTTTGGAGATCAGACCTTTGTCTGATGAGGGGTTGGTGAAGATCTTCTCCCAGTCAGAAGGTAGCCTTTTTGTCTTACTGACAGTGTCCTTTGCTTTACAGAAGCTTCTCAGTTTCAGGAGGTCCCATTTATTCATTGATTCTCTTATTGTCTGTGCTACTGGGGTTCTACTTAGGAAGTGGTCTGCTGTGCCTATGTCTTGTAGACTACTTCCCACTTTCTCTTCTATCTGGTTCAAAGTGGTCAGATTAATGTTGATGTCTTTAATCCATTTGTACTTGATTTTTGTGCATGGTGATAGATATGGATCTACCTTCATTCTTCTACAGGTTGACATCCAGTTATGCCAGCACCATTTGTTAAAGATGCTTTCCTTCTTCCATTGCATACCTTTAGCCCCCTTGTCAAGAATCAAGTGTTCATAGGTTTGTGGGTTAATATCTGGGTCTTCTATTCGATTCCATAGGTCGACTTCTCTGTTCTTATGCCAGTACCAAGCTGTTTTCAATACTGTAGCTGTTTAATAGAGTTTGAAGTCAGGGATGGTTATACCTCCAGAAGTTCCTTTATTATATAAGATTGTTTAGGCTATCCTGGGTTTTTTGTTTTTCCATATAAAATTAATAATTATTCTCTCAAGGTCTGTGAAGAAGTTTGATGGGATTTTGATGGGGATTGCATTGAATCTATAGATTGCTCTTGGTAGAATTGCCATTTTTACTATGTTGATCCTCCCAATCCAAGAGCAAGGGAGATCTTTCCATTTTCTGGTATCCTCCTCAATTTCTTTCTTCAAAGACTTAAAGTTCTTGTCAAATAGGTCTTTCACTTCCTTGGTCAGATTTATCCCAAGATATTTTATGCTATTTGTGGCTATCATGAAAGGTGAAGTTTCTCTGATTTCCCTCCCTGCTTCTTTATCCTTTGTGTTTATGAGGGCAACTGATTTTTTGGAGTTGATCTTGTATTCTGCCACATTACTAAAGGTGTTTATCAGCTGTAGGAGTTCTTTGGTAGAATTTTTGGGGTCGCTCATGTATACTATCATATCGTCTGCAAATAACGAGACTTTAACTTCTTCCTTTCCAATTCAAATCCTCTTGATCCCCTTATGTTGTCTTATTGCTATTGCTAGAACTTCTAGCACTATATTGAAGAGGTATGGGGAGAGTGGACAGCCTTGTCTTGTTCCTGATTTTAGTGGAAAGGCTTTGAGTTTCTCTCCATTCAGTTTGATGTTAGCTGTCGGCTTGCTCTAAATAGCTTTTATTATATTTAGGTATGATCCGTGTATCCCCAATCTCTCCAACACCTTTATCATAAAGGGATGTTGGATTTTGTCAAATGCTTTTTCAGCATCTAATGAGATGATCATATGTTTTTTTTTCCTTTCAATTTATTTATATGATGGATTACATTGATGGATTTGCGTATGTTGAACCAGCCCTGCATCTCTGGGATGAAGCCTAAGTGATCATAGTGGATAATTTTTATAATGTGTTCTTGGAATCTGTTTGCCAGGATTTTGTTGAAAATTTTCGTGTCAATGTTTATGAGTGAGATTGGCCTGTAATTCTCTTTCTTGGTTGTGTCTTTATGTGGTTTTGGTATCAGGGTAACTGTAGCTTCATAAAAAGAGTTTGACAATGACTCTTCTGTGTCTATATTGTGAAATACCTTATGGAGTATAGGTATCAGCTCTTCTTGGAAGTTCTGGTAGAATTCTGCATTGAAACCATCTGGCCCTGGGCTTTTTTTGGTCGGGAGGTTTTTGATAACAGCTTCTAATTCTTCCCAACTAACAGGTCTATTTAGATTGTTTACCTGGTCTTGATTTAACTTTGGTAAATGGTATTTATCTAAAAACCAATCCATTTCTTGTACATTTTCCAACTTTGTGGCATATAAACTTTCATAGTAAGATCTGATGATTCTCTGAATTTCCTCTGTGTCTGTTGTTATGTCCCCCTTTTCATTTCTGATCTTATTAATTTGAGTGTTCTCTCTCTGCCGTTTGATTAGTTTGGCTAGGGTTTGTCAATCTTGTTGATTTTCTCCAAGAACCAATTTTTTGTTTTGTTGATTGTTTGGATTGTTTTCTGTGTTTCTATTTTGTTGATTTCAGCCCTCAGTTTGATTATTTCCAATCTTCTACTCCTCCTGGGAGAATCTGCTTCTTTTTTTTCCAGAGCTTTCAGGTGTGCTGTTAAGTCTCCAATATGTGCGTTCTCCGTTTTCTTTAATTGGGCACTTAGTGGTATGAACTTTCCTCTTGGCACTGCTTTCATTGTATCCCATAGGTTTGAGTATGTTGTGTCTTTATTTTCATTAAATTCAAGGAAGACTTTAATTTCTTTCTTTATTTCGTCCTTGACCCAGGGATGATTCAGTAGTTGACTGTTCAACTTCCATGCATTTATAGGCTTTCTGGTGTTCGAATTGTTATTGAATTCTAACTTTATTCCGTGGTGATCTGACAAGACACAGGTGGTTACTAATATTTTTTTGTATCTGTGGAAGTTTGCTTTGTTACCGAGTATGTGGTCAATTTTTGAGAAGGTTCCATGAGCTGCAGAGAAGAAAGTATATTCTTTCCTTTTTGGGTGGAATGTTCTATAGATATCTGTTAAGTCAATTTGATGCATTACCTCTAGTAATTCTCTTATTTCTCTGTTGAGTTTCTGCTTGATTGACCTGTCCATTGGTGAGAGAGGTGTGTTGAAGTCTCCTACTATTAGTGTGTGTGGTTTGATGACTGCCTTGAGTTCTAAAAGTTTTTCTTTTACATAAGTGGGTGCTTTTATATTAGGGGCATAGATATTCAGGATTGAGACTTCCTCCTGATTAATTGTTCCTGTTATGAATATGAAATGTCCATCTCCATTTCTTCTGATTGATTTTAGTTTGAAGTCAATTTTGTTAGATATTAGAATGGCCACACCTGCTTGTTTCTTAAGTCCTTTTGCTTGGAAATCCTTTTCCCAACCCTTTACTCTGAGTAGATGTCTGTCTTTGTGGTTGAGGTGTGTTTCTTGTAAACAGCAGAATGTTGGATCCTGTTTTCATATCCAATCTCTTAGTCTGTGCCTTTTTATAGGTAAGTTGAGTCCATTAATATTAAGTGATATTGTAGTGGCGAGTTGTGGATAGGCCTGCTTTTTGTCCTGCACGGCTCCTGCATGGCTAGCTTATTCCCGGAAATAACAACACACAAATTGTATTCATTTAAACACTGCCTGGCCCATTATCTCTAGAGAGTTAGTTACTTGCTCTCACATCTTGATTAACCCATTTCTAATAATCTGTGTAGCACCACGAGGTGGTGTCTTACTGGAAAAGATTCAGCGTGTCTGACCTGGTGGCTGGCTCCATGGCGTCTGCCCCATTGCCCTCTTCCCAGCATTCTGTTCTGTTTACTCTGCCTACCTAATTTTCTGTCCTATCAGAGGGCCAAGGCAGTCTCTTTATTAACCAATGAAAATAACACAATAGACAGGTAACCCTCCTCCATCATTTCCCCCTTTTCTGTTTAAACAAAAAAGAAAGGCTTTCATTTTAACATATTAAAATTACATATAACAAAATAGTTATCAAGTAAGAATTACAGTTAAAATATTTATATCTATTTTATCTTTATCATAATAATGGAAAACTATAACTATAACTAACCATTCTTCAACTCCATCAAAGACTCCAGAAGGATATAATATTACCTAAGTAAACAAGAAGTAAGCATCTTTCAAAACTCCAGAAATGACAGAGACATCTCGCTGCCTGAACAGTCACCCAAAGTTCCTGTGTACCGTTGGGGCATCCATCTTCAGTCTTCAGGCCCATTGTACCCAGCAGACATTTCCATGAAGTAGGAAATTTCAAAGGCAGTTCACTCACTATCTGCTGTGTCCTGCAGAATGTCTCGCAGACTCTTTCATAAATCAGGAACCCTGAAAGATCATCTCACCTTTAGGCAAGTTCAGCAGTCCTCTCTCTGCAGGTTCTCTGTGTCCAGTTTATACTAAAGTCCAGGCTAGAGCAGTTTCTTGCCCAAATGGCTAACCAACTCCATAAGGAGCCTCTTTGATGCCCATCTTCCCTTGAAGTAGATTGGTGCTGCCAGGAGCAGATGTGTCTCATTGTCATGAAAAGCCCTATGTTATTAAAACATTAAATGCCATGTTCTGTAGTCTTTAAAGATATGTAGAATGCCTATCTTAAATGTATCTATGCAGATCTAGAAAATCAAACTAACATTACTACAAGCTTGACTATTATCAATGATTATCCATTAACAACCTATATTTTTAATTATACATTGCATTTTTAAATGAACTACATAATCACAATACCTCAATCAAGATCAGAAATATATATACATATAACAAAATTGACCTTAAAATCCATACCAATTCAAATGATTCATATCTATATCATATCCCCCTTTAAATGTAAAAGAACATTTATAAACAATATTTGGGAATATGGACGTAGTTATTTCTCTCCAAACTTCTTCCTGCTGTATAGGGGCGCTGTTAATCAGGTCTTTCATGGTAAAACCTGTGTGCCAGGTTCATCTCAGTTGGCAGTTGAGTGAAGTAATTTCTTGAGGCTGTTCACAGCAACCTTTCAGGAGGACGTGGTCTATCATACCATTGGGATAGAAGCAATCCACAGGGTCTCATCCTCTGTGAAAACAAAAGAAGGACCTCCTTTCCAAAGCATCATATTCTTAGACCCAAATTCTGAAGTCAAGATATTTTCAAAATATCTATCTTGGATTAGTTCAGCAGCATTTATAAACAAATATCTTTTAGCAGCTGTTGCTCCTTCCTCAGCATTCAAACAATTCAAAGAGAGCATAATAGCATACAGTATCAAGATTCTCTGTGTATTTTCCATTTTTATGCAGCTTTATTTTAACCTCTATTTCTTTTATTTTTACTTTTACTTTTAGAGACAGGTTCTCTGTATATCTTTGTCCTGGACTAACTCTGTAGACCAGGCTATCCTTGAACTCACAGAGATCTGTCTGTCTCTGCCTCCCCAGTGCTGAGATTAAAGGCGTGTGCTACCACACATTGAACTCACAGAGATCTGTCCGTCTCTGCCTCCCAGGCATTGGGATTAAAGGTGTGTGCTACCACACCTTGAAGTCACAGAGGTCAATCTACCTCTGCCCCTTCAAGTCTCAGAAGTCAATCCACCTCTACCTCCTGGGCATTGCGATCAAAGGTGTGTACCACCACACCTAACTACTCTCTTTTTACTTTAAGAACTTTAACTTTTATCCTGCATTTATTTTTAACACACTGTAAACCATTAAGAGGTTTTCTTTGTCTTTGAATCTCTCTTTACTGTATGTCTCTCTTTTTTTGATCACATGAGTCTTTAAGGAGAGGACTAAAACTGTGGCTTTTATGGCTGGAATTAGCCCATTCCTTAGTTTTCCAGCCTCAAGGCTGAGGTACCAACCAGAGCTGTGTTCACTGCCACAACTCTATGGTGTTTCAAGGTCCTTGCCAGCAAGTGCAGCATTCTGCTCACAGACCACACTCAGTCAGACTGCCTGCCTGAAAGAGTCAGAGTTTGCCCTGGCAGGACAGCCCAGAAAGCCAGCATTTTAAAATGGCACAGCTTTTTTCCTGCTACAGCTGAAAGCCGAAAAGCATGCGTTCAGCTTTTCTTCAACACCATTTAAGTGTTTTGTAACAGGACCTTTTAAAAGAGCTGCAGCTGAAGCTGAGTCAGGAAGCCTCTCTTAGATGAGAGTGCTTGCTTGCCTCTAGCAAGCAGTGCAGACCTGAGAAATTGCTGCCACCAAGAAAACATGTTTTGCTCTATTCTTTCCCAAACTTTCTCATACTTTCTGTGGATTCAGTCATATACATGGGTGCCATATGTAGTTGTAGTGATGGAGCTGCGGGCAGGCCTGCTTTTCATCCCGCCCGGCTCCTGCATGGCTAGCTTAGCCCCAGAAATAACAACACACAGATTGTATTCATTTAAGCACTGCCTGGCCCATTATCTCTAGAGAATTAGTTACTAACTCTCATATCTTGATATTAACCCATTTCTAATAATCTGTGTAGCACCGCGAGGTGGTGTCTTACCGGAAAAGATTCAGTGTGTCTGACCTGGTGGCTGGCTCCATGGCGCCTGCCCCATTGCCCTCTTCCCAGCATTCTGTTCTGTTTTCTCCACCTACCTAATTTTCTGTCCTATCAGAGGGCCAAGGCAATCTCCTTATTAACCAATGAAAATAACACAATAGACAGATAACCCTCCTACATCATGATATTAATGACCAGTGGTTGTTGATTCCAGTTATTATTTTTGTGTGTGTGTGTAGTAGAGTTTGTGTGTTTCTCTTCTTTGAGTTGTGGTTGTGAAGGGTCGCTAGATGTCTGGGTTATTGTAGGCAGTGATGGCAATGTTGGATTCCTTGGGTTGCGATTTTCCTTCTATTACTTTCTATAAGGCTGGATTTGTGGCTATGAATTGTTTATATTTATTTTTATCCTGGAATATTTTGTTTTCTCCATTGATAGTGAACGATAGCTTGGCTGGGTATAGTAGTCTGGGTTTGCATCCATGGTCTCTTAGTTTCTGCAGTACCTCTATCCAGGATCTTCTGGCTTTCATGGTTTCCATAGAGAAGTCCCGTGTAAGCCTGATAAGTTTACCTTTATAAGTCACTTGACCTTTTTCCTTTCCAGCTCTTAATATTCTTTCTTTAATCTGTATATTTTGTGTTTTGATTATTATATGGCGAGGGGATTTTTTTTTTTGATCCAGTCTATTCGGTGTTCTGTATGCTTCTTGAACCTTCATAGGAATATCGTTCTTTAGATTGGGAAAGTTTTCTTCTATATTTTGTTGAATATATTTTCTGGGCCTTTGATCTGTAGTTCTTCTCCTTCTTCAATCCCTATTATTTTTAGATTTGGTTTTTTTATTGTGTCCCAGATTTCCTGAATGTTTTGTGAAGAAAATTTGTTGGATTTGCTGTTTTCTTTGACCAGAGCATTTATTTTCTCTATGGTATCTTCAGAATCTGAGATTCGTTCTTCTATCTCTTGTATTCTATTGGTTGTGCTTGATTCTGTAGTCTCCGTTTGTTTACCTAGGTTTTTCATATCCAGCCCGTTCTCGGTTTGTGTTTTCTTCATTGCCTCCATTTCAGTTTTCAATTCTTGAACTGTTTCCTTTACCTGTTTGATTGTTTTTTCTTGGTTTCTCAGGGTATCATTCACAGATTTACTCAGTTCTTCAAACTTTTTGTTATATTTCTCATCCATTTCTATACTCATTTCTTTAAACTTTTTGTTGTACTTCTCATCCAATTCTTTAAGGGAGTTATTCATATCCTGTTTAAGGGACTCTATTGCTTTCATAATGGCACTTTTTTCCACTTCTTCTGGGTTAAGGTGTTCAAGTCCTTCTATTGAAGAGTCGTTGGGATCTGGTGTTTTCATGTTGTTTTTCAGATTGTTGGATGAGGTCTTGCCTTGGCATCTGCTCATCTCTTCCTTCAAATGCTCTCTATTGGAACTTCTGGTACTGTGTCAGGATCCCTTGTTGGGCAGGTACTTCACTGGCAGAATGCCCACCTTTCCTCAGGCAGGCTATTGAAGCACAGGCACTCCCTCTTTCCGGAATGCACCTACAGCACTGGCCCAGCATGCAAGGCAGCTGAGCTGGGGAAATTTTATGGCCCCAGGGGGAAGGGAGAAATATAGGAATTTTTACCTGGATGAAAGCTGGGATGGCAGGCGGGAGAGCTTAACAGAGTGGAGCCAGCACTACAGAGTGACCTGGGAGTCTATGGGGTAGGGGAAAGTCTGATCTCCTCCTCACCGGGACCCTGTTGTGGCCAGAAGCAAACTTACCCCTCCGAAGACCCTCTGCTAGAAGTCGACCTTTTCATTCTTGATTTTGTTAACTTGTATAAGTTTGTCCAGTTTGTTGATTTTCTTGAAAAACCAACTCTTTGTCTCCTTGATTCTTTGTATTATTTTCTTTGTTTCTATTTTGTTGATTTCAGCTCTCAATTTGTTTATTTCCTGTCATCTAGTCCTCCTGGGTGCACTTGCTTCTCATTGTTCTAAAGCTTTCAGGTGTTTTGTTAACTCACTTCTGTGGGATTTTTTTCCAGCTTCTTTATGTAAGCTATGAACGTTCCTGTTAACACTGCTTTCATTGTGTCCCATAAGTTTGGGTATGTTGTAAGGTCATTTTTATTGAATTTTAGAAAGTCTCCAATTTCTTTCTTTTTTTTCTTTCTTGGCCCATTGATACAAGTTAGTTTTGTCCAATTGCCATGTGTTTGTGGACTTCCTGATAATAGTGATACTGTTGAATTCTAACTTTTAGCTATTGTGATTCAATAAGGTATATGGGGTTATTCCAATTTTTTTTTGTATCTGTTGAGGTTTTCTTAATTATCGAATATGTGGTTATGTGGTCAATTTTAGAAAAGGTTCCTTGAGGTGGAGAGAAGAGGGTATATTCTTTTATGTTTCGATAGAATGGTCTATAGATGTCTTATAAGTCTATGTGAATAATAACACTTGTTAGTTCCCTTATTTCTCTGTCAAGTTTCTGTCTGAAGACCTGTCCAGTGGCAAGAGTGGAGTGTTGAAGTCTCCCACTATTAGTGTGTTGGGTTGAATGTGTTATTTAAACTTTAGTAATGTTTCTTTTACATATGAGGTACGTGGGGCATGGATGTTCAGAACTGAGATTTCCTCTTGATGGATTTTTTTCTGTGAATAATATGAAAAGATCTTCCTTGTCTCTTTAGGTTGTTTTTAGTTTGAAGTCTATTTTGTTGGAAATTAGGATAGCTACACCAGCTTGTTTGTTAGGTCTATTTCATTGGAAAAAAGCTTCCCAACCTTTTACTCTGAGGTGATGTCTGTCTTTGAGGTTGAGGAATGTTTCTTGTATGAAGCAGAAGGATGGATTCTGTTTTTTATCCAATCTTCTAGCCTATGTCTTTTTGTAGGTGAGTTGAGTCCATTTATATTATGGGATATTAATAACCAGTGATTGCTATCTCCTGTTAATTTAGTTTTCATTGTTGGTGATGTTATTTTTTGTGTTTTTCCCTTCTTTGGTATTTGCTGCTGTGAGATCATCTATTGTCTGTGTTTTTGTTGATGTAACCAACTTCCTGTGTTGGAGTTTTCCTTCTAGTACTTTGTGTAGGACTGGGTTTGTGGCTAGTTAATGGTTAAATCTGGATTTGTCGTGGAATATCTTATTTTGTCCATCTATGGTGATTAAAATTTGCTGGATGTATTAGTCTTGTCTGTCATCCATGGTTTCTTAATGTTTGCATAATACTTAATCAGGACCTTCTGACTTTCAGTGTTTTCTTTGAGAAGGCAGGTGTAATTATGATAGGTCTACCTTTATATATTACTTGGCCTTTTTCTTTTGCAGCTTTTAATATTTGTTATTGTATATGTTTAGTGTTTTGATTATTATGTGGCAAGAGAATTTTTTTATCCTCTCTGTTTAGTATTCTGTAAGATTCTTATGTTTTTATAGTTGTGTCTTTCTTTAGGTTGGGAAAATTTTCTACTATGTTTCTGTTCAATATATTCTCTGTACCTGGGAGTGATCCAGTTGTTAAAATGAATGTAAGGAGTCTACAGATTCAATGCAATACCCAACAAAATTCTTCACAGACCTTAAAAGAATAGTACTCAACATCATATGAAAAAGCAAAAGACCCAGGATAGCCAAAACATCCTGTACAGTAAAAGAACTTCTGGAGGCATCACAATCCCTGACTTCAAACTCTACTACAGAGCTAACATACTGAAAACAGCCTGGTATTAACATAAAAACAGACAGAAGGATCAGTGGAAGTGAATTGAAGACACATTTATCAATCCACACACCTACAAATTCCTAATTTTTAACAAAGAAGCACAAAATATAAAATGGAAAAAAAGAAAACTTATTCAACAAATGATCTGGCATAACTGGATATCAACACATAGAAGAATGAAAATAGATCCATATCTTTCACCATGCACTAAACTCAAGCACAAATGGATCAAAGGCCTCAAAACACAGTCAGCCACACTGAACCTCATAAAAGAGAAAGTGGGAAGTACTCTTGAATGCATTGGAGCAGGAGATCACATCTTAAATATATCCCCAGCAGCACAGACACTGAGAGAAACAATTAATAAATGAACCTCCTGAAACTGAAAAGCTTCTGTAAAGCAAAGGACACGGTTAACAAGGCAAAACGACAGCCTACAGAATGGGAAAAGATCTTCACCAACTTCACATCAGACAGAGGTCTGATTTCCAAAATATACAAAGAACTAAAGAAATTGGTGATCAAAAGAATGAATAATCCAATAACAAATGGAATACAGACCTATACAGAGAATTCTCAACTGAGGAATCCAAAGTGAGTGAAAGACACTTAAGGAAAAGCTTAATATCCTTAGCCATCAGAGAAATGCAAATCAAAACAACTCTGAAATTCCATCTTACACCTGTAAGAATAGCCAAGATCAAAAACACTGATGACAACTTATGCTGGGGAAGATGTAGAGTAAAGGAAACACTCCTGCATTGTTGGTGGGAATGCGAGCTGCTACAGGCCCTTTGGATGTCAGTGTGGTGATATAAGGCCCATGGGTCTACCCCTGCTCCCAGGTTTCATCTTGAGGACAGTTTCTGGGCAGCCAGCTTAACAACCTGTTTGTTGCTGTTCTCCCTCTGCCCCCTAGTGGTTAGTTATAGGTCCATTGCTTACTAAACCTTTGGTATGTTAATTTCCCACCTGCCTGGGGGTATTCCATTGTGCAGCAGCTAGATATTTAAGGTTTTTCCTAAGTTTGAATACATGGCATTCAGCTGATCTCCGTTTGAATGACCCAGATCTCTTCTGTGTTCTTTCAATCTTCAGGCCCTTGCCCAGTTCTTGTACGGTAAAGTGACGTGCAAACTGTACCGAGAATAATGCAGGCATTACAGTTGGAGACCTATCAGCGAGATCAGGAGTTACAGTTGGAGGCTCATTAGCGATATTGGGAAGTAGGAGACCCCAGAGACATGGCCCTTGGATGTTGGCCAGCAGTAAGAAATTGATTGGTGAGGGTGAATTTAAAATGGGTGCAAATAATTCTGTTCCAGTGTAGACAGGCCAATTAACAGGCCTATCGTTAGTTCTTTTAGGCACTGGTATGAAAATTGAGACACCACAAGAGACTATTATGACAGTTTTAGAGTTTAGTCCCTGGTTTCTACATGCAGGAGGCTTTAATATTTCTGATTGGGAGCAGGTAAAGGCTGACCTTCAAAAAGCATTAAAAGAGTGAAGGCCAGAAGAATTTCCCATAGCCAGAGATGCTCTTCTCAGTGATGATGTAAAAGTGAAAGAACAATTAGATAATTTGAACAAAAGCTTTGAGGAGATTCAGGATGTAGAATCTGTGAACTCTATTAAGAGCTTTCAGGAGGGGCAATTAAAGAATACTAAAAGGGATATAGAAGAGGAAGAAGAAATCTTAGAAAAGGAGATGGCACTGATAAAAAGTTTGAAAGAGAAGAAAGGAAGGGAGCAAACAGAGATGTCTCCATGAGACCTCCACTGCAAAATTCATTCCTTGCCACTTCAAATACTTGAACTGCTGCTTCTACCCCTATAGACTTAGAGGCAGAAATCTGAGAGATCCAAGATAGACTAAATGATCTATGTAGAGAAAGGCAAATTTATCCTGTTGTGGAAGTTATTGATCCGTAAGGACAGAAAATCAGTCAGCATAACCCTCTGGCCTTTAAGGACATTAAGCAACTTAAAGAAGCAGTTACAGCCTATGGAACTCATGCCCCCTTCACTGTGGCTTTAATGGAATCCTTTGCAGAACTCAACCTTACACCCAGTGACTAGATGCAGCTTTGCAGGACTTGTCTTTCTGGGGGAGATTATTCATTTTGGAGAGGTGAAATGCAGGAAAATTGCAAAAATATCACACTGCATAATGCCACTGCAGGTTTTCCCCAGCATACCCTTAACATGTTAACTGGTGCAGGACAATATGCTGGCTTGGCAGCACAGATTGCTTATGACCCTGCTGTTTATGCTCAGATATCTACTGTAAAACATGGAAAGCTTTAACTAATAAAGGAACAGGGGATGAACTGTCTAAGGTCTTTCAAGGACACTCAGAACCTTATCCTGAGTTGCTGACCACCTGTAATAGCTGGGAAGTCAAATTTTTGGGATGTGGACACAGCTATGCCTGTCATAAAGCAATTGGCCTATGAAAATGCTAACAAATACTGTCAAGAGGCTATGCACCCCCATAGAAATAGGAGTTTAAATGAGTATCCAGTTATGCAGGGACATTGATTGCACTCATGTGATGGAACAGGTTATTGTTTCTGCCCTTATGAAGAGTCAAGGTGGAGCTACTTCAAGGAATTGTTTTCAGTGCCAGATCTAGATACATTAAAAGGAATTGGCTTGCAGGTAAAGGGATGGTTGGTTAATCAGCCCAGGGGAAATCCAAGTGTTTGCCCAAAATGTCAAAAGGAGGCTTATTGTGTTGTGCCCAAGTTAAGACCCCCAGAGAGACCACCAGAATCCAGTCAAGTCCAGAATGCAAAAGCAAGGCTTATTTCTTTGGGCATACAGTCCAGCTAGCTAGGAGCAGTCCCAAAAAGTGATGCAGCGCCCTAGGGAGAGCTCCCATTCCTCATTTGGGGTTGACATATATAGGCAAAAACCACAAACCAGGTTTACTCAGGGACAAGGGGGTTGGATTTGCTAGATACAGGGGAGAGGACTACTTCTGTACACCCTCTTTCCCCTGTAAGCAGCTACATTTGCTTTTGTGCATGTCCCCCTTCCTCCCCCCTGAGAAGTTACATCTGCTTTTGTCTAGACTACAAAGCTGGATGTTGACAGGTGGCTAGCTGCTATGAGCATTTTGTGGTTTATACTTTTGCAGAGGTTCCTGTCTTCAATTAACTCTTGATGTTGCAAAGTTTAACCTAGTACCTTAATTAGCTCCCGATCAAGCAAAGTTTCTTAAAATTTTCCATGTCCTTAGAACGGGCTAATGACTGTCATAGGATAAGGTTCCAAGGCCTTTCAGATACATGGGCTGATAGTCCTGCAATTGATGATAGCCTCTGAAAAGGTACAACAGTAGTATCCATATCAATACTTGGGGCATCAGCTGTTGCAGACAGGAGTGAAACCACAGAAATTTACTCTTGACTTAGATAAACTACAAACTTTGGGTGATTTTCAAAAATTGCTTGGAGACTTCAGTTGGGTCCATCCCAGTCTGGGAATTCCTAAGGGAGTCTTAAAACCACTTTTTGATATGCTTCAGGGGCCTCAGGCAAGACAGTGTATTACTTTAATTGAAGAAAAGCTTGCCTCTGCTCATATTCATTATATTGACTAAGATATCTTGAGAGTAGGTCACTGATATTGTTAAACTGACAAGGGACCAGCCTACACTAGCATTGCCTTTGCTAAATTTTGTTCCAAGTTTTCTATTTCTCATAAAACAGGAATACCTTATAATCTTCAAGGACAAACTAATGTGGAGCATGCACATCTTATGCCTCAAAGCCTATTTGCATAAAATAAAAAAGGGGGAATATGGTTCCACCCCTAGAGACAATTTATCTTTTATTTTATACATTTTAAATTTTTTGATTGCTGATGCTCAATCTCATACTGCTGCTGACTGGCATTGGTTTCCAGTTTCTTCCGGGATGCCTCATGTCAATTGGAAGAATCTAGCAGATGGCACTTGGTGTGGTCCAGATCCCATACTGGTGTGGGGAAGAATGGCTATTTGTGTTTTCCCACAGGATTCTGACAGTTCAGCGTGGGTACCTGAGCGTCTGTTGGGTGCTGTGGATTTTTCTGTCCAGAAGCCTGAAGATAGGACAGAGCCAAGAGATCAAATAGACACTGGCTTGTTAACTGAAGAGTTGCTGGGATCCTGAGGAGTTGACTGTGGTGGTCCAAATGTCAAGGATTGTTCTCTACCTATCACCTCATCCCATGATAATGGCAACAATTGCTGTGGCTACCAGAGCCATGGCTGCTGGATTTACCATTAGTTAGTCAGTTGCTTCTGCTAGCACAATGAATACCTTATCAGGGCAGGTTGCAAATGCCTTGGCCACTCAAATGGAGCAAAATTTACAAATGAATATTGCAGTTAAATTTACAATTGGTTTTGGCTAAAGATCATTGCTAGTTTACAGAGTGAAAAGGCTTTTTGCTGTTATTCATGGACCCTGGAGTGCACAATTTACAAATTGGCTCTTGAGATTATTCTAGTTAACTATACCAGGGTTCCTCCTACCAGCGTTGAGACCTCACTTAAAGGGCTCCAATTTGCAGGCAGAGTTATTAAGGATAGAGCAGTCACAGCCTCCTTAAGGAGTGCCTATATGTACTGGAGCATCATCTTCATGTTTTCATAGTGCCAGAGCCAAAGGCAAACTCAGATCAATGTCATCACTTGGCGAGTCATCTTAGCTATTGCCCTGGAGGCAATAGCTAAACACAAATCCGGCTGAAGATGGTGATGGATGACTAGTGAGCCAATGATGGGAAAGGTTTTTTGGGGACTGCCCCAACCTAAGACAGAAAATGTGTTTTGACCTGGATGCTTTCCTATAATTGGTAAGGGATATTGCTTGATGTTCAATGCTAACTAAGTCAGGCCTAGTCATATAATTTATATAAAAGGGGAACCTATAGGGCTCATGGGTCTACCCCTGCTCCAGGGTTTCATCTTGAAGAAAGTTTCTGGCCAGCCAATTTAACAACCTGTTTATTTGTGTGCTCCCTATGCTCCCCCCCAGTGGTTAGCTATAGGGCCATTGTTTACTACACCTTGGGAGTGTGAATTTCCCACCTGCCTGGGGGTATTCCATTGTGCAGCAGCTAGGTATTTAAGGTTTTTCCTAAGTTTGAATGAATGTCATTCTGCTGATCTCCTTCGAATAACCCAGGTCTCTTGTGTGTATTTTCAATCTTCAAGCCCTTGCCCAGCTCACATATGGTACAGTGGCACATAAACTGTACCAAGAGAAATGCAGGCATACATGGTTATTTCTCAGAAATTTGGGAAACAACCTTCCTCAAGACCCAGCAATACCACTTCTGGGTATATACTCATAGGGTGCTCAATCGTACCACAAGTACATGTGTTCAATTATGTTCATAGCAGCATTATTGGTCATAGTCAGAATCTGGAAACAACCTGAACATCCCTCAACTGAAGAATGGCTAAGGAAAATGTGGTATATTTGCACAATGGAGTACTACACAGCAGAAAAAAAATTAACGACATCTTGAATTTCACAGGAAAATTGATAGAGTTAGAAAACATCATATTGCCTGTGGTAACCCAGACCCAGAAAGACAAATATAATGTGTGCTTAGTCAGAAGTGGATGTTAGCTATAAATCAAAGAAAAGAAGCCTAAAATTCACAATCCTAGAGAACCTCGACAACAACGAGGACCATAAGAAAGACATACATGGATCTAATCTACATGGGAAGTAGAAAAAGACAAGATCTCCTGAGTAAATTGTTAGCATAGGGAACATGAGAGAGGATAGAAGGGTAGGGGAGAAGAATGGAGGGAAGCGGAGAAAAATGTAGAGCTCAATAAAATCAATAAAAAAAGAAGAGTTAACTTAAGCAACTTCAGCTCCTATCTCAGGTAGGGTCTGAAACTGGCTGCTACAAGCCTTACCTCTGGCTGTGACTCCTTCTTTCTCTACTCTGCTCAACTATGGAGCTGCCAGACTGAAGTGACAAAATATACTTGCTGTATCCTAACCCCACATTAGGTCATACTGACTCTCAGGCATGCGAAGCATTTACAGGAATGTTTGCTTACCTGTATACTTCTCCATCTATCACTATAAGGTTTGTACACCCCAGTCAAATAGAATCACATGATGACACAACCATGACCTATTCTTATTAATATCCTGCCATGCTAGGCAGCAGTCACCACAGATACATCAAGGGAAAGTTCTCAATTTGTGGTTTTACTTTATGAACTCCCTGTTGACTCATTTGGGTCTACCCCTATATTGGAGTCACAAGAATGTGTTATCAGGTCCAAGTCTGTATGTATCAATAAAAACTTCAAATTCATAAAGAGCTCATTCTGATCACCTTCCCTTGGTAAGAGCACCTGGTTTACAACAGGACAAGGAATCTCTACCCTTTCCTCCATAGTACTCTATGATGTACACTTCTTGAAAGTGACTTATACAGTCCCAGGGTCATACCTACAGATGTGTTGAATAAGAATAGTTTCCTGTTCAAGGTAAAAGCTGTGGGCCTAGCATACTTGATTTCACCTTGAACAGGACAGTGTGGTCACAGGATGGGACATAATAGATGGGTCCTTACTAGGTCTTTTAATTCATTAAGGATAAGAGTGACATGGGCCCTATAAATTTGGTTGTCCTCTTTTGTCTTTTTTTTTTTTTTGGTCAATCTTTGAATAAGGCCTAAAACTACTATAAGCCAGGACCTTTTTCATGGAAATTAAGAAAGACAGAACTGGGTCTTTGTTCCAAGCTGGGGGGCTTCAGCTCCAGGTTCTTTAGCAAACAGTGCTATGAGGACCCTGTGCCCTTCTCCCCAGAGAGTGATGAGTGACCAGAACAAGCAAGAGAATTGTCTTTATAATGGTTCTTTATTAGCAGATTCAATATCCAATGTATCTATGGGGTTTACAGTCTTAATAGGAATGGGGGATTGATGATGGGCTACACAAAGGTAATTCAATATCACAATTATCAATCCTACTAATCTTAATATGTAAAACCAATTCATAACCTTAATTTTGACTTATCACTTATTTATAAAACTCTTCTTAACCTTAATACAACTTATCCATTATCTACAAAACACTTCTTAACTTTAATACAACTTATCCATTAGCATTTCCTAATCTTACCAATTATCCATAAGATATCTCTTAACATTTCACACACTAAACATATGTATTGACACATCTATGCTCTTCTCTTTCTCATACACACATTAAATAGCATCATATGACCTTGTATTCTTCAACTTTAAAAAGGATTTTTTAGATTTCTTCAGGCCCCGACAGCACTGGGGGCTTGACAGTGAGGCTCGACTAGTCTGCATTCAGAAGACAAATGTTAGATGTCCTGCTCTCAGGCTGGTATCGGGTGCTAGATCAATTCTTGACCGTGTAGTCTGTGGCCTGGTGCTAGTCTATCTCGGAATGCAGGGCCTTTATAGACTTTTCTTTTCAGGTGACTTAGTCTCAGGAGACAAGGCTTTTAGTTCTCTGCTCTCAAGATAGTAAAGCGTTCATCTGTTTCTCTAGTAAGGAGATGAAGCTCTGCTCTCGGGATGGCAAAGCATTAAATGTTTCAGGAAGGCATTAAATATTTCTGTTTTCGGGAGGCAGGCTTGAAGGATCTCTCTCTACAAGGCTTAACATGCCCAGCCATCGTAAGAAGTGAGGTGACTGCCATGCTTCTGCCCTCTCTTTTTATGCCAGTTTGAAACTGCCTCTCATTTGATTCTTCTGATAACCAGATGTCCTAGGTTATTAGTATTGACTGGCCACAGAAGGGTGGGGGTCCTTCTCATGTGGCAAGACTACTTTGTTACCAAGGTTGCTGGGTGTAGCCTCCCAGGGCCAGATGGGTGTGGCAGCCTTCAAGTGGGCAAAATATTCTCTTAATATTTCACCTTAGTAATTTTCCACACCACACACAAGAAGAAATGCTTTTACACTACACCAAGTTGCATTCATTTTTATTCTATAAATTTCCTGATCTATCTACACTACAGAATTCCCTTTATTTATTCATTCAGAGGAATTTGTTTCCATGCTCATTACAGTCTTGACTGTCAATCTAGATCCAACCCACCTTCCAGGTAGATTTATGTAAAACAATGTACCCAGAGGCTACTAGATGATGGCTTGCTTGCATCTGTGGAGAAACATGTCCTCTGTGGCTGTGGGTCCACTGGTGAAGAAAAAAGAATTCTGGTTTATCTAGAACTGTGCCTTCCTGGCTTATTCTCCTCTCCCCTACCCTTCAGCTGCCAGAATCCAAGTAAATATCACTGTGCTGGATGGCAATGTGTAGCAGTCATCTTGGGAATATATCCATCCCTTTATAGTCTTATAAATAAAATCATTATCACCTTCCTTTGGTCACAGGGAATGCAATCCCACATATGTAAAAGTTAGAACTTAGCAGGAAGACATAGATCATTATTGGGAAACTGGTGGAGTCTGCGAAGTCAGATTATACCTAAAAGGCCCAGACACAGTCAGTATTTACTATCCAAAAGAAATCTGTGCCTAGAATCATCCAACCCATTAGCCCAAACCAACCTATGTAGTTACCTCTAGAATAAGAGTCCTCAAAACTCCAATTTTGATGTGAGATTCCCCTCTGTATGCAGTGAATATTTTTATTGCCTTTGGTTAATAAAGAAACTTATTTCTGCCGGTGGATTAACAGAGTAAAGCTAGGCAGGAATTCTGAACAGAGATATAAAGAGAAGGAAGGCAGAGTCAAAGAAATGCCACATATCTGCCAGATGAGATAGATGCCGGAACCTTGCCTGTATCACCATGACCTCATGGTGATGTACAGATTAATACAAATGGGTCAGTTCAAGATATAAGAGTTAGCTAGAAAGATGATTAAGCTATTGGCCAAGCAGTAATTTAATTAATACAGTTTCTGTGTAATTATTTTGGGTCTGGGTTGCCAGAAACAAATAAGCAGCCTCAGCTAACACAATTTCACGAGAATTCTGTTGTTAATCAAAAAGATAAATGTCCAGAAGACAATGGAATTCAGCCACTCTGCTTTCAGCATACTGAAAGAGTATATCAGTTCCTTAACCATTTCCAACTGGACATAGGTCAAGACTACTGACTGTTCTTAGACCTCACATTGGGAATGTAGCTTATCAAACAATAAGCTCAACTTCCAACCTTAACAACTGTAAACAGTACTAACTTAAGCTCACCCTGTGGGATGTCCAGGGGGAAAGGTGCCTATTTAATGCCATCAAGATATCCCCAATACATTCCTCCATATATATATATACATACATACATATACAAATCAAAATAATCCTGGGATTGGGTCTCCTCGGCCCTGGAAAAAGTTAGTTGCTTCTATGAAATTTAGTCAGGAATAATTAGAGAAAGTGTAGTCATGGTCAGAAATGATCTTCATGAAAGAAAAGGGAAAGAGAAGATAATAACTGGTACCAAACTTTGTTTTCCTGGTCTCCTTATGGCCATGGCTGGTAACTAATCTGTTTGCTTCTAACTCTCAGTATAGGACCTGCTTGATCAATTTCCCACTCATTTCTATGCAAAGCAGAGTATACATTCTCCTAAAAAAAAATAGTGCTAAGGAGATGATCTAAACCCTTACACCTAATGGAATCTATGAGTTGACTCATGCCCATAGAACTAATGGTGAATGTAACAGGCCCTCAGATTTTAGTAGGTCACCAGGTTTTAGTACAACTGATTCATTAAAGGAAATACCATTCAGGCCCTGGAACCTAGCAAATAGATCTCACTACCTACCAAACCAAGGCCTAATTCATCAACATTCACAGTTCTGGGAAAGTCTTTAAGTGTACTAATCTTGGTTTTGTCTTCTGTAGTTGGCTTCTGGCATACTACTAGAAGAAAAAGATGGAAAAAAATGCAGATACAAAGCCTTTGATCTACATGGTGATCAGTCTCTAAGATAAACTGGTGCAATAATGCTGCAAAAGTTGTGGGAGAAACGAACTGACCGCTATCAGATTGGATTTAAAGCCTACTCCATGATGGAACACAGGCCTGACAATTGATGTGACCAAAACTCTGGGACAAGATAGGCCATGAACCTATGGAAAAGTCAAATACTAGTTAGCATTCTGCTAAAGGAACACAACAGTAAAGTGGCTCCTGATAACATTCTGCTATACTCATAGATCAGTATCTTTCTCAACCATCATCAGACAAGATTCATCCTTATGCTAATGGGAACAAATACAGAGACTCAGATCAGGGCAATGTTCAGTCAGTTAGGGGCCTTGGAACACTCAGCACTAAATAGAATGTTTCCATCAAATTCCGTCCCTCTTGGCTCCATGAACTCTGCAGAAGAGAAGGCAGAAAGATTGTAAAAGCCAGTGGGGATGGAGATACCAAAGAGAAAGACCTAGATACAACAGGACTGAGAGACTTGAGCAGCATGACAGGGCCTGTGTAGGTCCAAGTCAGATGAGGGTGCCACAGCTGAGAGTGGAAGGGAGCACCAGCTGCAATACCTAATCCAGAGGCTATCTACAATTGACATCCACTTGCAAAGGAAAAACTATTTTTCTCAATTGATCTCACTGGGTACTGTAGGGAGCCACCTGGATGCACAGGTGGTCCTGCAGCTTGGAGGTATATAAGTCCATACCTGGCTTAGCCACGTGGGGCTGAGCACCCCTGCCTGCACATGCGCAGATGAGCCTTGGTTCCCTAGCCTATCCCGAGAGCCCTGGGCACCAGCAGAAGGGTATTATCCAATCAGGACAGTTTCCAAGCCTCTCCACCGTTTAAAAGCAGCTGCCTCTGGGCTTTGCTCTCTCTCTCTTCCTCTTTCGCTTTCTCTCCCTTTCCTTTTCCCCAATTTTCCTCAACCGAGTGGCTCCGAATAAAGGCGTGATTTGGGAAGGAATCTCGATTTCGTGGTCGTCCATTCCTGCTGGTCAGGAAGCGCGCCACAGGGTGCACCAATCACACTTAAGGTTTGTCCTATGTCCAACAGTAGACAGCCTACATAAGACAAACTCAAAATATATTGGAGATATTTTTGTGTCATAGTTGTTTACCTGGAAATTTTTTTAAGTTTTCAGGTCTTTGGGTTATATATTACAGTTTCTGATTTTGTGTTTTTATGTAATTTCTGTGTGTGCAAATGTGTTATCTTTTGTCTATACATGTTCCTTGTGTTTGGGGATTTTTTTCTGTCTTCTTTTATTTCTTTGTCCAATTATGGCTTGTTTGTTTTTATTTTGTTATTAAGTTAAATTAATTAAAATGTTATTTATATTCTTGTTTGTTTTCTAATGAGAGAAAAAAAGGGTGTGGATTTGGGAGACTGGGAAGATAGGGGGAATCTGAAGGAGGGAAACCATAATTATAATATATTGGATGAAAAAATCCATTTTTAATAAAGAAAAGGAAAATAGATAAAAATTAAAAGGAAACTGTTAAAACAATTGCAATTTAAATAAACTTTAAAGTATTTTCAAGATTATAATATAATTATATTTCTCCCTTCTCTACACTCCCTCTAAACCCTCCTACAAATACACTCTCTCCTTATTCTCTTTATAATTCATTGTCTATTTTGCATTAAATGTTATTCATGCAAGCAGACTTATATTTCTAAATAGAACCTTCTCAGTCTGTGTAATGTCATTTGTACGTTGTTTTCAGAACTGATCATTTGGCTCAGATAAACAATTACTGTCATCTTCTCCCTTAACATCCCTTAACTGTCTATATTTCTTTGTGTGGGTTGAGTCTCAATTGACTATTCTATTAGGAACATTTAAAGAATTTAGTCTCAACACATATAAGTTTATTATTAATACTCATGCACTGGATAGTTTCTATTATCTTTCTTTTCCTTTTCAGAGACACACTCCCATCCTCCAAAAAGCAAAAAATATTTCCATCAATTTTACCATAAACAGTGAGGCAGCACCTTCCTCAGGAGTCTATTTCTATTCTTCTTAGACAGAGTGAGTAGCTATGAACTTAAGAGACAAGCACATCCCAGCTTATCTTAGCTGACCAGAGAGTTTATTGTGATTGTTCAAGTACCCTTGGGTCCATGCATTTTAATAAAAGTCCTAGACAAAAATGTGGGTGATTACTCATAAATGGCATGTTTAAAAGATACAAAGAGCTAGCAAAATGTCAAGGAAATTAGAAGTTCCAGTTTGCCTTTGCCTCATTGCCCTAAGACCTGCATATTTTGACAGCCTGACATGATAGAAAGAATAGATGAGTAAGAAACATAAAGGACAGTGTTTTCTATTGTTTTTATTGAGCTATATTTTTTTCTCCACTCCCCTTCCTTTCTTTCTTCTCCTCCCCTTCAACACTCTTCCATGATCTTCATGCTCTGAATTTAGCCAGGAGATCTTGACTTTTTCTACTTCCCATATAGATTAGATCTATGTATGTCTCTCTTAGGGCCCTCTTTGTTGTCTAGGTTTTCTGGGATTGTGAATTTTAAGCTATTTTTTCTTTATGTCTAAAAGTCACTTTTGAGTGAATACATATGATATTTGAGAGACAGTGTTTTATGAGGCAAAAGGGTCAAAGATTTTGGAGCAAAAGCAGACCACGTTCAATATGACCTTTGGAGCCTGATGGCTGTTTAAATTCGTACATGTGTAGTTACAAGAGTAATGGTCCCTAACACTCAATTTCCCTAACCTTCTATCCTGCATATAGGCCACGTTACATAGCAAAATTAACTTTTCAAATGTGATTGAAGACCTTGATTTGGAGAGATTTTTCTGAATCAAGTATAGGTTCTAACTTAATTGTGGAGTTCCTCAATAGGAAAGATGGCATAAGATAAAAATTTAAAGCAGTTATACACTTGGCTCGGAAAATGGAGGAAGAGGCTCTGGCCCTGGAAAACAGGTAGTTTCTTGAAACAGTTCGACCAAGGAAGAGTTTGCCCTTAACCCTCCAAAAGGAGCATGGCTCTACTATAAATCTTAGTCCAAAGAGATCTCTTTTGATTCTCTGGTCTTCAGACTTGTAATAGAGATTCATGTTGTTGTTTTAAGCTTACTTATACATTTTAAAGATTTTTAAATTTTATATCCATGTGTATAATTGCCTGCCTGTGTGTAGGTATGTACATCATGTGCATACCTGGTGCCTGCAGAGGTCAGAAGAGGGCACCTGATCACCTGACACTTGAGTTAGGGATGGTTATAGGTCACCATGGAGTGTTAGGAATGAAACTTGGGTCTTTCACAAGAGCAATCAGTCCTTTTAACCAGTGAGGCATCTCTCCAGCCCCTCAGTAAGATTTCGCTTTTAAATTAGAGCACTAATATAAAAGTGGTTTTGTTTGTTGCTGTGGGCTTTCTTTTTGAGACAGGATTTCACTATGTAGCCTGGGCTGGCCTGGAACTTTTTTAATGTAGACATTGTTAGCCTCAAACTCACATAGATCTTCTTGATTCTGTCAACTAGTTACTGGGGTTAAAGATGTGGATGACTACAACCAACTTATAAAGCTTTTATAATGTGGCTTTGTATGTCTCCTGAAATATAAGCAATAACTTCATCTAAACAATGCTGGCCACAGAAAACACTATGAACACGAAATAGCTGAGTGCCAGGGTTCACTACTGCTGTCTTTCATACAGAAGCCACATTCAGTCTATCACTATTCAGGAAAACAGCAAAATTCAAATTTCATTTCCTTCAGCTGGTGGTGAATTGATTATGAGAATGTTTTGAATAGCTATCAGCAGTGGGTGGCAGCAGTGTCACTAAGAAGTTATAGTCTAGTGAAGATTATTACTACTCTTTTCATTTCAAACTCCATAATGAAAAGGTGGAAGAACAGGACAGTAAGCATTTACTGAGCCTGGTGAGGTATATTCACAGACAAGATATCCAGTAATATAGCCACCCACTGACCTACTTTACATGTGAACAAGCACTGTAACAGGGGCTACAAAAAATTTTCAAGATACTGAATTATTATTCAGGTAATTTATATTTTCTTGGTATGTGACTCACAAGTCAGTTTGTCCATAAGTGCTATACCAGCTGGGCTTACAACATCAGTCAAACTTCTGTGAATTAATATTGCAGTGTTGCCATTTCCTCGGGGAAATATTCCATCTTTAAGAGGAACTAGAAAGACAGGAATTTAAACAACTCAAAACAGCTCTAGGAATTCTCTGACATTAGCAGATTCACTAGTCCCCTTCCTCCCCAAGAGTGTATACACAGTAAGTGACTTCTGGGAGTCACTGTCAGACAAGCCTGACTGCCTGGAAGAAGCAGACCAGCAGGATTCCCTAGAAGAGGCACAGACCAACTGAGACCCTGGAGAGGACATTGTGGTGATTTGGATGAACATGGCTTCCTTCCAAAGGCTCATATATTTGAATACTTAGTCCACATTTGTTGTATCTTTTTGGAGAAGATAGTGAAATATGGCCTTGGTAGAAGAGGTGTGCCCTTGTTGGAGAGGTGGCCTTGCTGGAGGAGCTGTGACTTTTTTACAGGAGTTGTGTCACTGGAGTTGGGGTTTTAAATATCCACACCATCCCAGGTCAGCTATCTCTTTTTGTCTCATGGTTGCTGTATTGATATGCAAGCCATTGTTCTCACACCATTTCTGCCTGCCTGTTGCCATGCTGCCTACCATGATGGTCATCACTTCATCATCTGAAATGTTAAGCAAGCTCCTCACAACTTCTTTCTTTTATAAGTTGTCTTGGTCATTGTGTCATTTCACAGCAATAGAAAAGTAACCAAGGTAGGCACTCTCCAAACTGATGAGTCGTCTGCAGGTTGTGTAGTGTATTCCAGTTGTCTAGCTTTTGGGAACTGCCACCCATGCTAGAGTGGGCTTTGCCGCATCTGTCTTTGAATCAACTCTGATCTTGTAAGTAACCTCCCATCATATTCTTATAAGGAACCCAAATAAAACTCATTGGTTCACCAAGTTGAACTTGGGTGATATCTGTATTTTGGTCCATCATGCGCTCCTTCTCTGGAGTTAGTAGATTTGTGTCTTATATCTCCCCAGGAAAGTTGATCACATGCCAACCAAACATACATAGTTTAATGATATAAAGTCATTTGTTTCTCTGAGTTTTTATAGGAAAATAGCTTCTTTCAGTCACTGTCATGAAAGCTTACCTTCCTTGCACATACACAATTTGAACACTTGTTCTAGGTACACTGCATTGTTCTCAGTGAGAACCTTTTTATTAGTTTACTGGAAATAAAATGGACTGCAAAACAAAAAGGGTTAAATGAAGTTGAAGCATAACACTGGGAAACATGTTTTCTTGAATGAAATATGCTGGTATTAAAAACAAAACAAACAAAAAACAGGTGGTACATGACTTGGGAGGCAGAGGAAGGCAGATCTCTGAGTTTGTCTACAAAGCAAAGTTCAGGAAAGTCAAGGCTCCACACAGAAATTTTGTCGTGGAAAACAAAACAAAAGAAAGAAAAAGGAAAGAAAGAAAAACAATAACAAAAAATAAAAATATATACTCAAAATAAGCAGTCTACTACAAAAACCATTAAGTGTTTTTCCTTACTTATTTGGGATCTGTATATGTATAGCACAACTGTGAAGGCCATAGGAGAAACTTTCTGGGGAAGATTTTCTGCTTCTAACGTGTGGGTCCCGGTGTCAAAATCAAGTTACCAGTCTTAGTGGCAGGTACATTTACCTTCAGAGTCATATCACTGTTCATGAACAAATATTTTAATAAAGAGTAAAGATATTTCCTCTGTGGTAATATATAGCTCCAATTACAGTCATTTGGGAATTACAAAGCAGTCTTGTTACAAAACAAAATTTACAAGAAGGGATGGTGGTAAATATGAGAAGTGCAGTGTTTGCCTAGCATGCCTGAGAAGATTTAAACTATATGTCAATAAAGTGAGAAGACAGATTTAACAGAAACGATGCTTGTGACCTGTTATTTCGTCCTTTTTGGGACTCATCAGTACAGTATAGCATATGATCAAGAAAAATATTTTGCTCCTAAATATTAAAAATGTTTAAATCATTGCAAGATTAGAATAAAATGTTTTAAGGAGGTTCAGTAATTTAGCATTCTTGAACATGAAACTCCGAAAAAAGTTTCATTAGAAAGCTAAATTGACATTTTCTAATAATATATTCTTAGTCTATTTGAATTAAAAAAGAACACTGATAAGTAAAATTTAAAATCATTTTGACAATGGTATTAAATCACAGAATGTGGTCTTGTCTAGATCTCCCTTCATAATGGTCATTGAATTTTGTAAAAGAATGATGATCAAATTTACAATAGTATTTGGAGACTTCACACCAATTATCATCTCTATTGTGGTTGTTGAATCACTTCCATGGACTCAGTCATCCCATATTTTTAGGTTCCATGCTTTCAATACATAAACCAATTTAAAAAATTCATATCTGGCCCTAAAGGTTAAGCTCACTAATACAGATATGATTGTATTTTAAGTTTAATATATGAATACTAACTCATATTCAAATACCTATTGAATTTAAAATTATTCATGCTCATTTTCCTTATCTATGATCCTCTGAGTTTTCATCTTTTTTGTCAACACATATTATTGAAGGATTTTGATGATTTTAGCAGATCAGGGGTGGGGCAGCAACTGTAGATAACAGGTCACAGAGCATCTGTTTATCAGGCATGCTTTGGCATATTCCCTAACTTGGGTTGAAAATTTCTGGGCATTGTAAAGTATATCTGCTGTACTTGCTACAAATCCACTTCTTAGGTGTGTAGTCCTTGGCACTGCTGATCCCACTGTCACTCAGGTAGGCACATTCTCTGTTTCCTTGGGTGAAAACCCTAAAGCAAAAAACAGACAAAAAAAATTCCATATAGGCCGTATTCTATTCAAACACCTGAACCAGTTTTGCACCTAGGAACTTCTATATGTCAAAGTTCGACTTGAACACCACACTTGTGTCATTTGCTCATGTTTCATGTTGAGTCTTGTATAATTTGCAAAGGCATTTGACTGGCTTTTGATGTCATGTTCAAATGCACTGCTGCCATCCATGGGTGGCGTCTCTTAAGATGATTTTCAGTTCTATCTTGATACATTTTACACATATATAAAAGTAGGGAAAAAACCCATTTCTTAGTAAATTACTGACAGGTCTTTAATGATGGATGTGACTCAGTCTGTGTTTTATTGTTCTATTCAAAGAGCTATTCTTTCATCCAAGAGGTGTCTCAGTACTCTTTGATGTTGAGACTTTAGTGGAGGCTGAATGTCCTTCGGGTTTCGGTAACTGTGAACAGTTAGCTGTGCAAACAGCTCTCTGACAAGCCATAGCCCACGGTTCTGCAGTGGCTTCCTGGGGTTTCAGAGCTCTAACTGCCCATCCTAGCTTCTATCTACTTCCCATGAGTGTCTATTGTCAAGGAAAATTTTTGATGAGAGATAGAGCAGACAAAATCTAACCCAATTGCCATCATCATGCTAAAGATTTTGAGTGAAATCACACTAAGAAAATGCTTTGAAAATTATGGCCAATGAGTGGGAGAACATCCAAAGTATTTAAATTTGTAGGAATGTGGAGGTTGCTTGAATTTGGCTCTGCACGTAAGCACACACCCTACATCTGGGTCACTCCTCCACTTAGACGATTTGTATTTCTTTCTTTTCAGTACAGTTGGAGTCACATGACACAATTATCAATCTCTTATAGGCACAAGAAACACACTTCACAACAAATGATCACAGTAGAAAAAAAAGTCATCTAAAAAACATACAAGTTGTTATATTCAGTGTTGTCTGTCCATGCCCAAGGATGCTCTGGTGACTCTCTGTGCAGACCAATCCAGTAGTCAGAAGTTCCCTTGTATCTCTTCAGGAAATTCTGTAATAAAAAATAGAAAAAAAATGCATGTGTCTCTCAGCTTCAGGTGACCACTGAGTATCTCTAACCTACAGCCTATTCTAGGGATGGTGGCTAATGGTCATTAATTTTGGAGCCACAATAATTCCCAGTTCTCAGTGGATATATTTTACACTCATAACCTAAAACATTGCTGGCCACCTTTTCCATGGTGACCGGGAAAGTTCGTTATTGAAAATATCCTTGCAGCTTTTAACAGTTGCCATATTCAGTATGCAAAACCTGATAGTTTCAAGGAAAACTTACACGACCACCAGGCATCTCAGGTTTTACGATGAGCACTATATGAGAGTATGTCTTTGGAATGTCTCGGTGCCCAAACTAGAAGCAATTGGCACCACACTACTAATGTGCTCCCTATATGCCCCAACTGCCTGAGGTGGGATTCTTTCTTTAAGATCTCTATATTAATACAATGCATATTCAATAGAACAAACAACAAACCAATTCATGATCCTTTCTTACCTGCTCCTCAAGGCTATCAAATCGAGCAAGATGGGCCTCTAGTGCCATGCAGTAGGTTTGACTGAATGTCCAATTTCTTACATCTTCAGAAAAATAAAAACATTTGCTTCCAAATCCAATCCAGTCTTTTGGACATGTAGAATAGTAAGGTCCAGGTCTTGAAATGGCTATGTTTTCTTTCCTCACTAAAATGCAGACAGTGTCATGAATAAGACATTTGCTTATAAAGACTGCTGGATTAATCCAACCTATAAATTTTGAAAATGTCTTGACTTGAAAATTTAAGTAGAAAGATATGTTATTTTGGAGAAGAGACTTTCCTTTCGTTTACACAGGAAATGAAAGGCTGTGGATTCATTCTGGGTTACAAAATAAGGTTTGATCAAGGAGTACCCCTGAAAAATATTCAGTGGGAATTGATGGCCCAGAGGATCCAACATTTCAGAGCACCTTTGTTGCAGTTTCCTCTGAGTTCTGCATCCAGAACATCCTCAAGACTCCTGGCTGAGATGACTCATCTTTATAAAATACTCCAGTCAGGACTTGACCATAATCCTAAATTTTCTTGGGTCCTCATAAAATTATCAGCACCTTTCTACAAATTGGAACTCTTTTTTTAGAGTATTGATTACAAGTTGTTATGAATAATGGTCAGAAAAAGCTAAGTAAAGGAAATTAGATTCAGAGTTTTTATAAAGTAAAAAGGGGAAATACTGTGTGATAATGCTCTTGTACACTATAAAGATTTGTCACTCATAATAGTTTAATAAAACTCTGATTGGCCAGTAACCAGTCAAGAAGTCTAGGTGGGGTGACCAGACTAAAGGAATTCTGGGAAGAAGAAATGCAGAAATTCAGTCACCAGCCAGATGCAGAGTGAACAAGATGACAATGCTTAATGAAAAAAGGTAACAAGCCATGTAGCTAAACATAGACAAGAATTGTGAGTTAGTAAACCTGAGCTATAGGCAAAACAGTTTATAATTAATTTAAGCCTCTGTGTTTTTCTTCGGGACTGAATGACTGTGGGACTGGGTAGGACAGAAGCTTTCATCTCTACTTTCATTTCCATCCTATTGCAAATAGGGAACAGTAAACATGGATATGTGAGTATCTCTGTGATAGGTTCTTTTTTTCTTCATTTATTCTTGACAAAAGAAAGAAAATTCCTCACTTGTCTGGATTTCACTATAAGGAAATTCCAGCCTATAAAACATGGCATGGACAAAATAGCTTTTTTGATAATTAAATTTTGGTAGTGGGCTTTCTATAATTCTATTACACAATTAAATGTATATAAACATATTCTGGCTTTTGTTAGAGCCAATCAAAATGGCTATCAGTAAGAAATCTGACAACAATGCTGGGCTGTAGTGACACAACTTTAATTCCAGTGTGTGAGAGGCAGAGGCATGCAGATCTCTGTGAGTTCAAGGCCAACTTGTTTAGAAGCATGTGCAAAAATAAGGACACTTATTTACTGCTGGCGGGAGTACAAACTGATACAGCCAATATGGAGGTTCCTCAGAAAACTAAAAATTAAACTTGTCATGTGACCAAGATTTACCACTCCTGGACATACAAGAAGCAACCCCCATATCCTACCACAGAAAATTGTAATCTGTGTTTATTGCTCCCCTATTCACAATAGTAAGAAAATGTACCTGACCTATATGTCCATCAACTGATGAATGAAAGGAATGAAAATGTGTTACATGGAAAAAACAGAATGTTATTCAACTATAAAGAAAAATGAAATTTTCAGGAAAGTGGACAGACTATTAAAGTATAATACCAAGTGATGTCACTCAAACTGAGGAAGAAAGAGATCCCATGTACTCTGTCACATGCAATCCCAGTCTATGACATACAGTGTAAACAAGTGTGAGGGTGGCTATGGTACAATACTTAGAGAACAGAACAAGGAAGACTGGTGTAGGGTGACAAGGAAGGACGGGATGCAGTCAAGGGCCCATAAGCCATAAAAACGGTTATAAAAATAATAATTTTCCTAGTTTCAATCCTGACAGCTTTTCTTACTTTTGGAGATGACAATGTGAATATATACGGAATGTTTCAGAATTTGAAGCATGAGTCACTTACCTGACAAAGCAATTGAAAGTCCAATTACAGCTACAGTGAGAACCATGATCACTATATAGCAGCAGTAAAGCTTAACAGGAGACTCAGGGGAGACATTTCTGAGACATTTTCCTTGCAGTTTTTCACCTAAAATTATAAATATGAGAACATCAAGCTCAAGTCCCTTTGGGTAAAAGATACATTTATCCAGAATCAACTGTATATTTGGCTTGTATTATTCCCCTGGAAATGTCCCTCTCAAAAGTCCTGGTCCAAAAATGATGTCTTTGGCCCACAGAAGGCTAGACAAATGGAAAACAGAGTTTTCCCCAGGGAATTTACCAGTTGATTGAACTAAGGACAAGTGAAGAACCAAGAAACAGAAATAGTGAAGTTCAACGTGAAAAAGAAACAATGTAACACTACCAATAGGTTAGGTTTATTTTTATAAGAAGAGACTTGGCTAAAACTGAGGGAATAATAATAATAATAACAATAACAACAACAATAAAAATCAGTGTGCCAGATGGGGTAGCACAGTACTGTGGTTCTTGTACATAGGAGGTGGATGCCTAAGAGTAAGGAGTTCAAGTGGAACTTTGAAACACAGCCTGCTAATGCACAGAGAGGACCAAGAAGTGTGTGACCACCCACCTGGTGAGATACCCCACTCCCTAGGCCCTCCACACTGTGGCAAAACCCTAGGCCCCTACCCCACCTAAACTGGTTTCTCTAGCTAGCCAACAGGTAAGTTTCCTACAGTTAGATTGCTCCAACACTCCTATCCCATCCATTGGATCCTGAAAGCTACAAGTACCAACCACTCTGCCCCCAAACCCTCCTATCCCACCCTCCCCCTCCGGCAACCTCAGAGGAATGCTGAAACACGTGCTGCACCTACATAGAGAGTACCAAGAGTGGAACTCTGAAGCACAAGCTGTGAATGCACAGAGTGGACCAAGAGAGCAAACCAAGAGAGCAGACCAATAAAGCAGGCCAAGAGAGAGGGCCAAGAGAAACCTCAGGCTTCCTGAGACACAGACATTGACAGTACAGAACAGACCAAGAACAGTTCCCAAAGAAATAAACAGCCACTGCTAGAGTGAACCAAGAGGAAAAGACACTGCTGGCACCACCTGAAGGAAGAAATGGCTAGGCACCATTGGAAGAATTCATCCAACAACCTAAAAAGAAACATGTTAACAGCAGAACCTAGTGATCACACAACAGAAAGACTTGATTATCCTAACCCAGAAGAAGCAGAAGAAAACAATTTTAATCATAACTTTATGAAGATGATGGAGACCTTTAAAGAGGAAATGAAAAACTTCCCTAAAGAAATGAAGGAAAGAACAAAGAATTGTGAGAAATCAATAAATCTCTCAAAGAAAAAGAATCAAATAGGTGAAACAAACAGTTCAAGACTTGAAGACTGAAATAGAGACAATAAAGAGAACACAAACTGAGGAAATTCTTGGTATGGAAAATCTGGCTAAATGAATGGAAACTACAGAGGTAAGCATAACCAACAGAATACAAGAGATGGAAGAGCGAATCTCAGTTGTTGAAGTTACTATAGAGGAAATAGATTTAATGCTCAAAGAAAATATTAAATACAACAAATTCTTAACATCCAGGAAATATGATTGCTTTTTAAGAAAAAATGTGCCTTATTATGGAATAAAATGATGCTTACATGGTTCATCAAATATGTTTAATAATTAATTAATTAATTAATAATACCAGGCTTTGGGGAAATAGTTGAAATACAACTTAGCATTTTGTTAAAATGAGTCTACATTTACCTCGTGCTCTGGATCTAAGGGAAGTACCTGTGTTTACATAAAACACCTGCCTGTGTTTGCAGTAACTTTATGAGTTAACCCTGTAATTCGCAACAATTCAAAGATCTCTGACCTTGTGACAAAGTAAAGCAACATTACTCAGCACTGGTGAAAATAATTGAGAAAGAAAACTGGACTTTGTGCTTATACCTGCCCATTCTTACGCTGGTTAAAAGCTTCTCAACCTGCTGACCCCAGAGGCCCCTATAGCAGAACATGCTGGACAGGTTAACCATCTCTTAAAAAATTTTAAATTTAGTTTCCCTTGGCTGTAGGTAAAGGTGCTTGCACCTCAATCCTGGTGACCTCAGTTCAATCCCTGGAATATGCACAAAAGTAAAATGAGAAAACAAAATACACATGGTTGTCATCTGACCTCTAAATAGCACCCCCTGCCCATACTACTCTCATCACCACCAAAATCCAAAACAACAATAAAGCTCTACTTAGGCCCCCGGGCAGCTTAGTTGGAGAATCTGACCACAGACAAGAGCTTTTCTGCTGGGAAATTCTGACTGCTACCCACCTGCTCTCTTTTTTCTCACTCTTTTAAACCCACCAGTTTCCTGTTAGTTTTCTCCTGACCTGTTTTTCTATTCGAACTGAAGATGCATACTTTGAATTCACAGCTCATACCGCTCACCAATCGTGCTCTGGAATCTCTTCTACTCTAGCCAGCTGTGTTCTTATAGGACAAGCACTTGTTGAACTCACTGTGGATGAACCTTCGATGCATTTACTACTGCAGGGATCCAGCTCCCTGATGATCTGGAGAAGCAAGAGCGTAAGAGCAGAAGGGGCAAGGATGGCATAGGCTGGGTACAGAGTAGAGGAGTGTCTATATGAGGGCACAGGGAGCTTGGGGTGGGGTTTAGGTCTCTACCTTGATTGTGATGAAGACTTCTTGTTTATATATGTTTGCAAATTTCATGGAAATGTACAACAAATGAATAAATTTTACTGAATATAAATTACATTTTTAAAAAATTCCAGCTGACTTTAACCACCACATTTTGTTCATATTCACAAAACTCTTAAGAAAACAGGGAGTCTTAGTTTACACTAAGGAAAAATCTCACAGAGGCCTGGATTCTTAAGCTGAGGAGGACAGGAGACAGAAAAGCGTCAGACACATTTAGAAGCAGAGGTCCCAAGGGTGAGCAGTTACAATTCTCCTTGAAACAGGAAATGTGTTTGATTCTCTCCAGTCCAGAAGTCAGAAATGACTGAATTCCCATTTCCTTTCTTCTAAGAGAGCTCCCTGCCTGGATGTTGTGCATGAGGCTGTAACTAACACTAAACATGTCTGCTGAGTAGTTTTAGAAATGGTTGTCTAGATCTTCCTAGCAGAAACACACTGTGTCAGTTCCTCAGGGTTAGCCCATAATGTAAATACTTTTGGGGTATCTTGAGCAGGGAATGTTACAGCAGCCTTTGAGGCCATTGGAGATATCAGTGCTCCCTTCAGTCTGTTCCCTCCTCTCAGATGGACAGAATCTGCTTCTTGTCCTGAGTAGACACGACACACCATTGTATCTTTTCATAAGAGTTAGTCCTGCTGGGTCTGTCAATTACATGGACAAGAGACCACCCCTCACCTCAGCAAGGCTGATTCACCTAAAACCATGTTAAAGAGGAGGCAGGAGAAAATCTTTCTCTACTGAGATAATGTTTTTGTTTTCCTTTCCTGAAACTCCACTCTGCGTGGTCACCTGTGGAGCTGCAACCAAGCAGTCCATGACACTCACTGGCTTTTCTGAGTTCTAAATCAGAAAATCTGAGATATTCTGTTCTGTTTTTCTATCTCTTTAGGATTTTGTTCAAAGCCAGGTTTTTCCCTCTTTCTCTGAACCTATCTGGTTCTCCTATGGAGCTACTTGCTAAATGTGGAGTCCCCAAAGTTGCTGGGTCAACATAGGTAATATTCTTGGGATTTTGGCTCCTTAGAAACTTTTCAAACCTTTTTCCTTTTTGGCTGAACATTAAACAAAGATGTCCATTGAATTTAATGTGTATAGATTTCCATAATGGCTTTCTATCTCAATAAAGTTGATAAGCGACTTTTCTCTTAAATAGCTCCCCAAACCTCTGAAAGTTATGGATTTATTTGCATGCAAATGTGGCTTTTATTTTGCTCTTTTCTTACTTGTTCTTTTTTTGAAATTAAACCCTAAATGTTTGTTATGAAAAATATGACACATATTCAAAAATTGAAACAAATAGTATGGTAAATTCTCTGCCTGGGCTAACTTGCCTCAGAGAAATATGGGGTGTGTATGTGTTTCTGTGTAGAGAAGAAAATGGTTTCAGATATGGGACTACTTGACTAAACTGAAAAACACCTACATTTCTCATTTTCCAGGAAGCCCATATTATTTCACTAAAACAAGCAAGCAAGAAAACAAAATTTTGGAGCAAAGGAAGAGGGAGTAAAGGACCAAAAATGAAAGAATAAAACAGATAATTTCCAAATACAGAAGACAGTTTGAGAAAAATTCCACAAGACTTCTTGTTTCCATAACTTGCATAAACCAGAAATGCCAGAAAACTTTCTAACTGCACCTCCCCTCCCCACATTTCCTTTGAATCAACTGGGTCTGCAAACCCCAGGCCCCAGCCCCACAGGGAACTTCCTCAGCTGTGCACATTGAGAGTTCTAAATCAGAGAACTGTGCTGTTAGAGTTTCCTTTGTTCTGGGACATAAGGAGCATGGTCTACAGCTATTTCCAGTAACTCACCAGAGTGCAAATTACCAGATAGAAAGTGAGCTAGTAAACTACACTCACACACACACACACACACACACACACACACACAAACACAAACAAACAAACAAACTAAAAATTAAAATCATTTAAAAGGAAATGCAACTCAACCAAACAAACCAAAACCATATCTCAGGATTTGGTAATTAATTTTTTGTTCATTTCTCTTGCTCAGAAATACTTGAGTATTTTATACTCTGATATAGTAACTAATATACCAAAGGCCTCTAAGCATTTCCACTTCTACAGACACTCATCATGATAGATAACAGATAAGAGGTTTAGTACCTCTCAGGGTCCTTGACAAATCTCCTCTCTATCTTCTAGTGTGAATCAAGTTGTATTAAAATACATACCTATTTTTACCTCTTGCAGGCTGTCTGGCGTAGTGAGGTCTCTCTTTAGCATGCACATGGATTCTTCTTCAACCTTTGCAGCACTCGTCTATGAAACCAGAGGAATAGACTCAACTGAATTCATCAGGAAATTTCAAACTTGAAACTCTGGGGAGGGAGAAGAAACCTTGTAATGCATGTGTTGTTTCTTATATACATTTCAGAAGCTCAGCCCAACCTGTCTGGGTGATTCATTAACCTCTCCTTATCAGTTTTGAATATGTTACCTTTGAGCACATAGTTTATTACAAATGCAATTGTGACATAAACTTAAGAACTTAAAACATGATAAATGAAATTGATAAATACTTTAGAATTTGAAAATGTCCTGTACTTATCACCATTTTTTAAAGAAAAATACTGCTTTGATAAAACTTGTTATGAACTGGAGAAAGGATTTATTTATTTTTTGCTTCTATATATTTATTAAAACAGTCTCACAATGTAGCTCTGGCTAGGCTCAAACTCACTATATTGACAAAGTTGGCTTCATTCTCATAGAGATCAACTTGCCTTTGTCTCCTAAATGCTATCCGTAAAGATGTAAACTGCCACACTCAGGCTAAATATTTTAATTTTAGAAGATGCTTACTCAAAATATTTCTAGATTTGGTTATTCTGATAATTTTCAGTAATTCTGATGTTTGATGAAAGAATGAGGCATCTGCTGAAATGCCACTGGTCCCAGGATAAAGCTCTGAATACACAAAAGGAAATCAAGGGAATTCAAATTGCAAAAGAAGTCAAACTCTCCCTATTTTCAGATGATATGATAGTGTACAAAAGTGACCCCAAAAACTCTACCAGAGAACTCCTACAGCTGATAAATACTTCTTCAATGTGACAGGATACAAGATCAACTCAAAAAAAAAAATCAGTAGCCCTCCTATACATAAATGATAAAGAAACTGAGAGGGAAATCAGAGAAGCATCAACTTTCACAATAGCAACACATAGCACAAAATATCTTGGGGTAACACTAATGAAAGAAGTGAAAGACCTATTTGACAAGAAATTTAAGTCTTTGATGAAAGAAATTGAAGAAGATACCAGAAAATGAAAAGATCTCCCATGCTCTTGGCTAGGAGGAATCAACATAGTAAAAATGGCAATTCTACCAAAAGTCATCTACAGATTCAATGCAATTCCAAACAAAATCTCAACACAATTCTTCACAGACCTTGAAACAATAATAATCAACTTCCTTTGGAGAAACAAAAACCCAAGTAGCCCAAACAACCCTGTACAATAAAGGAACTTCTGGAGGCATTACCATGCCTGACATCAAGCTCTATTACAGAGCTTCAGTAATGAAAACAGCTTGGTATTGGCAGAAAAACAGAGATGTTGGCCAATGAATTGAATTGAAGACCTGGATATTAATCCACATGCCTATGAACACCTGATTTTCAACAAAGGAGGTAAAATTACACAATGGAAGAAAGAAAGCATCTCCAACAAATGGTTCTGGCATAACTGGATGTCAACCTGTAGAATATAGGTCCATATCTATCACCAGGAACAAAACTCAAGTCCAAATGGATTAAAGACCTCAATATAAATCTGACCACACTGAACCTGATAGAAGAGAAAGTGGGAAATAGACTGCAACACATGGGCACAGGAGATCACTTCCTACATATAATCTCAGTAGCACAGATACTGAGAGCAACAATAAATTAATGGAACCTCTGGAAACTGAGAAGCTTCTCTAAAGCAAAGGACACAGTCAATAAGACAAAAAAGCAGCCCACTTAATGGAAAAAGATCTTCACCAACCCCACATCAGACAAAGGACTGATCTCTAAAATATTTGAAAAACTCACGAAATTAGACATTAAAAATTTAAATAACCCAATTAAAAAATGAGATTTTGAACTAAACAGAGAATTCTCAACAGAGGAATCTCAAATTGTCAAAAGATACTTAAGGAAAAGTTCAGCATCCTTAACTATCAGGGAAATGCAAATCAAAACAATTCTGAGATAACATATTACACCTGTCAGAATTTGTAAGATCAAAAACATGAATGATAGTTTATGCTGGAGAGGATATGGAGTAAGGAGAACACTTATTCATTGCTGATGGGAATGCAAACTTGTATAGCCAGCTTGGAAATCAGTATGGTGGTTTCTCAGAATATTGAGTATCAGCCTACTTCAGGGTCTAACAATACCACTCTTGCGAATAAATCCAAAAGATGATCAATCGTACTACAAAAGCCTTTGTTCAAATATGCTCATAGAAACATTATTTGTAATAGTCTGAACCTGGAAACAACCTAGGTGCTCCTCAGCTGAAGACTGGATAATGAAAATGTGATAAATTTACACATTAGATGCTACTCAGTGGTTAAAAAAAAACAACAAAAAACAAAAAAAAACCCCCAATGACATCTTGAATTTTGCATGAAAATGGATAGAATTAGAAAACACTATCCTGAGTGAGGTAACCCAGGCCTCAAAAGATGAATATGGTATGGACTCACTCATAAGTGGATACAAGCTATAAACAAAGGACATTGAGCCTATAGTTCATGATCCTAGAGAAGCTAAGTAATAAGGTGAACCCAAAGAAAAACATATATAAGCCCACCTGGAAATTGGAAACAGAGAAGATTGCCTGACAAAATTGGGAGCATGGGGACAGGAGGAGAAGGGAGGTTAGAAGAAGAACAGGAGGGTTAGGAGAACTTGAGGGACTGAGATAGTTGAGATGGAGGAAGGACGGAGATGAGATAAGAGCAAGGAAAGAGATATCTTAATTGAGGGAGCCATTATAAGGTTAGCTGAAACCTAGGTCTAGAGAAATCCCCAGGAATCCACAATGATGACCTCACCTAAGACCCTAAGCAATAGAGGAGAGGGGGCCTGATCTTGACTTACCCTATAGTCAGACTGATGATTATCTTAAGTATCACCATAGAACCTTCATCCAACAACAGATGAAAACAGAGGCAGAGACCCACTTCTTAAATAGCACTGGACTAAGCTCCCAAGGTCCAGTTGAAGAGTGGAAAGAATGAGAATATGAGGAAAGAGGTCAATACCAAGATGGGTTCAGTCACTGAAACAGTTTACCTAAACTAATGGGAGCTAACCAACTCTAACTGGACTGGGAAGGAACAAGCATAGGACCAAACTAGTCCCTCTGAATGTGGTTGACAATTGCATGACTAGGGCAGACTGAGGGACCACTGGCAGTGGCACCAGGATTTATCTCTACTGCATGTACTGGCTTTTTGGGATACTTCGATCTTTGGATGTAGTAGGGAGGGCCTTGGACCTTCCCCAAAGCAATGTGTCTTACCCTCTCTTAGGATTAGATGGGGGTGTGGTGGGAGTGTGTATGTGGAGGGAATGGGAGGAGGGGAGGGAGTGGGAATATGGATTGATATTTTTTTTTAAAAAAAGTCTAATAAATTAAAAAAAGAAAAGCATTCATCATAAAAAGAATACAATAAAGAACTAACTACAACAGAAAATAGAGGAATGAGTACATTTGCATTCAGTGCATGCTGGGAAGTGTAATATATGCACTGTACTAGAGAACTGTATTGCGCTATATTTCCCTAGTGGGATGGGCAGTGATAATAGAGAACAAAGTTCTTCTGCATCCAACAACGTAATGACTTTGCATGTGCCCTTTGCCTTATCTTTTTTTTTTAAATAGAAAGCAAGAAAATTTCTAGAGACCAGTAAATACTTTTTATTCTGTCTAAAAAAGAACAATCTATAGTTGATGAAATAATAAATACTTGCAACTATGTTGTAAGACTTTGGCACACATAATAAAACAATGCTATAACAATTTTATTTATTTACATGTGAACAATGGTCATCTACAAAATGAAAAAACTAGTATTAGTTATAACAGTCAAACCAGAAACCTAGATGTTCATTAATAGCTGAATAAAAGCATACTATGTTCTATTTATGTGGTTAGCATACCACACATCACTTTAAAAGAACTCATTCATGCAATGTGCCATCATGAATAACCTCAAAATCATAATAAGAAGTGAAATACATGGAAGACAGTTTCATTTTATCAAGTTTAATACTGTGCATTAAACACACCATAAGTATACAGTGCATAAAAAGAGTAAAGAGAAAAGAACCTCAGAAAACAGTGGGTTTCTTAGTAAAGCTTGTCACTTCAAGAATACTGGAGTACTTATTTAGGAAAAATGGGACTCAAGTCAGCCCCCAGCACGAAATGGATTGTGTTCTTCCAACCGAAAATATTAGTGTTTCATGAGGCTGTGGCTTTACCAAACTCACTTGATAGGAAAAAGTCAAAACCTGCACCAACTTCACCTTTTCTGACTCTCAGGTGAATTCAAAATCATTTCTCACACAGCCTATGTAATGTCTGCTTCCACTGAAAACTTTGAGTCAGATAAGGACCCCGGTAAAAACTCAGCTCTGTATATAGACACTGTCATCATTTTTAATGTTTTGTTTTGAACTGTGACCTACACTGTGGCTGATTTTCTCTTCTTATCTCAGACTAAAGTTTGGTACATGCTATAAGGACAGAAATTACGTAGGCTGAGGCATTCCTACAGCAAAGGCTGATAAGACCATGACAGAAAGGCAGTGAGAAAAGAGGCCATAAATTGAAGGTCAAGATGACAAAGTTCTGCAGTCAGATGTTCTTGTTCTTGATAACAATAATTATTTGTAATTGTCAATGTGCTGTGAGTTCAGTATGGTTAACTTGATAGTTACAAACACTTGCAAGAGCCAGTTGGAAGGTATCCACAGCCTATGAAGTAGTCACCAGAAACTTGACAATGTTTTCACAGTAAATATCCCAAAAAAGCTTCTTAAGATCATAGTAGAAGAGAGTTAAAATTAATTTATGAAATAGAAGGCTGACCACTCTGCTCTAATAGAAGTGTTGTCTAAAAATAAATAGATTGATAGATAGATAGATAGATAACAACAAAGCACTAGGAACTCAGAACATAAGAACAGTAGCTTTATTATGGCCTAATTGACCAGGTAATAGGAAATGGATTTGCATTGCATGGATTTTAAGGTCAATTTTGCTATATGTATATATATTTCTGATCTTGATTGATGTATTGTGATTGTGTAGTTCATTTAAAAATGTAATGTATAATGAAAAATATAGGTTGTTAATGGATAATCATTGATAATAGTCAAGCTTGTAGTAATGTTAGTTTGATTTTCTAGATGTGCATAGATATATTTCAGAGAGACATTCTTCATATCTTTCAAAGACTACAGAACATGGCATTTAATGTTTTAATAACTTAGGACAATGAGACATGTCTGCTCCCGGCAGCACCAATCTACTTCAAGAAGAAGATGGGCATCGAAGAGGCTCCTTATGGAGTTGGTTAGCCATTTGGGCAAGAAACTGCTCTTGCCTGGACTGTTATATAAACTGGACACAGAGAACCCGCAGAGAGAGGACTGCTGAACTTGCCTAAAGGTGAGATGATCTTTCGGGGTTCCTGATTCATGAAAGAGTCTGTGAGACATTCTGCAGGACGCATAAGATAGTGACTGAACTGTCTTTGAAATTTCCTGGTTCATGGAAATGTCTGCTGGATATTATGGGCCTAAAGGCCGAAAATGGATGCCCCAACGATACAGAGGAACTTTGGATGACTGTCCAGGCAGCGAGATGTCTCTGTCATTTCTAGAGTTTTGGAAGTTGCTTACTTCTTGTTTACTTAGGTGATATATCCTTCTGGATTCTTTGGAGTTGAAGAATGGATAGTCATAGTTATAGCTTTCCATTATTATGATAAAGATAAAATAGATATAAATATTGTAACTGTAATTCTTACTGTTTTGTTATATGTAATTTTACTATGATAAAATGAAAGCCTTTCTTTTTTGTTTTAACAGAAAAAGGGGAAATAATGGAGGAGGGTTATCTGTCTATTGTGTTATTTTCATTGGTCAATAAAGAGACTGCCTTGGCCCCTTGATAAGACAGAAAATTAGTTAGGCGGAGTAAACAGAATAGAATGCTGGGAAAAGGGCTATGAGGTAGACGCCATGGAGCCAGCCACCAGGTCAGACATGCTGAATCGTTTCCGGTAAGCCACCACCTCGTGGTGGTACACAGATTATTAAAAATGGGTTAATATCCAGATACAAGAGTTAGTCAGTAACTAACTCTCTAGAGATAATGGGCCAGGCAGTGCTTAAATGAATACACTTTGTGTGTTATTTCTGGGACTAAGCTAGCCATGCGGGAGCTGTGTGGGATGAAAAGCAGGCCTGCCCGCAGCCCCTCACTACAGAGAAAGAACATGGGAGTCAGGCACACACCATATAGCTGCTGAATGAGAAGGACTCCAGAACCTTACCAGTAAGCCACAGCCTCATGTGGTACACAGACTACTAGAAATGCATTAATTTAAGATATAAAAGCTAGCTAGGAATATGCCTGAGTCATTGGCATAGTCCTAGCCAGCTGAGTCAGTGTTGTAATTAATTTAGTTTCTGTATTATTATTCAAGTTGGGAAATGAATTAGCAGTAATCATTTACATAATGGAGCTCAAGTGTTTGGGGCTAACCCATATGGTAAGCCACCATATTGGTTCAGGTACGGGTACACTTGCTCCAGGTCAGGAAGAATTTAACTGAGAGCATAGACACATGGCTCAGACTTCCCCTCTTGGCAAGCAGCAAGATTAGTTCTCCTAGGCTTGCATAGGTAGAAGAACATAGCAGTTTCCAGCTGCCATACATGGAGATTCTTCCAGGCTACACAATGTACTGCATGGCAGATTTAGCTTTTATGAAGACAAAAAGGGTGTATTGCTGTGCGGTGTTTCCCAAAGTTGAGGGGGGTGAGCATGGCTCTTACTTAAAATTCCCACAGTTGGCAATAGATGTACCTCCACCATACTAACAGTTCTAGAGAGGCAGAGCATCCAGGGTAGCTGTGATCACACTACCTATCATTTTTTAAAAAATGCTCCAGGTCAGAAAAGCATTTCAGATTCACAATAGGACATATTCAGACATAAAAAACTGCTAAATGAGACACAATATATTTTTAAAAATGTATGTACACTTGGAGAGCAGAAAAAGAGTATAGACAGCTATAAAAAGAAGTAAATAGTTTTAGAAAATAAAACAAAGTCTTTAAAGAAGCAGTAAAAGTAATATAAAAGAGTGAAGACAGACATAGATTAAAATAATAAAGAATAAATATTAAAAATAATAGAATAAAAAAGCCATGTAAAGATAAAAACACAGGAAGAGTCTGGAGTATATGTATTATTGTGTTTTCTTTGAATTTCTTGACTTCAGTGAGACATTTGATTCTGAGGATTGCTAAGCTAAACCAACATATATATTTTAAAAGTATCTTGACTTCAAAATTTGAGTCTAAACATATGTTACTTTGGAAAAGAGATTCTGCTTTTATCTTTACAGAGAATGAGAATCTGTGGATTCCTTCCAGGCTAATGTGGTTTTATGGAACAAGATCCCCCAAAAGGTTTGTATGAACCCTAGACATACTTTAACCAACAAATTACACAAAGCAGTTTGGAGAAAACTATGCCCAAATTTCCAAAATGGTTGTTTATAAATGTTTGCTTTTATTTAAAAGGGTTTGGATATAAATAGTTAATGGATACAGTTATCTTTCTTTTAAAAACATATTTAATTATATTTATTTATATTTTATGCATGAGTACTCAGCAGGCCAAAAGAGGGCATCAAATCCTATTATACATAGTTGTGAGTCACCATATGGATGCTGGGAAATAAACTTCAGACCTCTGGAAGAGCAGTCAGTGCTCTTAACTGCTAAGCTATTTCTTAGACCTAGTTATCTCTTTCTAAAAGAAAAAAGTGAATATAATATAGAAATACTTTAAATTTGTATAGATTTTGGTTTATTAATATGAAGTTAAGATCAATTTTTTACATGTATATTTCTAAACATGTTTAAGGCATTATGTTTACAATGCCCATTTTTAAAATATAATGTATAATTAAAAATTACAGGTTAATAGATAGTCATTTATAGAAATCAAACTTGTAGTCATATAAGTTAGGTTTTCAAGATATATAGAAATATATTTCAGTTAGATTGACAATCTTTAACACGTCAAAGGCCTTCAGAATATGGCATTTAAAATGTTTTGCAAATCACCATAGAACCTTCATCTGGCAATGGATGGAGACAGAGACAGAGACCCACATTGGAGCACTGAACTTAGCTCCTTAGGTCCAAATGAGGAGCAGAAGGAGGGAGAATGTGAGCAAGGAAGTCAGGATCACGAGGGTGCATTTACCCACTGAGACGGTGGGACTGATCTAATGGGAGCTCACCAAGGCCAGCTGGACCTGGAGTGATGGAGCATGTGATCAAAATGGATACTCTGAATGTAGCTGACAATGAAGGCTGACTGAGAAGCCAAGGATAATGGCACTGGGATTTTATTCTACTGCATGGACTGACTTTGTGGGAGCCTGGTTTGTTTGGATGCTCACCTTTATAGACCTGGATGGAGCAGGGTGGACCTTGGACTTCCCACGGGGCAGGGAACCCTGACTGCTCTTAAGACTGGGGAGAGAGGAGGAGGTGTGGAGGGGGAGGTGGAAGGAGGAGGGAAAAGGGAGGTAGGGAAGAGGTGGAAATTTTTAATAAATAAATAAATAAATAAATTTAAACAAAAAAAGAACCCCCCCCCTCCAAAAAAAAAAGAACTTGGACTTTTCTTTCCAGTGAGATATGTCTGCTTCTGGCAGCACCAATTACTTCACAAAGGTTTGTGTGCATTGAAGAAACTTGTTATGATATTTTCCTTCATTGTGACAATGCTAGCCATTTGGGCAAGAAACTGTTCTTGCTTGTGCTGTTTATGGTATGCTGTATTAACTGGACATTCTGGACCCACACATTTACTGCTTAACTTGCCTAAAGAGGTGAGACAGTCCTTCAAGGTCCCTGCTTCATGAAAGAATCTGCCAGACATTCTGCAAAACACAGAAGAAAGTGACTGACAAAGTGTCAATATGGATGAAAGAGTCTTTCAAATTTTCGACTTCATGGAACAGTCTACCAGATATTATGGGCCTAAAGGCTGAAGATGGATGCCCCAATGTTAAAAAAAATAAGCTTTTTTTTATTGTCCAGGTAGTGAGATGTTTCTGTCATTTCTAGAACTTTTGGAAGTTGCTTACAATGCATTTCCTGTTTACTTAGATAATCTTATATACTTCTGGGTTCTTTGATGGAGTTGAAGACTAGATAGTTATAGATATAGTTTTCCTTATTTGTGATAAAACATAAAGTAGATATAAATATTGTAGCCAAATTCTTGCTTGATACCTGTTTTGTTAAATGTAATTTTACTGTGTTAGAGTTAAAACCTTAATTTTTTTTTAGACAGAAAAGGGGAGATGATGTGGGTTTCCCTTCTGTATGTTATAAATATGTTTTATAACTATTAGTTCATAAAGAAAATGCTTTGGTCTATGGCAGTGCAGAATAGAGCTAGTCAGAATGACTAAACTGAATGCAGGGAAAAACAGTGCAGAGTCAGGCTGATGCCTTGTAGTGGTTGAATTAAAAGGATGCCAGAACATTACTGGTAAACCATAGCCTGATGCTGATATAGAGACTAATAGAAATTGGTTGATTTAAGACATAAGAGCTAACAAGAAATATGTCTGAGTCATTGACCAAGCAGTGTTGTAATTAATAAGGTTTCTGTTTGATTGTTCCAGTCTGAGCAGTCAGGAAATGGATGAGGAGTCTCCATTCACAACATTATCATATTTTCCTGTTTCTTCATCTCAACAACATGCTAAAGGAACTTTGTGTCTGTTCATCTAGAAAACTCAAAAGGCATATTCCAAAACAAAATATGTTACTAGAATATCCAGACTAACTTTAAGAATGGGACATAACAGGGGTTGAGGAGAAAGCAATGAGACAATACCTCATACCCTTTGGCTGCTATGCAAAGAAATCATCTTCCCCACTAAGAAAATGAAGAAATTTTAACTCTTGGGAAATTGAAATCATTATTTATTGATGTGGGGAAAAGAAAAATTGTGCCACCACTGTGGATAACAGTGGTGAGTCCTCAAGAATGGTAAAAAAGAGGGAAAAGAAGATAGGAAAGAAAGAAGAGAAGGAAGGAAACCAAGAAATAAAATGAATAGATTGTCATACTACCTATAGCCCTACTTCTTGATATAATGACCATAAATATTGAAAGTGGGGTCTCTATTCTGTCCCCTCCAAAAGTAATCTTGAAATTGCATCTCATGGTGTAATAATTAGAGATGAAGAGGACTCTATGAAAGAATATACTACTGACATTTTGCAAAATGTGCATGCAGATAAGCTGCCTTCTAAGTATTTATCTTTATCTCTGTCAAAGAGGCACCTCTCAGCTTTGGTCAGACAACTATCTTTAGGGAATGGGTTTTGGTCCATGTGGAGACTCATAGATGGTCTAAGTACTGAGGATAAAAAAGTGTTGAGTACCTAGCTTCAAATCCAACATCAATGTCACCAACACCTCGGCACCTTTTTATCACACTTCCCTATCTCTGCAGCTCTTACAGCTCTCAGTCCTGGTCTGACACCCTTGTCCATGAAGACTAAGTAATTCTCCAAGACTCTTTCCAGATCAAGAGTCAGAAGGCAAAGCAGTCTAAATCTTAGCCAGGCCAGCTTAGCATTTAAAGAAAAAAGGTGCTCTTGGTCAAAAAAAATGATTACAGATACACAATAAAGACAGATTCAGATGAAAAAGATCTCTAAATGGGTTAGATAAATACACATATATATATACATATATATATATATGTTAGATAAATATATGTAGACATGGGAGAGAGAAGAAATAGTTATTAAAAATTAAATGGTTCTAAGAAATTAAACAAACTCTTTAAAGAGTCAGAGTACAGAAAATTATCATTTAAAGAAGTAAAAAATAAATAATAAACCACATGAAGATGAAATACACAACAAGAGTATGGATTATGCAAATTATTGTGCCTTTAATCTTTTAGACTTTAGAGAGATATTTGATTATAGGACTGCTAAGGTAAACCAACATATATATTTTAAAGGTGTCTTGACTTCAAAATTTGGGTCTAGAGATATGTTGCTTTGAAACAACATTATTCCAAGTGATTATAGCGTATGCCTTTAATCCCAGCACTTGGAAGGCATAGACACAGATCTCAGTGAGTTTGAGGCCTGCCTTGGGTACAAGAGCTAGTTCCATGACAGGCTCCAAAGTTACACAAAAATCCTGTATCAAAAAACCCAAAAAAAAAATAAAGAAAGAAAGGAATGAAACAAAAAAGGAAGAAAAGAAAAGAAAAAGGTTCTGTGGATTCCTTCCTGACTAATGTGGTTTGATGGACACCAAGACCACCCAAAATGTCTCTGTGTACATGCCAAAAATACTATACCCAACAAAAAGCAGGAAGCAGTTTAGAAAAAAATAACTTGCCCAAATTCCCAAATATTACTTATAAATGTTTGTTTATATTTAAAGGGGACATTCTATTGAGATGTGTACTTTGCATTGGTATCAATCTTGCATTATTGAGACAAATTTAAGGTCAATTTTATTGTATGCACATTTCTGCTCTTGATTAAAGTATTGTGTTTGTACAGCCCATTTATAATCTAGTGAATAATTAAGAAAGATGGGTTAATAACCTTCATCAAACTTACAATCATGTTAGTTAGGTTTTCTAGATGTATTTCAGATGGGTAGGTATTCTTCAAACCTTTAAAAGACAAGAAAAATATGGCATTTAAAATGTTCTAAAAACTTAGGATTTTTCACATCAATGAAACACATGTGCTCCTGGCAGCACCAATCTACTTCAAGAGGTTAATGAGTATCAAATAGATTACCTACGGTGTTTGTTAGCAATTTGGGCAAGAAACTGCTCTTGCCTAGACTGCTTGAATGTATACTATGTAAACTGGACATGCCAGACCCACAGAAAAATGACTGCTGAAGTTGCCTAAAGAAGGTGAGACAATTCATCATGGTTTCTGCTTCATGAAAGATTCTCCCAGACATTCTGCTAGATACAGAAAAAAGTAACTAACAAACTGTCAACAGAGATAAAACAATCTTTCAACTTTCCTGCTTCATGGAATAGTCTGCCAAATACTAAGGGCCTGTAGGCTAAAGATAAATGCCCCAATGTTACAGATAAACTTTGGGTGACTGTCCAGACAGTGAGATGCCTCTGTCAGTTATAGAGTTTTGGAAGATGCTTACAATTCACTTTCTGTTCACTTGGGTAATATTATATCCTTCTAGGCTCTTTAAAGAGTTAAAGACAAATACTTATAGTTTTCCTTAATTATGGTCAAAGATAAATTAAATATAAAACTTCAAACTCACAAAGAAAGGACAAGTGATAAAGTACTTTCCTTAATATGTCAAATTAAATGGACTAAATTTTGTAACTATAATTCTTGTTTGATAACTGCTTTACATATGTAATTTTACTATGTTAAAGTGAAAATTTTCCTTATTATTTGGACAAAAAAGAAAAATGGTGTGGGAAGTCCTTCGGTGTATGTGTTGCTTTTATTGGTTAATGAATAAAGAAGTTGATTTGTCCTATGACAGAATAAAATAGAACAAGGCAAAAATTTCAAGCAGAGTTAAAGGATAAAAGAAAATGGAGTCAGAAAGATGCAATGTAACTACTGAAGGATAAAGACACCAGCCACCAGCCAGAACTTTACCCAGTAAGCCGTACCCTTGTGGTGATACATACAATAATAGAAATGGGTTAATGTAAGACATTACTAAGAAAGAGAACTACAGATCAATCTCACTCATGAACATTGATACAAAAATACTCAAAAAATACTGATAAACTGAATACAAGAATACATTAGAAAAATCAAACACGATGATAAAGTCAGCTTCATCACAAAAAGAGAGGGATGTTTCAACATAAAGAAATCTGTCAATGTAATACACCATATAAGCAAACAGAAAAAAAACCCAACATGATCATCTCATTAGATGTTGAAAATCCTTCAACAATGTACAACATCCATTCATGATAAAGGTCTTGGAGAGAGAAGGGATACAAGAACATACCTAAATATAATAATGGCAATATACAGCAAACTAAAAGCCAACATCAAGCTTAATGGAGAGAAACTCAAAGTGATCCCACTGAAATTAGGAACAAGACAACACTGTTCACTCTCTTCATATCTATTTAATATAGTGTTTGAGGTTCTAGTTAAAGCAATAAGACAACAAAAGGAGATCAAGTGGATACAAATTGGAAAAGAAGAAGTCAAACTCTCACTATTTGCTGATGATATGATTACTTACATAAGCAACCCCAAAAATTCTACCAAAGAACTTCTACAACTTATAAACACCTTAAGTAATACATCAGGATACAAGATTAACTCAAAAAAATCAGTAGCCCTCCTTTACACAGATGATAAATGGGATGAAAGAGAAATCAGAGAAATGTTACCCTTCACAATAACCACAAATAAATCTTAGAGTAATTTTAACCAAAAAAAGGAAGACCTGTAGGACAAGAACTTTTAATCTTTGAAGAAAGGATTTGAAGAAAACACCAGAAAATTGAAGTATTTTCCATACTCTTGGATAGGTAATATTAATATAGTAAAAATGGCAATCTTACCAAAACTAATCTATAGATTCAATGCAATTCCATCAAAATCCCAACACAATTCTTCACAGACCTTGAAAGAACAATACTCAAATTCATATGGAAAATTAAAAGCCCAAGATTGCCAAAACAATTCTGTACAATAAAGAAACTTCTGGAGGCATCACAATCTCTGACGTCAAACTCTACTACAGAGCTATAGTACTGAAAACAGCCTGGTATTGGCATAAAAACAGACAGGAGAACTAATGGTACCAAATCAAAGACCCAGATATCAATCCACAGAACTACAAATTCCTGATATTTGAGAAATAAGCAAAAAAATATAAAATGGTAAAAAATAGAAAGCAAATTCAACAAATGGTGGTGGCATAACTGTATATCAACATGTAGAAGAATGAAAATAGATCCATATCTATCACCATGCACAAAACTGAAGTCCAAATGAATCAAAGGCCTCAACAGAAAACCAACCACACTGAACCTCATAGCAGAGGAAGTAGGAAGTACACTTGAATACATTGGCACCAGAGACTGCTTACAAAATATAACCCCAGTAGCACAGACACTGAGAGAAACAATTAAAAAATGGGACTTCCTGAAACTGAAAAGTTTCTGTAAGGCAAAGAACATGGTCAACAATACAAAACAGCAGCCTACAGAATGGGAAAAGATCTTTATCAACCCCACATCAGACAGAGGGCTGACTATCAAAATATGCAAAGAACTCAAGTAATTGGTCATCAAATGAACAAATAATTCAATTAAAAGGGGGACAGACTTAAACATAGAACTCTCAACAGATGAATGTAAAATGGCTGAAAGACATTTAAGGAAATGCTCAACATCCTTAACCATCAGAGAAATAAAATCCAAACAACTCTGAGATTCCATCTTACACCTGTAAGAATGGCCAAGATCAAAAACACCGATGCCAACGTATGCTGAATAGGATGTGGGATAAAGGGAACGCTCCTGAATTGCTGGTGGAATGTAAACTGGTAAAGCCCCTTTGGATTTCAGTGTGGCAATTTCTCAGAAAATTAGGAAACAACTTACCTCAAGACCCAGCAATACCACATTTGGGTATATACCTAAAGGATGTTTAGTTGTACCACAAAGACTTGTGCTCAACTATGTTCATAGTAGCATTGTTTGTCATGACCAGAAGCTGGAAACAACCTAAGTGCACTTCTTCTGAAGAATGGATTAGGAAAATATGATATATTTACACAATTAAGTACTATCCAGCAGAAAATAATAATGACATCTTGAAATTTGTGGGCAAATGGATGAATCTAGAAAACATCATTTTGAGTGAGGTAACCCAAACCCAGAAAGACAAACATCATATGCCATTACTCATAAGTAGCTTTTAGACATAAAGCAGAAAAAGAAAAAAAAAACAGCCTTCAAGTCATAGTCTCTGAGAACCTAGACAACAAAGAGGACCCTAAGACAGACATACATAGATCTAATCTTCAAGGGAAGTAGAAAAAGACAAGTATCCTGAGTAAATTGGTAGCATGTGGGCTATGGGAGAGGATTGAAGGGGAGAGAAAGAAAACGAGGAAAGCCAAGAAAAATAAATAGCTCAATAAAAAAATAAAGAAAAATGAAAAAATAGTTTTAATTTATGTTTGTGAATGCTTTTTCTATCCCTCTACTACCACCGTGCTCCTCCCATCCAGTCCTTCTCCACCCACCATTAACATTTCTTGCTCACTCCCTTTTTCTTTTCCCTCCTTCACTCTTTCTGTCACATTAATAGCCTAACCACCTTTATGTTTTCTTACCTTGATATATTTTCTTTAATGTCATGATAATTTCAGTTCTGTTTTATCTTTCTTAATTGTATTCTATTTAAAGTGTATTATCAAGAACCACATTTGTAGCCCTGGTAGAAAGCCCATAGTTTCTGTCATTGTGTAGAATGCCATGCCCATTCCTGAGATTGTTTTAACTCTACATTTGTTAGTAAGAAAAATATATCTCTGCCCTAAAAGAGATGAGAGATAGTTTATTCTAGAGTCAAGCATGAAAGTCCATGGCCAGGTAAAACAGATTCAAGTTACCCCAAATTCCCACAATCCAATACACTGACAGTTTCATGAAGTTCTTTTAGTAATAAAACAAAAAATGCCATGAATAAAGACGTTTTTCAAATATGGTGTAAACATCTTACAAGCAGGTTAAGGTAACACGGAGAAGTGTATGCTGAAGGTCTCAAGATATCTGATGGAATTCTTCACATTTCAGCTAGGAGTATGTTAACACTTTCCAAATATGTCTCACCAATCAGCTACAAATAAGTCAGGTCAGATACAGAGGTGGGAAGTAGTGGATATCATTTTAAAAATAAATTATATCTGAGCTCTGAACCTGCAATATCCCTGCCTCTCCACAAACACTGAAATTCTAGTCAGGTAATCAGAGTTGGTAGAAGGCTCAAAGTGGGGTGCGAATTTTCATTGAATAGTATTCAGTAAGTTCTTTACAGAAAGTAATGACCACTAATATGTTTCTGAGACCTTGATAGGCATAAGAACATGGCTTATTCAATGACTTCTCAGAGAGGACACACACTAGTCTTATTTCTAGTCATTGACGTGACTGGGACAGAGTCTGAATAATATCTGATGTTTCTACTGGTCTCAACTTACTTGCTCCTTATACAGAAAATGAGGATTTTTATCATGCTGTAGAGATCCATGGATTGCTCAGACTTAGCTGTCATTTTCAGAAAGTTTTCTGTATTAAAGCTCAGCTTGTTTTCTTGCTGTTACTTCTTCAGGAATACCAACTTTATACTCACAAGATCTCCTTATTCTTTCAATAATTGCACTTATTTATTATTTCTTTAACTTGACAGCAGGATCGACTTCATACTCACATTTCTAATGGAGTCCTGCTTTCTTTAGTCTTTTTGCGTTTTATGCCTTTGCTAAACACTGATGGCTCATTTATTACCTCCAGAATTGTGCTTTATTATCTTAATTCAGACTGTTATGTGTATTCTTTTCTAGAAGCAGTCTGTAAGTTATTGGAGTATGAAGAGCTTTCCATTTGAGTGTAGTTCACATATTCTAAAAAATTTATTATAATAAAAACCCTTCATCGACTTTCAGATTTGTTTTTCCCAGATACTGATGTGGTTTGTGGTAAAATAGAATGTCAGAACCATGTCTATGCAAAGTTCCCAAACAAATTATTACTGTAATTACAGGTTGTGTGCATTGTGTGTGGAAATGTCAACAACCAGATGGCTGAGGATTGTTACCTCCACCTTGATGGGTGGCAAGGTTTTCCATTTCTGTTTGCAGAAGTGAGCCACAGCAACTGTCTGGGAATCAGCAGCAACTGGAAACCTCAGTTGTTCAGTCCTTGTGAAGTCCTCTTTGATCATGACTTTCAGCCCTCAAGGGTTTGGTCCCCAGGACTCTGGACACTTCCTTAGAACTTAGCAGAAACATGTGTTACAGGTCTCATCCACAGGTCTCAGATCCTTGTCCATAAAGACTAAATAGCTCTCTGGCACCCCCCACAACAAAGACCTGTAGTGTGTCTTCTCTTTCTTTCATTACAGTTCTGTATCTTCCTTCAGCCTCAACTTCTCTCCACTTTGTCTTCTTTTTACTTCTCCTCATCTCCCTCCTGCCCTGGATGTTAGAAAACTGATCAACTGCTTCTTCTTCAGCTGTCAAGAAGTATCTGCCTTTCTCTTTTCACAGCATGTCCTGACTACCGTCATTAGTTCCTGTCTCTGTTGTTCTCTTGCCTGTGAAGTTGCCTCCCCTCTCAGCTGTCCCTGCTGCCACTTCCCTAGTGTTTCCAGCTCAACCTGAGCATCTTAGAGAAAGCAAGTAAAGGCCCCTGCAGGGAAATATTTTTTGAAGACTGATGTTGCAACACCAGAGGAAGCAGCACAGGAGAGCATCCAACAGAGCTGTTGAGGCAGAGCACCCTTCCTGAGTAGCTTGAGAAAAGTCCTTTGGACCAGTTATGGCCATCAGTTTCTGATTAGTCCCAACACTTTGGTAGATCAACCACTGTCTTGACTTTTGTACCAGTCACAGACTTGGGGGTTTATGTTTTGGAATCACAGGCGGAATTCTTAGTGTCAACTATAGAAGTGTTTTTTTTGTAGACTACCAGGGAAGGTATTTCCCTTTTGACCAAGGTGAAAAACATTGCAGGTTCAGGTATAATTAGGTAAATATTTTGATTGCAAATATTCTGGTGCTCCTTAGCTTCCTGTGGCTCTCACGGTCCCTTTGGCTTGCTGCCAACCCTGAGTGTGGCTGCTTTGCTGCTATGTTGGCTTCCTTTGGGTCCCACAGTCTACATGTACATGGTGCGTGACTGCCCTAACTGCTGTGTCTTTAACAAAAATCCACTCAGTTTAGTTTTGAGTTCTTCTTATAATGTGTGATTCCTGTCTGTATGCTACTAATATGTTTTATTACCACTGGTTAATAAAGAGCATTCTTTGGCCCATGACAGGGCAGAATATAGCCAAGCTGGAAGAGATATAGGGATATAGTAGGTGGAGTCAGAGAGACACCAGAACCTTTCCAGTAGACCACAACCTTGTGGTGATATACAGATTAATATAACTGGGCTAATTTAAGATGTAAGTGTTAGCTAATAAGAAGCCTGAGCTAATAGGCCAAGCAGTGCTATAATTAATATAGTTTCTGTAAGATTATCTGGGTCTGGATGACCAAGAAACCAATGTCCAGCCTCCTATGACATGATGGCACCTGCTGTGGGGAAACTATATCCACATAAAATCTGAGAGAGCTCGGGAAGGAATTCTAGACACAAAAGAACAGAGTTAAGCAGCTCTTCTTGATAGCAGCATTTTCTCAGGTGGGCTCTGTTTACTAGAGGAAAGCAGAGGTATGATTCCTTTAAGAGAAGGCTCCTGCATTAGCAGCAAAACTGTGCAGGTTCTTTAAGGGACAACCTCCTGGTTTGTGCTGGTCTGCTATGGAACACTTAACTGAGGTCTGTGAACAACGTGTTACAAATTTCTTAATGGCAACATAGACCCACTGCATCCTTGGAGCTTGGGCAGTGAGCATGGTTAGCAGAGGCAGTGAGGATTTCTCTGCCATTTATGACTGGGCAAAGAAAACAGGCAGGGTCGTGGAGTTGATCCTAGCTATGCCCGCTTAGCATTTTTTTTAAAAAGGTTCTCCTGGTCAGAAAATGATTAAAGATGTGCAGTAAAGAAAGATTCAAATGAAAAACACCTCTTAGTGTCACAGTGTTGGATAAATATACATAGGATTATGAGAGATAAAAACAATACAGACAGTTATAGATTAAAGAAGTAAAGATAATTAAATATTAGAAAGTAATAGACCTGGTCTACAAGAGCTAGTTCCAGGACAGGCACCAAAGCTACTCAGAGAAATGTTGTCTCATAAACACAAAACAAAACACACAAACAAACAAACAGAAACAAATAAAAAGTAATCAAGTACAAAAATATCATGCAAATATGGAATATACATGGAGAGTATGGATTATGTATATTATTGCATTTTCTTTGAGTTTTTTGACTGTGAATGAGTTAAGTACAGATGAACATTTCATTGTATAGGGTGCTAAACTAAACCAAAAAATATATTTTAAAGTATCTTGGCTTCAAAATTTGTGTCTAAGGACATGTTATTTTGGCAAAGAGGTTCTGCTTTTGTTTCCACAGAAGATGAGATCTTGTGGATTCCTTCTAGGCTAATATTGTTTGATGGAACAAGACTCACTGAAAGGTCATCCTGAACCTTAAAAATACTTTGTCCAACAAACAGCAGAAAGCAGTTTGGAATAAATAATGCCCAAGTTCCCAAAATGACTGTTTAAAAATGTTTGTTTTCATTTAAACGGGGTTGATTATAAGTGTTTAATGGTCACAGTCAATTACTATTTTGTTTTTGTTTTAATTTTTGTTTTTTGAGACAGTGTTTCTCTGTAGCTTTGGAGTCTGTCCTGGAACTAGCTTCTGTAGACCAGGCCAGCCTTGAACTCACAGAGCTTCACCTGCTTCTGCCTCCTGAGTACTGGGATTAAAAAACTTGCACCATCAATGACTAGCTCACAGACAATTTCTAAAAAAAAAAAAAAAAAGAAGTGGATATGATATAAAGATGAATACTTTGCATTCATATGAATCGATCTATTGATACAAATTTAGGATTGATTTTGTTACACTGCATATATGTATTTCTGATCTTGTTTAAGGCATTGTGTTTGTGCAGCTCATTTAACTGCAATATATAGCTAAAAAATACAGATTAATAGATAGTTATCTATAATATTCAAACTATAGTCATGTTAGTTAGATATTCTAGATATACAGAGATATATTTCAATAATATAGATAATCTTCAAAATTTCAAAGACCTAAAGGATATGCAGCACCTATTACTTCAGGAAGATTATTATGGAGTTTGCAAGCCATCAGGCAAGAAACTGTTCTTGCCTTTACTGCTTGACGGTATGCTGTATAAATAGAACATTCAGGACCCCCCCCCACACACAAAAAAAACAGTGAAACTTGCCTAAAGAAGGTGAGACAGTCCTTTAAGTGTTTTGCTTCATGAAAAAGTCTGCCAGACATTCTGCAGGACACAGCAGAAAGTTACTGACAAACTGTCAATATAGGCAAAACAGCCTGAAAAATTTCCTGCTTCATGGAAAAGTCAGCCAAACATTATGGACCTATAGGCTGAAGATGGATGCCCCAATGTTACAGAAGAACTTTGGGTGACTGTCCAGGCAGGGAGATGTCTCTGTCAATTCTAGAGTTTTGTAAGTTGCTAACAACATACTTTCTTTTTACTTAGGTAATATTATATCCTTTTGGTGCCTTTGAAGGGATTGAAGACAGATAATTCTAGCTACAGTTTTCCTTAGTTATGATAAAATATAAATCGAATATGAATTTTAGATTCACAAAGATAAAGTAGATGATAGAATATTTTCCTTAATTCTTGCCCAATACAAATAGACTAAGTATTGTAGCTGTAATTCTTACTTGATAACTGTTTTGTTATATAAAATTTTACTTTGTTAAAGTTGAAACTTTCCTTTTTATTTAGACAGAAAGGGGGATATGATGTGGAATTCCCCTTTGTATGCTATGAATATGTTTTGTTACCATTGGTTAATAAAGAAGCTGTGTTGGCCTATGTTAGCCAGAATATAGCCATACTGGAAGAAATATAGAGAGATAGTAAGTGGAGTCAGAGAGTTGTCATGTGGCTGCCGAAAAAGAGAGACATCAGAATCTTACCCATAAGCTGCAGTTTGTGGTGATACACAGATTAATATAACTGAGCTAATTTAAAATGTAAGAGTTAGTTAATAAGAATCTTGAGCTAATAGGACAAGCAGTATTGTAATTAATATATTTTCTATGTGATTATTCAGGTCTGGGTAGGTGAGAAATCAACGTACAGTCTCCTATTACACGCTTGGAAAATCCACAGTTTAATGACCATGGAACAAGTAATACCAGAGCTCCAGCATCTCTGGACTGATTTATCAGTATAACTGTGAAGCCTGATGAAGCCCACATCATTATTACAGCTTAAAATTCTGATCTACTAAGGGAAGTAGGTTATTTGATAATGGAAGATACGGTCACCATCCACGAATTTAAAAAAAAAAAAACCTTTTTGTTTCTACTATAGAGAGAATTCTAGAATAAGTATATGACCTGACTGGCATGTATACATTCTTAGTAACAAGCCACAATAAATTTGATACTTCATATTATATCCTGAAAGAAATGGTTTGATAAAAGGGTCAAGAATGATAAACTTTTAGAAATGATACAAACTATGTACTACTAATGAGAAGTAGACTGAAAGGAAACATATCATTAAAAATGACAAGAATAATTTTGTGGAAGGACACTTAAAAGAAACATCACACTAACTGATAACTGTGAACTAGATGGTTATTTATTTAGGGGTAAACTTACAAATCAGAATCCTCTACTTGAAGGAAGATCAGAAACCAAATCCGGCAACCGGAAAAGAGAGCAGACACATACTCTACATTGCCATATATAGTATAGGAGGCCACACCCAAGTGGGTGGGTAACCACTGGCTGTAAGAATTCCTACAGCATTTCCCCCTTTTGTTTACATAAGAGAGTTAATTATATACAATAAGAACAACTATATGGCTCCCTTAGTTGAGGTATTTACTTCCCTGATCTCCTATCCATCCTTCCTCCCTCTCCCCATTCCAATTCCCCAAGCTTTCCTCAATCCTCCCCTACTCCCTTCTCTCTAACCATCTCCCCTTCCTTCCATCCCCCCTCACCCCCCTCCCTCACACCCAAGGTTACCTGGCTATCTTGTCTATTTCCAATATCCAGGAGGATAACTATATGATTTTCTTCAGGTTCACCTTCTTATTTAGCTTCTCTAGGATCACAAATTATAAGCTCAAAGTCCTTAAATTATGACTAGAATCTACTTATGAGTGAGTACATACCATATTCCTCTTTTTGTGTCTGGGTTACCTCACTCAGTAAAGCATTTTCTATTTCCATCCATTTGAATGCAAAATTCAAGATGTCATTGTTTTTAACCGCTGAGTAAACCTCTAATGTGTATATGTTCCACACTTTCTTTAACCATTCTTCTATTGAGGGGCACCTAGGTTGTTTCCAGGTTCTGGTTATTACAAATAGTGCTGCTATGAACATAGTTGAACAAATGCTTTTGTAGTATGAGAGGGCATCTCTTGGGTATATTCCCAAAAGTAGAATTGCTGGGTCCTGAGGGAGATTGACTCCCAGTTTCCTGAGAAACCGCCACACTGATTTCCACAGTGGCTGCACAAGTTTGCATTCCCATCAACAATGAATGAGTGTTCCCCTCACTCCACATCCTCTCCATCATAGGCTATCATTGATGTTTTTGAGTTTAGCTATTCTGATAAGGTGTAAGATGGTATCTCAAAGTTGTTTTCATTTGCATTTCCCTGATCACTAAGGAGGTTGAGCATGACCTGAAGTGTCTTTTGGCCATTCGAAGTTCATCTGCTGTGATTTCTCTGTTAGTTCAGTACCCCACTTTTCTTAATAGGGTTAATTAGAGTTTTAGTGTCTAGTTTCCTGAGTTCTTTGTATATTTTGGAGATCAGACCTTTGTCTGATGAGGGGTTGGTGAAGATCTTCTCCCAGTCAAAAGGTAGACTTTTTGTCTTACTGACGGTGTCCTTTGCTTTACAGAAGCTTCTCAGTTTCAGGAGGTCCCATTTATTCATTGATTCTCTTATTGTCTGTGCTACTGGGGTTCTACCTAGGAAGTGGTCTCCAGTGCCCATGTCTTGTAGACTACTTCCCACTTTCTCTTCTATCTGGTTCAAAGTGGTCAGATTAATGTTGAGGTCTTTAATCCATTTGGACTTGATTTTTGTGCACGGTGATAGATATGGATCTAATTTCATTCTTCTACAGGTTGACAACCAGTTATGCCAGCATCATTTGTTAAAGATGCTATCCTTCTTTCATTGTATACCTTTAACTCCCTTGTCGATAATCAGGTGTTCATAGGTTTGTGGGTTAATATCCGGAGCTTCTATTCGATTCCATAGGTAAACTTCTCTGTTCTTATGCCAATACCAAGCTGTTTTCAATACTGTAGCTCTGTAATAGAGTTTGAAGTCAGGAATAGTAATGACTCCAGAAGTTCCTTTATTATATAAGATTGTTTTAGGTATTTTGGGTTTTTTTATTTTTCCATATGAAGTTGATTATTGTTCTCTCAAGGTCTGTGAAGAATTTTGATGGAGATAGCATTGAATCTATAGATTGCTTTTGGTAGAATTGCCATTTTAACTATGTTGATCCTCCCAATCTAAGAGCAAGGGAGATCTTTCCATTTTCTGGTATCCTCCTCAATTTCTTTCTTCAAAGACTTTAAGTTCTAGTCAAATAGGTCTTTCACTTCCTTGGTTAGAGTTATCCTAAAATATTTTATGCTATTTGTGGCTATCGTGAAAGGTGAAATTTCTCTGATTTCCCTCCCTGCTTCTTTATCCTTTGTGGATAGAAGGGTAACTGATTTTTTTGGAGTTGATCTTGTACCCTGACACATTACTAAAGGTGTTTATCAACTGTAGGACTACTTTGGTAGAGTTTTTGGGGTCACTCATGTATACTATCATATCGTCTGCAAATAACGAGAGTTTAACTTCTTCCTTTCCAATTCGAATCCCCTTGATCCCCTTATGTTATTGTATTATTATTGCTAGAACTTCAAGCACTATATTGAAGAGGTATGGGGAGAGTGGACATCCTTGTCATGTTTCTGATTTTAGTGGAATGGCTTTGAATTTCTCTCCATTCAATTTGATGTTAGCTGTCGGCTTGCTGTCAATAGCTTTTATTGTATTTAGGTATGATCCTTTTATCCCCAATCGCTGCAACACATTAATCATAAAGTGGTGTTAAATCTTGTCAAATGCTTTTTCAGGATCCAATGAAATGATCATAATGTTTTTTTCTTTCACTTTATTTATATGATGGATTACATTGATAGATTTGCGTATATTGAACCAGCCCTGCATCTCTGGGATGAAGCCTACTTGATTAAAATGGATAATTTTTCTAATGTGTTCTTAGATTCGGTTTGCCAGTATTTTGTTGAGAATTTTTGCGTCGATGTTCATGAGTGAGATTGGTCTGTAATTCTTTTTCTTGGTTGTGTCTTTGTGTGGCTTTGGCATCAGGGTAACTGTAGCTTCATAAAAAGAGTTTGGCAATGACTCTTCTGTTTCTATATTGTTCAATACACTAAGGAGTATAGGTATTAGCTCTTCTTGGAAATTCTGGTAGAATTCTGCATTGAAACCATCTGGTCCTGGGCTTTTTTTTTTGTAGAGAGGTTTTTGATAACAGCTTCTAATTCTTTGTGACTAACAGGTCTATTTAGATTGTTCACCTGATCTTGATTTAACTTTCGTAAATGGTACATATCTAAAAACAAGTCCATTTCTTGTACATTTTCCAACTTTGTGGCATAAAAGCTTTTGTAGTAAGATCTAATGATTCTCTGAATTTTCTCTGTATCTGTGGTTATGTCCCCCTTTTCATTTCTGATCTTATTAATTTGTGTGTTCTCTCTCTGCCCTTTGATTAGTTTGGATAGGGGTTTGTCAATCTTGTTGATTTTCTTCAAGAACCAGCCTTTTGTTTCATTGATTCTTTGGATTGTTTTCTGTGTTTCTATTTTGTTGATTTCAGCCCTCAGTTTGTTTATTTCCAGTCTTCTACTCTCCTGGGTGAGTCTGCTTCTTTTTTTTCCCCAGAGCTTTCAGGTGTGCTGTTAAGTCTCCAATGTGTGCTTTCTCCATTTTCTTTAATTGGGCACTTAGTGCTATGAACTTTTCTCTTAGCTCTGCTTTCATAGTGTCCCATAGGTTTGAGTATGTTGTGTCTTTATTTTTGTTAAATTCAAGGAAGTCTTTAATTTCTTTCATTATTTCTTCCTTGACCCAGTGGTGATTCAGTAGTTGACTGTTCAGTTTCCATGAGTTTGTAGGCTTTCTGGGGTTAGAATTGTTGTTGAATTCTAACTTTATTCCATAGTGATCCAACAAGACACAGGTGTTTACTAATTTTGTTGTATCTGTGGAAGTTTGCTTTGTTACTGTGTATGTGGTCAATTTTCGAGAAGGTTCCATGAGCTGTAGAGAAGAAGGTATATTCTGTTCTATTTGGGTGGAATGTTCGATAGATATTTGTTAAGTCCATTTGATTCATTACCTCTATTAATTCTCTTTTTTCTCTGTTAGGTTTCTGTCTGATTGACCTGTCCATTGGCGAGAGAGGTGTGTTGAAGTCTCCTACCATTAGTGTGTGTGTGGTTTGATGACTGCTTTGAGTTCTAGAAGTTTTTCTTTTATATAAGTTGGTGCTTTTATATTAGGGGCATAGATATTCAGGACTGAAACTTCTTCTTGATGAATTGTTCCTATTATGAGTATAAAATACCTGTCTCCATCTCTGCTGATTGATTTTAGCTTGAAGTCAATTTTGTTGGAAATTAGAATGGCCACACCCGTTTGTTTCTTAGGTCCATTTGTTTGAAAAACCTTTTCCCAACACTTTACTCTTAGTAGATGTCTGTCTTTGTGGTTGAGGTGTGTTTCTTCTAAACAGCAGAATGTTCGATCCTGTTTTCGTTTCCAATCTCTTAGTCTGTGCCTTTTTATAGGTGAGTTGAGTCCATTAATAGTAAGTGATATTAACGACCAGTGGTTGTTGACTCCAGTTATTTTTTTATTTTGCTTTTTGTGTAGTAGAGTTTGTGTGTTTTCCTTCTATGAGTTGTGCTTGTGAAGGGTTGCTATATGTCTGAGGTATTGTAAGCAGTGTTGGCAATGATAGATTCCTTAGGTTGTGATTTTCCTTCTATTACTTTCTGTAAGGCTGGATTTGTGACTATAAATTGTTTAAATTTGTTTTTATCCTGGAATATTTTATTTTCTCCATTGATAGTGAATGATAGATTGGCTGGGTATAGTAGTCTGGGCTTGCATCCATGATCTCTTAGTTTCTGCAGTACCTCTATCCAGGACCTTCTGGCTTTCATGGTTTCTGTAGAGAAGTCTGGTATAAGTCTGATAGCTTTACCTTCATTAGTTACTTGACCCTTTTCCTTTGCCGATATTAATATTCTTTCTTTAATCTATATGTTTTGTGTTTTGATTATTATATGGCGAAGGGATGTTTTTTTTTATCCAATCTATTTGGTGTTCTGAATGCTTCTAAACCTTCATAGAAATATCATTCTTTAGGTTGGGAATGTTTTCTTCTATAATTTTGTTGAATATATTTTCTGGGACTTTGATCTGCAATTCTTCTCCTTCTCCTACCCCTATTATTCTTAGATTTGGTTTTTTTATTGTGTCCCAGATTTCTTGAATGTTTTGTGATGAAAATATGTTGGATTTGCCATTTTCTTTGATCAGAGAGTTTATTTTCTCTATGTCATCTTCAGAATCTGAGATTCGTTCTTCCATCTCTTGTATTCTATTGGTTATGCTTGATTCTGTAGTCTCTGTTTGTTTACCTAGATTTTCCATATCCAGCCAGCCCTCAGAAAACAGTTTGTGTTTTCTTCATTGCCTCCATTACAGTTTTCAATTCTTGAACTGTTTCCATTACCTGTTTGATTGGTTTTTCTTGGTTTCCAGGGTATCATTTATGGATTTACTCATTTCTTCAAACTTTTTGTTATACTTCTCATCCATTTCTTTAAGGGAGTTATTCATATCCTGTTTAAGGTACTCTATTGCTTTCATAATGGCACTTTTTCCCACTTTTTCTGGATTAGGGTGTTCAAGTCCTTCTGTTGTAGGGTTGCTGGGATCTGGTGTTTTCATGTTGTTTTTCAGATTGTTAGAGGAATTCTTGCCTTGGCATCTGCCCATCTCTTCCTTCAAATGCTCTCTATTGGATCTTTTGATACCGGGCCAGCTTCCCTTGTTGGGCAGGGACCTCACTGACAGAAGACCTACCTTTCCGCAGGCAGGCTATTGAAACACAGGAACTCTCTCCTGCTGGTTTGCCCTTACAGCCCAGGTCCAGGACGCAAGGCAGCTGAACTGGGGGATTTTATGGCCCCGAGGAGGAAGGGAGGAATAAAGGAAGGAGTTCCTGGGTGAAAGCTGGGATGGGATAGGAGGCAAGAGGGCTTATCAGGGTGGAGCTGCCCCTGCAGAGTGGACAGGGAGTCAAGGGGGTCTGGAATGTCTGAGCTCCTCCTTGCCAGGCTTCTGCTGCAGGTCAGGAGCAAACTCACCCCTCTGATGGATCGTCTGCTAGAGGATCAGTGTCCCTTGCTGGCCAGAAATCTTGCTGAGCTGACACAGGGCCTACCTTTCCGCAGGCAGGTTATTGAAACACAAGAACTCCCTCCTGCCAGGTTGCGCTGACAGCCCAGTCCCAGCACTCAAGGTGGCTGAGCTGGGGGATTTTATGACCCCAGGAGGAAGGGAGGAATAAAGGAAGGGGTTCCTGGGTAAAAGCTGGGATGGGATAGGAGGCAAGAGGGCTTAGCAGGGTGGAGCTGCCTGTGCAATGTAACCAGGGAGTCAAGGGGGTCGGGGAATTTCTGAGCTCCTCCTTGCCGGGCTTCTGCTGTGGGTCAGGAGCAAACTCACCCCTCTGATGGATCGTCTGCTAGAGGATCAGTGCCCCTTGCTGACCTTGATCTATAATTCTTAATACCTATATAACTTAAAGACTAAGACTTCATATTAGAATATTATATAATGAACAATTTACAACAAAAGAGGACAATAACCTCAAAATGTAAACAATGTATAAGTATCTTGATCAGAATGAGACTGTCCATTGCAATATGATAAATATATCAATATATGAAAAATGATTTAAGCAGAGGTAGAAGCATGTATGCATACAATATTCAATATAATTTAACTTTGTATCAATATACAAGAATCTATACCAATGTAATTGCCTATTAATAATTCAGAAATAATCACTCTATTATACACTATTATAATTACTATGAAAAAGGTCATACTAATCTATTATCCCATCCAATTTTCCTTTTTTTAAAAGAGGTCCCTGAGGCTACAAAATCCCCCCCAACTCCCAACCCAATACCAATTATAAGCAGCCCCTAAATAATCTCCCAAATCCTGAGGACAAACTTTGTTTGGAGAGGGGACTTTGTATTCTAAAATTACATCCAGCTGACATGGGGAAAATGTTCTTTCTATGGGATCCTGTGAAAGTAAAATAATGGTTACGTTCCAAGATTATTGTCTGGTATAATTGCAAGTAGTCTCTGAGTATTGGGTTGGGTTTTTCTGAGTTTACTATTGGAGGTCTGGCCAGAACATTGCAAAAACAAGTGCACCATTTCAGCTAACCAAGTTGGAACCATCTTGAGCACCTGGTACCCAAAACAGGTCATGCAGTAGCACTATCAGCATCATGACGCCATATCAAACATGTAGAGTTGTTGTTGTGGGGTCCCATCTTCTTCCTGGAAACTTCAAAGATTACTGCAGGAAAATTCATTGTTCATTGTTGAAAACTTAAACATTATTTTATATATTTTTTTTATTTATTAAAAATTTCCACCTCCTCCCTGCCTCCCTTTTCCCTCCCCACCTCCCCCTCCCTCTCTAGTCCTAAGAGCAGTCAGGGTTCCCTGCCCCATGGGAAGTCCAAGGTCCTCCCTGCTTCATCCAGGTCTATAAAGGTGAGTATCCAAACAAACCAGGCGCCTACAAAGTCAGTCCATGCAGTAGAATGAAAATCAAGTGCCATTGTCCTTGGTTTCTCAGTCAGTCTTCATTACCAGCCATGTTCAGAGTGTCCATTTTGATCACATGTTCCAAACACTCCCAGTCTCATTAGATCAATCCCACTGTCTCAGTGGGTGGACGCACGCCTTGTGATCCTAACTTCCTTCATTTTCTCCCTCCTTCTGCTCCTCATTTGAACCTGTCCTGGAACTAGCTTTTATAGACCAGGCTGGGCTTGAACTCACAGAGATCCACCTACCTCTGCCTTCCAAGTGCTGGGATTAAAAGTGTGTGCCACCACCTCCCAGCCTAATCATTGCTTTCTAATGCTGCTTTCTCTGAAAGGTTTTCCTAGAGAATTTTTTCTTAAGAATTTTCACAAAAAATATCCTTTGATGTTTGATATATTGGAAAATTATAATTTACAACAATGTAAATCCCTTTTTAAAAAAAAGTAAGAATATTGAGGTTTTGAAATGTTTTCATAGTTAGGAGTATTGCCTGACCTTGCAGATGACCCAGATTTGATTCCAGAATGCACATTGTATCTTTCCACCATCTAAAACTCAAGTCCCAGGGAATCCAATGCCCCCTTCTGACTTCCACAGGTATTGTATGAATATGATACAAAGATACACATGCAGCAGAACATTCATGCACATAAAATAATATTTTTTATTTAAAAGTTATTTTAATTGAAATTTTTCTTGACCATAGCATAGAGTTTGTAGATGTATATTTTAAAAGAAATTTAATTATGCCTCTTTATACAGTAAAAGCATTTTATTCTTCTTTTGATTACTACTGAAAATTTGCCAAGTTTTTTTAGATAAAATTTGATATACAAGAGATTTACCAGATAAATACTTATTTTTTAATTTCTTGTCTGAGGAATTGAAATATATGACATTTATTTTCTACTAAAATATTCACGTAATTAGTGGCATACTTCCTACAGCTTATGCATGAGCCATAAGATATAGACAAGTATGGAAGAAAGAAGTAATGAGAAAATTAAAATGGGAAGACCTGTGCAGCAGTGGACAGAGTTCATGCCGTATCCTAGTCCATTTTTGTTACCATAATAAAAAACTCGGAGAAGCCCCCTTTCTCACAACTGTAGGGACTGACAAGACCAGCACCAAGGTGCCACCAACTCTCCAGGATCTGCAGCTGGTTCACTGCAGTGTGGAAAAGGTCATGTTGACAGAGCTCCTTTGCCTGGAGTCACTCTCATTATCACGGCATTAGTCCATTATTAATTTCAGAGATGTCAATAAAACACTCTTCCATTTCCAACTCTGGGCTTCCAGTGTCAAGGTCAAGAGCAAAGACTTTAATGAAGGTTCTACAGCCCAGATGTGAGATGGCTTAGGGTGGGAGTCCAGTTGAGACTAGGACTTTGTAAAGTTTTCTCAAGCTGCCTGCAGATGACCCCACACACAGAGATCAACAAAGGCCACACAAGGCCTTCAGTGTCCCCTGATGGCCTGGGCTTCCATCTATAAAACACTTGTCTTAGAATAACGCATCTGTGTCTGTGTGCATTTGCATTCACAGAATAAAGAAACTGGAAATCAGCATTTGTAAGAGTCACATTGGTTCTGTAGTCCATGCTTTGTACCACCAACTGCACTGGGAGAGCTGGCAGCATTGACAGTTGAATGCAGAGATCTGGTGTAGAAGGTAAAGGAATAGGAATGGCATTCACAATCAGGAGTCAGGACATGGGATTTCAGACATGTTCCAGTTTCTTTTGGCAGACCCAACGGTTGTCTGCAGAACAGGTGTCAGAAAACACTTCTGTCTGTGAGATGACTGCACAGCTGTTGTCTTTGTCCTTGCCAGTGACCTGTAATCTGAGGAGTAAAGAATAGCTACTCCTAGTGTATAGGATTTTCTTGAAATTACCACATCAGTCATCAGCCATTTTTGGACATTTCAGGATGCTAAGATTACATAGTGCTAAAGTATAGTAATCATAGTACAAACATTATAAATACACGCAATCATTAAAGATATCACCTAGAGAAGCCTCTAGAATTTTCAGTTGTACCCTCACTGGAGGAATCAAGAATATTTATCATCATGTATGAAAAGGAGAAGGTTTTATTCCTAGTTCTACTACAATAGTTCTTGTGATCATGTGAAAGGCATCTTCATTTTGCTGAGCTTCAGTTCCCTTAAAAATATAGGCTATAAGCAACTACTGCTTAGAGAAAGCATTGAGATATACATGAATGTATAACAATCATTACACAGTAGGTACTTAGTAAATGTATTCAACAGGAAGGGTGACCACAGTGGGTCTACAGAATTGGATACAGAGAAAATAAGAACCACAACTCGTGTGGTTCCTTCCCTTCTCATCCCAGAAATCTTGGGTCTTTGCTCTAGCACAACACTAGTCCCACAGCCAGGATTTCAGGAATCAGTGCAGGTGGGAAGGAGGCCAGAAGTCAACACTAACCCATGCAATTTCTCAGTGATGACAAAGAATTGCTGAGTTCAAGAGCAGCCTGTCTCAAATGGAGGATGTCACTCATCAGACAGTAGGCAGGGCTCCCTCACAGCTGACTTTTGCTAGTCATTCTTCATGGTGCCCCTTGTCCCTAAGCAATAAGTTTTAGGTCACACTAGTGCCTAGCATGCTAATCAAAGCATGAACTTCCCTCAACTCGGTTTCTATAAATATTCTTACATCTTATTTTTCATCTTGTAGCTTCTTCAATATTCAAGACCCTTTTCCTAAGGCCTGTTTGTTCAAATCAGTGATTTCTTTTCAAAAAGCATTTGGTGGATTTCCAAGGCTACCCCAGCCAGACATACAGTGAAAGCTCTAACTTTATCTCCTTTAATTCCCCAAATAATCCAGCTTGTGAAATTTTAAGTTTCCTCTTGTTTTCCTAACCTGAATACAAGGGCCCAAGGAGTTAGAATAAATACTTACTTCTTGGATATGTGAAAGAAATTTGGGGAAGGGAGGGAGAGTGGAAGGGTCAAAGTTTGTGTAGAAGTTAGGGGACTATTGTCGGGGAATCCCCCTTTCTACCTTGTTTCAACCACAGTCATGTGTGCTTCAGTCTCACTGTCCCAGACATTTCTGGGTGACTCTCCTGTCTCAACCTCCCATCTCCCTGCAGGAGTGCTGGGATACAGATGTGGACTTCTATACGGGTTCTGTGGACTGAACTGTGAGATTTAAACAGGTAGAACTCTTACACAGAATGTTTTTCTCAGTCTAGATGGAACAAAAGCCAGTTTGACTGACACTCTTTCTATTGTAGCCTGGCATCCTCCAAATTTACCTGCTCACTGCCATCTTATCAGATCATCCTTTTATCAGAGTGAAATCACACAGCAGCTGAGCTAATTCCTCTGCCTGACATGGATATCTTCACTTATCATAACATTTTCTCTATGAATCAAAACTAGGTAAGCATTTTACATCATAGCACACCTATACACAAAAATCATCACACACATGAAGAAAGAAAGAATAATTAATCATTACTATGTGTAAAATCATTTTTAAACAGCAATGTCTATACTGAGACATTCTGCCTAGAGAAAGTAATTTCATGACACACTATGGTGCAACTTTGTTACCACAGTTATAAAGCACTGCTGAATGATTTCTGTGTATGGGTAGAGAAATGATGTAGTGCCTAAGTGTGATTACTGTTATGTAGAGAGCTCAGGTTCAAGTTCTAGCACACATGTAACTCACAAATATCTGCAACTCCAGTTTCAAGGAATCTACTGCCTTTTTCTGACTAGTGTGAACTCCTGCATGAACATGGTATACATACATACATATATGCATTCAAAAACACGCAGAAAATAAAACAAATACATATGTTTTTAAATTTCTAAGAAAGTGTGTGTGTGAAAAAAGAAAGAGAAAAAGAAAATATATATGTTCCCCCAAAAAACATTAAAAACTATTTTATCTCTAACAGTAAAAAGTTAGTCTACTTCCTGTCTTTTTAAATCCCATTGTAATTAAATATACACATATTATTATAAAGGGTTGCTATCTACTTGTACATGAAACTTTGCAACTAATTCTGAAATTGACTTTTCAGTCTATTTCAACAATCTCAAGAATTTATACACTAAATTAAAATTACAAAATTTAATTTTCTGTAAAAATGAATGTGAATTGAATATTTAAATTAACTCATTTAATACTTACTGATCAGGATTTAAAGCAGAACCATTTGTCCACTTCCACATCTGCTCCACTTTTAAATATCTTAGTCCAATATAAAACTGATGTCCTTCTCTCTTTGAGAAATTCTGGAAGTATCTCTATAACCAAAACATAGTGGAAGACTTAATTTTCAATCTATTTATTCATGACATACTTTCTTCTACCAACCTTCTGAAACACTATTACTCCTGTTTAAAGTTCATCCTAGCTCCCCACCAGCATAATTGTCTCCTCTCTGAAACTAATCTCTATATATTTCTACTGTTAATTGATTCATCCCATTATTTTTTATTACTTTAAAGAAATACCAATCCAAATTCCCACTTCCTCCCCTCCTCCCCCTCCGCTCCCACACTCTCCACATCCCAGTGCCTCCCATCCCCCTCCAATCTTAAGAGAGGGCAAGGCACCCTGCCCAATGGAAAGTCCAGGGCCCTCCCCAACTACATCTAGGTTTTAAATTCTTTAAAATCCAAGTCTCCACTTCCTCAATGTAGACCATTGGTTAAAGTCCAGACATGTCATCAAAACTTCAAGAAAGTGTTATGTTCTAAACTGAACAATTTTATTATCAATTTACCAATTCTTCTTGGTCTTCAATGAGCAGCAAAGTGGCTCCTCTCACAGAGCAGTCAGCTAGACCTTCAGACCAAGGTCTGGAAGTTTGAGAAATAAATAAACATTTATTCCCGTATTGCTGCCAATCTTTCAGGCATGGTGGAATGGCTGATCTCCCTCGAGTAAAAAAGAAGACATGTTTATTTCTGCCCTTTTTCTGCTGCACAATAATCAACTCCACACAGGAGTCGTTTCATTTAGCACATGCTGGAACAAGGTTAATGTTGTCATATGTCAGGGAATCATAAATAATGACAAAGGATTAATTTTATGTTTGTTTTCTACTAATTTACTTCAGACAAAATAAACTGTCTAACATGTTCACTAAAATAATCAACTATTTTTCTTTTTTACATGATATTTGCCTTTTAAGATTCTGTGCACCAGCAACCTGAGGCAACATGGTCAGCTGGGTAAGAACGTAAATGTCAAGGTCACACAGCTTCAGTGCAGTTTCCAGCGCCAACACTTACAAATCTTGTGACTCTCTGCAAGTTCGTAATTGTTTTATGTTCTTCTCAGACATAAAAGGTGATCCAGCATCTTCATTGAAGACTGTTTTCAACTTCTACTGAGTTAACTCACATAATCTGTCAAAAATCATCTCTTATTATCAGGAAATTCTCGCCATACAATTACCTGTTGGTTCAGCCTTGATCGCTTGAGCAGGCACACCACATTTTTCTATTGCTGCTTTTCTCACTAAGAATCCCACTAGTAAATAAGGAAGCATACAGAGAGGATTAAAGGAGGAAATGAATGGTGGGATGAGTGTGCTCTTTTTGTTTTTCTTTCTTTTGGTGGGCGAATTGAGAGAGATTTCTCTGTGTCACAGCCCTGACTGTGCTGGAACTCTCTATGTAGACCAGGCTAACCTCAGACTCATGGAGATCCATCTGCCTCTGACTCCCAAGTGCTGGGATTATAGGTGTTTGTTATCACATCCAGCTTGTTTTATTTCTTATTTCAGGAAATCAAGTTATTTCATCTGGACATCTGGACTGAGAATAAAATATTGGCCCACTGAATTAAGGAAGAAATTTGGAAACAGGACATATCACAAGAAATACAAAGAACATATGGATTCAAACAGTGATGAGGTTGCATATCCTTGATTGGCAAGTCAATCTGTGGGTTTGCTCGTCTTCAATCACACCCACATCAAGAAAAGGTTTATCAAGCATTCAATGAGCTAAATATGGGATTCTTTTAGCTTTCTTTGTTATTATCTTTTGTCACAATTTGACTTTTATTTTTTATATTTCAAGATGCACATGTGCCATATCCTATAATGGATTTCAAAAAATTAAGAAGAATGGAAGAATGTTAAATTTCTGCAGTGGACATGGGATATTGCCCTATAACATTACATGCAATTGACCTTCCCCTAGGCTCAAAGAGGCCAAATGCTATGAAGAAAACTAATATGTATGTGGGGCAATTATAAAGCTAAAGCACTTGCCTCACGTACCTGAGATACCAAGTCCAGTCAGAATCAAGACAAGAAGAATCAGTCCAGCACAACTGAGTTTCAGTGCCAATCGATGCCACCGTGTGCACTGACAAACATCTAAGAAGTCAAAAGAATACACTTGTTAAATTGTCCACTTGGGTACATCTGAGATAAATGTCAGAGGTGGTTTCCTAAGACCTCCATTACCTACAAGTAATATTTCCAAAACTCCTGGGGTACTGATTGAACTGAATTTAATGCTACATTCTGTGCACAGTATTTTACACACACACACACACACACACACACGCACATGCACACACACACACACACACACACACACACTCACACGGAGTGTGGGAGGGTCAGTTTTCCATCTTAGCTAAGCACATGCTACATCTAGTGACTACAGATTTTACAATTTGCTAATTTGATGTTTGACAGTAAAACCTTTTTTTTTTTTTTTTTTTTTTTTTTGCTAAGTGGAGTACTGTAGAGATCTTTGTACTATTACCTTTTATTTCAAATAATGCATTATGGCTTCTCTTTGGGATGATTGTTCGGGTGATATCATTACTTTTCCAATTTGGGTTCATCACTGAGCAAGTGAGTGTTGCTGGGACACAAGCACTGGTTGCTAGTGATTCACTTCTTAACTTAGATGCTGAAAGATCTCAGAGTTGCTGTCTATGGTAGTGTCCAGTTTAAAACACTGAGATATTTATTCCTATAATTTTATAGCTAAAGTTTATAGTTAAACATTGTTTATAGTTAAACTGTTGAATGCAAGTAACAGAAGCTACAGACACTGAAATGGCAAAAACACTGTGTCTATAGCAGATAATGGGTACTGTGCTGTAACATGACATACATGTGTCTATAGCAGATAAGGGGTACTGTGCTGTAACATGACATACATGTGTCTATAGCAGATAAGGGGTACTGTGCTGTAACATGGCATACATGTGTCTATAGTAGATAAGAGGTACTGTGCTGTAACATGACATACACTGTGTCTATAGCAGATAAGGGGTACTGTGCTGTAATATGACATACATGTGTCTATAGTAGATAAGGGGTACTGTGCTGTGTAACATGACATACATGTGTCTATAGCAGATAATGGGTACTGTGCTGTAACATGACATACACTGTGTCTATAGTAGATAAGGGGTACTGTGCTGTAACATGACATACCATGTGTCTTTAGCAGATAAGGGGTACTGTGCTGTAATATGACATACATGTGTCTATAGTAGATAAGAGGTACTGTGCTGTAACATGGCATACATGTGTCTATAGCAGATAAGGGGTACTGTGCTATAGCATAACATACACTGTCTACCACATTGCACTGCCCAGACACCAGGTTTGACATCTCTGCTTTCTTTGGTAACTATCAACAATGGATATCTTATGTTTATTAGACAGTAAAATGTATTAATATTTGAAATGTGATCATCATGTACCACAACTTTGTGAATTTAACTTTTTGTTAAATGTTTAAAAAATTGGTTTAGATATGGAAAACAATAACAGTTGTGTTTATAAAGGTAATAAGCAGAAATACTAGATGGATCTTACATGTCTAATTGATCACAATTCTCCTTCTGCTGTGATTTAGCTTCTAAAAGTTCCATGCATTCACATCTTATGAATGACTTTATAGATTAATTATTAGAACAAAATACTGTACTAAGCAAAGCTTTCCTCTCACTTTTTGTTTCGGTTGGTTCTTTTCTCAGATTGAATTTCCTGTACCTTGGGCTAGTCCCAAACTCCCTCTGTGGTTAAGGATGACCTTGAGCTACTGACACTGCTGTCTCCATTTCTCAAGTACTAGAATTACAGCTGTGCCTTACCATGCATGGGTAGAAATTCCTAATTTCAATAGCTACAGATGTTTTTGTTTCGTTAGTTTTCTATATTTTAAATATTTCTTGGTGTAATTGATGGCATGCCTTGAGTTACATGTTAAAATTTGAAGCCAGATGTGCTAAAATGTTTTCTTATTCTCGTTATGTGGTCAAGAATTACCCACATGTCCTTTTCTACTCTTTCTTTTCTTTTCTTTTCTTTTCTTCATTATACTTGGTGGCTGAATTTTATGATTGCAGACAAACTCTAGTGCTCTTATGACTGTTAAGCAGTTTTAGGATGCTGACAAACAATCATTAAATGACTTAATTCACTTGATTCTGGCCATGTCAGAGGAGCAGCAGACGGCGATTGAAGTTCGAAGAGTTAGCATCCTAGCAGAAAAATTTCTGATGAGTGAATCTCTTATAGTCAAAGCCCAGAGACCACAAACTCCAGAATGTGTTTCATTTCTGCTGCACCTTTATATGTTTGCTGCTGTCATCTTTCTCTGGATTCTGGCTTGCTGTGAATGGGTGTGGGGAGATCCCCACTGCCTGTAATTCAGTGTGTTTGTCCCATGGAAATATCCTGTTTTACTGGACATTTTTACTTATGGATTATTATTAAGATAATTTCCTCTTAAACTGTACTGTTTAACTGAATCAATGACTCAATACAATAATTGTGTTAGTTTAAATAAGATTCTGATGATTGAGGGATTTTAATAAATATAGTAAGGAATTAAGATAGAGGATAGTTTTGTGGAAAAATTAATACAGGTAAAGGTAGGATAAAATATTGTCTTGCCTCTGATAAACCTGACACTGTAGAATATTAAAAAATAAAACAAGGAAATTTCACACAGCTATAGCACATGAGTTTCTATTGAGAAATCCTAGAAGCTGTGACTTAAGATAATGTACCTGGGTTCTTGGTAAAACTTATTTTTCACCTGTAATACAAAAAATGTTGAATCATGTTAAGTGATATGGAAATCATGTTGCCTTTTACTTGTATTCATTGTAATCAATCATTTGAAAACTAAAATGTTACCACATTATAATTTTTATATTGCCTGAAAGATTTTGTTGGGGAATATAAGCTTTAGAGGAAAAATAAAGAGCAAATATACAAGAACAAAGAAGGAAAACAAGAATGAGAATAAGGAAGAACAAAGGGTTAGGACAAAACCATGGAAAGAAAAAGAAGAAATATAGAGATAAGAAAATGGAATACATAACACAGAATAAAGAATGCAGAAGAAAGAAATCATCAAGAGAGTGAGTGCCTTACCCCTGACACCCGCAGATAAAAATATCATAGCACAATGACTCTGTGGATTCCCTCAGAGCCCTGTGATGCTGGAGGCTGGTCCTCTCTGCCCCTCTTCCCAGTTAGCAGAAATCATTTTAAGTGTTTTGAGAAAAACAAAAAAGGCAGAATGAGTAGAAGTGTTCCCAGGAGATAGGAGACAACTCCTCTTAGTCATATCGATAGACCCAGTAATTCACGTTCACTGCTAACTAAAACTTTTCACACATAAAAATCGAATGAACCTCTACAAACGTTCCCCATCATATCCTCTAGACAAATAATAACAACTATTTCAAGCCAATGAGATCATCTTAGACACTGTAGGGAATATGGAGGTTATCTAAAGTACAAAGGGATATGTACTCAGCTCCTGTGCAAATACCACATTTTATAGAAGAGACTTAATATCATAAGAAGAGGTTTTATAAGCAATATTCTGTGGACAGTGAGTAATACTGTGTGGTCAAAGTGAAACAAGACTGTCATGGGAGGAAACACAGTACACTGAACTTTGAAATGAGATCATGGAATGTCATTTCTGCTGTGTAAGCCATGCTGTGTGACTTAATAAGGAGACAAAAGCAGATACTAGACAAACTTCAAGGCTTCAAAGACACCACAAATATGAGAATATCAGTGTATTTATATCAATCTAGAATTTCTCCTGAACACTAGTGAGACACAGTGAGAAACATAGGGGACTGAGCCCAGTAAATAAGCCTAACAAGTCATGTTTCTCTCTCTCTCTCTCTCTCTCTCTCTCTCTCTATATATATATATATATATATATATATATATATATATATATATAAAATCATTTTATATTTCTCTCTTTTCTCAATCTTTCCACCCTCAAAATTCTGAATTCTTTTATATAATTTAATTATCTTTGTACAGTCACTATTTTTATGGTTTTTACTAAAAGTTCAATATTCAGAACAATCATATTTCAAATTTATAATGCAACACAATACAATACTGATGACAATATGTTAAGGTGTCATAAACCAGAAATGTTTATAAAATCATCTATAAAATGTTTGGACAATATCTACTTTAAGAACTTTCAGAATGTATGAAACAATTCTAATAAATTTGAAAGTATAGTGCCTTGTACAAAGCACTATTCAACATACAGTAATTCTATCCCCCCAACACACACCTACACACACACACACACACACACACACACACACACACACACAAGTGTTTTTTTAAACTAAAAGTAAAAGGATTATTTGGGTGGTTTTTAAAATTGTTATTCTTTCACACTGAAGAATAAGGAATTGCATAGAAATCCATCCCTGTTTGAGTTCTTCTGTATGAGAATAGAATGAGTGAATAGACATTTAAAAGACCATGTGAACTTTAGTTATGTGGAAGTTTCAGCTTTAGGCTGTTAGTTAGTTAGTTTATTTGTTTGTTATCCACAGAATAAGTCACCTTCACTGTTCCAGACATTTCAATGGCTTCCACTTCATGGTTATCTGATCCTATGAAATGTCTTCCAAATCCCTTTACACGGATCACATTCCTCCTGACAATCTCCACACTACATCGAGCACGCATGTTCCCTGACAGCACCACATAAATGTTCTCCTTTTTCATTTGCAAATCTAGCTTCCTCTAAGTCTCCTCTCTCAGATTCCCAGACATGGTACCCAGAGACTTCCAGGACTTGACTCAGCATCATCTCCCAGGAAGCCCTGCCATGATCACTTTGCTTGACATGATGCCATCTCTAAAGGAAAAATCTTAATTTCCATTTAAGTGTTTTTCTTGCTGGCATTAAGCACCACACAGTCTCTGAGTCAAGTGTCCAATGATTGCACACAAAAATGTCATAGAGACTCCATTAAGAAAAGATGTTCATGTTTGTTTACAGCTGGATCTTCATCTAGAAAAAATACTGACACTTAGATACTTATTTCTGAGTGAATGAGTGAACTCTGTACAAATTTTATCCATCCTACTATCAAGGCTAACCTTTGATCATGTGACCAGAAAGCAAGTCGCTGCCTATGTCCCTCTTTCTGTTTTTGTGTGTTTACTGGGAGATTTAATCACTTTGCTGTGAATTTCCCACACTTTGAGCTGTGTAGCTAATGGATCCAGGCAGTTTCATTTCTTTCACTACCTGGTCAGTATTTTCTCTTCACAGGCTTTGTTCTACCTTTATTCTACTGCTTCTGTCCTTTAGGTTTCTATTCAAGTTGATGATATGTAGGAAAATAATCACAATCAGGGCAGACAAACTTTCTAATCTCTTGAATTGGGATCATGGCACGTAGTGTTGAGGAAATCTCATTGTCTTTTTCAACATTCATTTTCTTACACCCACTTCAACAAGCCCTTTACCATCCTTTTACTAGGCTTGAACACAAGAAAAAGAAAAACATGCTGCTTCCTATCACGCTTGTTCACTGGAATCCTTTCAGCAGTTTCAAAGCCTCCTCCTTCCCCTGACCCAATGTGAAGATGATAATGAAGCAGATTTGATGATTCTAAGATGATTTCCTGATTTTCACTTTTTTGAATTTAATAGTTCCTACCCTGTCAGTGGTCATGTCAAAAAGTAGCAGGTGGCAATTGACTTCAGGAGATCCACCCACCGGAATTCAAGGCACTGATGGGTGTATCTCTGATAGACAAGGCCCGGAGGGCTTTGTTTCCAGAATGTCTTTTGCTACTGCTGTGTCTTTATGTGTTTGCCACTGACATTTTTCTCTGGTATCTGTCATGGTGTGAATGGGTTTGGGAGGATCACCACTGCATTTAATGTATTGTGATTATGTCACAGACATATCCTGTTCAAATGGGCATTTTTACCTGTGGATTATTGTGAAGATTATTGTCTCTTAAGTTGTATTGTTTCACAGAAGTAACGATTTTATACAATAATAGTGATATTTTAAATAGAATTTTGATGATTGGATTTTCAATAAATACAGTAAGGTGATGTAGGAGAGTCTTCATATAAATCTGTTGCTTTCATTGGTTAGTTAATAAAGAAACTGCTTGGTCTGATAGGTCAGAACATAGGTGGGTTGAGTAGACAAAACAGAACGCTGGGAAGAAGGCAATGAGGCAGAGCCATGCAGCTAGCTGCCAGGTCAGACATGATGAATATTTCCCAGTAAGTCACCACCTTGTGGTGAGATACAGATTATTAGAGTGGGTTGAATCAATATGAGAGTTAGCCAATAAAATGCTACAGATAAGGGTCTTCTTTTGTTTTCACAGAGGATGAGACCCTGTGGATTGCTTCTATCCCAATATGGTATGATAGACCACGTCCTCCTAAAAGGTTGCTGTGAACACCCTCAAGAAATTACTTTGCTCAACAGCCAACTGAGATAAATCTAGCTCACAGGTTATACCATGAGAGACCTGAATAACATCGCCCCCATTCAGCACGAAACAGTTTGGAGAGAAATAACTACACCCATATTCCCAAACATTGTTTATAAATGTTCTTTTACATTTAAAGGGGGATATGATATAGATACAAATAATTTGCATTGGTATGGATTTTAAGGTCAATTTTGTTATATGTATATGTATTTCTAATCTTGATTAAGGTATTGTGACTGTGTAGTTCATTTAAAAATGTAATGTATAGAATGTGGCTGGCACAGGGACTGTCTGAGAAGCCATTGGTAATGGCACTGGGACTTGTTTCCTCTGCATGTTCTGGACTTTTGGGATCCTAGTCAGTTTGGATGCTCACCTTCCTAGACCTGGAGGGAGGGGGGAGGAACTTGAACTTCCCATAGGGCAGAAAGCACTGACTACTCTTAGGGCTAGAGAGGGAGGAGGAGAGGGAGTGGGAGGAATGGGAGGGTATTGGGAGGAGAGGCGGAAGTGGAAACTTTTATAAATTAATAAAAAAATAAATTAAAAAAGATTACAAAAAAGAAAAAAATGTAATGTATAATTAGGAAATATAGGCTGTTAATGGATAATCATGAATAATAGTCAAGCTTGTAGTCATGTTAAATTTTCTAGATATATATAAAGATATATTTCAGTTAGATAGGCATTCTTCATATCTTTCAAAGACTACAAAATATGGCATTTTAAATGTTTTAATAACTTAGGGTTGTTAATGACAATGAGACATGTCTGCTCCTGGCAGCACCAATCTATTTAAAGAGGAAGAGAGGCATCGTAGAGGCTCCTTATAGAGTTTGATAGCCATTTGGGCAAGAAACTGCTCTTGCCTGGACTGTTTCATAGACTGGACACAGAGAACCCACAGAGAGAAAACTGCTAAACTTGCCTAAAGGTGAGATGGTCTTTCAGGGTTCCTGATTTATGAGAGTCTACGAGACATTCTGCAGGATACAGCAAAAAGTGACTGAACTGTCTTTAAATTTTCCTGCTTCATGGAAAATTCTGCTGGATACTATGGGCCTGAAGGCTGAAGATGGATGCCCCAATGGTACAGAGGAACTTTGGGTTACTGTCCAGGCAGCAAGATGTCTCTGTCATTTCTAGAGTTTCGAAGTTGCTTATTTCTTATTTGTTTAGGTAATATTATATCCTTCTGGAGTCTTTGATGGAGTTGAAGAATGGTTAGTCATAGTTATAGTTTTCCTTTGTTATGATAAAAGATAAAATAGATATAAATATTGTAACTGTAATTCTTGCTTGATACTTGGTTTGTTATATGTAATTTTACTATGTTAAAGTTAAAGCCTTTCTTTTTGTTTAAATAGAGAAGGGGAAATGATGGAGGAGGGTTATCTGTCTATGAGTTACTTTCATTGGTTAATAAAGAAACTGCCTTGGCCTGATAGGTCAGAACATAGGTAGGCAGAGTAGACAGAACAGAATGCTGGGAAGAAGGGAAGTGAGGCAGTCATCATGACTCTCCTACCCAAGATAGATGCGGGTTAGAATCCTTTCAGTAAGCCACCACCGCGTGGTGCTACACAGATTACTAAATATGGGTTAAAGCAAGATGTGAGAGTTAGCCAATAAGAGGCTACAGATAATGGGCCAGGAAGTGTTTAAATGAATACAGTTTCTGTATAATTATTTAAGGGGTAACCTAGCCGGGATCCAGGTGGGAATGCAGCCCGACGTTCCTACTACAGTAAGGTATTGTAATCGAAGTTAGTTTAATGGGAAAATTTATATCGGAAATGGCAGGGTATAGTGTTGTCCTTGCCCCCTGATAAAGCACGAGCTGAAGGGAATAGAAACTAGAACCAAGGAAGTGCCATGCAGCTAGGACTTATAAGTTTCTCTTGAGGAGCCCTATAGGCTGTAGCCTAGGTTAATGATTAAGGAAAACAATTGATTCCTAGAAGTTAAGCTAGCACAAGACTTTAAATATT